>NW_016814668.1:443196-459140 GCF_001698545.2 Rhinopithecus bieti | reverse complement strand
CTTAAATAGATATTCTAACATTTTCTAATTGAAATGTATTCATACATCAGCTAAAATATATTCACACTACTGTCTTTTTGCCTTTATTTTAAAACACTTTTCATACTATTCTGTTTACAAGAAAAAGACATCACATGTGTTCTTTGTTCGCAGTTTTTTTAATGACCTGCCAAATTTAAATGCTATAAAATTACAGAAATGCTTACCTTTATTTCATTTAGTAACAAATATAAACACATTAAATTAAAATAGGCTCTCCAATTAAAAAATTTTCTCTCATTTTATTTCAAAATTCAATTATAAAACTACAATAAGTGTGTTATAATTATTCGATAACTCATTCACATTTTCAGTTTCTCCTTTGCTTTGGTACAGACTAACTTATTTTTTTTCTTTGCAAACTTTGTCTTCAATAAATGCAATTCAATGAAACTTGAAAAGCTGGAGCTTTTGGGTCTCCACTCATTGAATATTTTGATTAAAAACCTCCAGTTGATTTTGTTCAAAATACAAACAAAATTACACCTATCCTTTAAAGAATATATATTTGTATAAATTTAAAAGTGAAGCAAAGAAATATAATGCACACCACCACATTGAAGTATGTTTTTTCTAGTCAACATCAGTTTTGTTACTAAAATTTTGAAGTCCCTGTTTATTTGAAGAATATTTTTAATAATATCTTGGCATCCTTAAATATCTTTATGTTCATACTGTTGCAAATATGGCAGCTTGGTTGAGTAAATTAATAATAAATTATTTGTGCATCACCACCAATTATGAGTACATATCTATTCATTGCATTTCTCGTTTTAATAATTTAGTTACCCATAGAATCTAATTCCCCAGTGTTGAAGTGAAATAAAATGTTGAGACACATCTCTGAAAATAAAACGTTTTATTTAAGAAGAAAGAATTGTAATTCAGGGCATACATGAAGTCAGGGTGGTCCTTGATACATCCAAAGAGAAAAGCAAAGGTTAAAGATTTTATTAAAAAGAGAAAGGTTATGTATTGCTCTTTGAGAAAGTTCATTGGCACTATTAAGCTTCTAGAGAGCAGTAAAGTTTTGATTGGTGGGCAATAGTTGGCTAAAATTAATATTAGAATTGCAGCAAATCATATCAGTAGCCATTAGATAAAACTGATTTCAGGTTACAGCAGGTAGGTACAGCAGACAGGCTTGCTGAAAATTACATTTTTTTGAGCAGTGTTATATGTGCCTTGATAACTTCCTCCCCTGACCCCATGACTGTGTTTTCGTTGAATATGACAAGAGTGACACAATTCATATGATCAACTTTCTCACCAGCTTTTCTGATGTAGCAGTTTACTAATTCTCAAATAAATTTTTATATGAAATATCACTGCAAAACAAATTATTTATTCTCTTGTTTAACTTTTAACTAAATTTATGAAATAACTCAAGATAATCAGATATTTTATTTTGGATAGAATAAACTTCCAAAACCTAATTCTATAACTGGAAGAAAATTTGAACCATTATTGGTAACAAATCAGTTGATTTTCTGTTTGAAGCCTCAGATGCCACCGATATAAAACTGACATTATTTAACTATATGTTCTTCTGCAAGTAGAACTAATGCATTACCAGATATTACCACAATTTACATATACCCACAAGAATATTGGAAACAAAAGTAAGCAAAGTTAATTTTGAAAAACAATCATCTGAAGTAATCAAAAGCCATGCTTCACAGAGTGAGGTGTAGATCACCTTCTGACATAGCCTGTATTAAATTGATGACTTTAGGCTTAATCTTCTAAAATAAAAACAAACTGCAGAAGTAGATTTTAATGCTTCTTGTGTAGTGATATGTCTTCCGGCTTTCATGTGGTTGTTGATACCACTACAGGCCCCATGCTAGACATTCAGGGCCAGAAATATTTAGTTAAATTTCTATTTTATTAACAACTTTCTTGAGAAATTAAAGGCTTCACAAATTCTTTCACAAGTTCATTTTTCCTTTTATTGAGCTCATTGCTGCCGAAACGAGTTATATTAAAACATCACAGTATTATTAAATAATAAAATAGTTATAGGTGTATGTCATTCATAAATGATAAAATCATCATAACAAGAACATTTAGACAAATCTCCATTCTCTATAAAAAAGGATACCCCAGTCTCAATTTGCTGCACATATTTAACATTTATTAACTTGTATTTCTCCACATTTCTCACTGAAGCTGCCATTGGCAGTCTGACAGACTTGTGATTTTCATAATCCATTACCCAGCCCACCATGTAGTCATCAAAGGCGGCACTGTCAAATACCACTAACTGAGAACCATAAAAGGAATTAGCTGTGTCTGATGGCAGGTTTTCTAGTATGTGTCCTTTTTATCAGCCATCGCTCTGCACATCATCCTTCTCTGAGTCTAGATAGCATCAGGAAAAGAGAACCAGGTTATTTTGGACTACCTTTCAAATTTAATTATGTAATGCATTAGAATTCTGGATGCTGCCCATGCATCTCATACGCCAGATCGTGGCAGAGCTCTGAGCTATCAAGTAAAGACTACTACATTTAATTATTTCAATGTGTCATTAATAATGATATTTCAGTGAAATAAATGGATAATCTAAGAAACATACTAGGTAGGACATGACATCTGATAACAGGCAGAAGCTGGGGCTGTCTTGTGCACCTCAAACTTTTATGACTTTACCTAAAGAATATTATTCCAAGTCTTAAGTCTTTTCCAGTTATTTTATGTTAGACCTATATCAATCAGAGCTTAACTTTTCCCAAGAGGTACTCAAGGCAATTTGGCATAGAATTAATACTGTGGACTCCTGGGTCAGAACTTTTGAATTTAAATTCCAGCTCTACCACCTTCTAGCTGGATAACCTTGGACACACTATTTTAACCACTCTCTGCTCCACTAACCGTATCTGAATACGATGAAGAAAAATAGAGCTCCCCTTAAGGTTGTGTTTTGAGGATTGAGTACTATATGCAAAGTTAGAATAGGACCTAACAAGTATAAGCACTAAAATATTTGGCTATTATTATTATTACCAAACTGTTGAGATGATTCATTCATAGTAGCTTCTCACAGTAAATCATAATCACCTCAAGGACAGAGATATTATCTTTTTTGACATTTGTTACTGACCGCATCTAGCTTGGGATAAGGGCACAATGAGCATTTAATAAATATGTCTTGAAGAAATATGAATAAGCACATGCTACTTATTTTGTAGCATTTAACCTATTGTGCTGTAGTTAAGTATTTAAACAGCTCTACGAGGAGCATTGTGATGACATCATTTGAGTTCAATTTATCTTATATAACATATGCTATGTATACACCAGGTGCTCAATTAATGTTTAAAGTGGAGAGTTCCAGTTTCCCTACTTCCAACTAAGTTCTATTTGGAAAGTCATTTGTTTTGTTTTGTTTTGAATCTCAGTTTCTTCACTCTCAAAACATTGGTTCTGTGAGGGATGGTTTGCGATAGAGAAAGAAGGGAAGAAAAAAACCTGTTCTAGTTTATTTTTAGAGTGGGACAGTGTATTCCTAAGTCTGTTTCACAGAACAGTGACTCTTCTGAATGAAGCCATGGGCTTTCTGGAATGATGAAAAGCTAAAGACAGAGATATTGTTCAAAACATTTGTTCTTAGCATTGCTTTATTCCCCTAGAGGAGAATATGATCTTGCTGATACAGAGATTACTTAGAAACTAGAAATGCCTGAGGTTTGTTCATACTCTCACAAACTGAAGTTTATAAATTACTGGTTAAATTCTTCAAGAATTGTAACAATGATTCAGGGAATTAAAAATGATGGCCCAGTAAGAAGTGAGCTTTCAGATCTGAGAGGACTCTGCGTTACTTGGACAGTTCCACAATCACAGGCAATACATTCTCTTTTTCTTCCTAGCTTCTAAAGGCTAAGGGATGTTATGCCAAGCTATGCAAATAGGTTTATGCTATGTGTGCACATAATGATCCTGATAAAATTTCTTATTTTTTGTGACATTCCGGAGGTTGAGTGAAGAATATTCGTATGTAATACTTTTTTAAATTTTTCTTTGTCAAACACATTTTGGAAACCCAGGCTCAGCAAGGTTAAATGTACATGTGTGTATTTAACTGCAGGAAAATGCAAAACCTTGATTTTGCTAGTATGTGAAGTGAATCTCCAATAAGGAAATAGGATTTGCAGTATTTGCCAAACTTATCTGATCACAGAAATGTCTGTGGACCTAGTGTAATATGAAATTCAGTCTGAGAAAAACTAAGCTATAACCAGATAAAATCAGAGCCTGAACCATAGAGCTGACTGCATTGAAATGATGTTAAGGAAATTTGGAGTTAAATTTACTCCAGTGTCATGGGACTTCGTATTGTCCAAAGCTAGATTTAGATAGTTTTGAATAAATTTAGTTGCTTATACAGTTTCTTTTTATACAAGCAGATACTCACACAGATACACATAATATACATACATGTATATAAATGTATATATACATGTTCTCTCTATATATATATTAACATATATAAATGATTATAGGAAACTTAGAAAAAATAGATTCCCATAGACTAAATCTGTGTCCTTCCCAAATTCTTATGTTGAAACCTAATGCCCCAATACAGTCATACCTCATTTTGTTTTGCTTTATCACACATTGCAAATATTGCATTTTTTATTAATTGAAGGTTTTTGGCAACCTTGTATCAAGCACGTTTATTGGGGCCATTCTTCCAACAGCACGTGCTCATTTCACATTTCTGTATCACAATTTCGTAATTCTCACATTTTAAACTTTATTTTTATTATATCTTTTACAGTGTCCTGTGATTAGTGATTTTTGATGTTTCTACTGTAATTGTTTGGGATCACTATGAACCATACCCACATAAGACAGAGAATTTAATCTATAAATACTGTGTGTGTTCTGACTGCTCCACTGGCCAGGTATTCCCTCATCTTAAGCCTCCGTAGTCCCTAAAACACAACAATATTGAAATTAAGCCAGTTAAAAACCTTACAATCTCCTCTAAGGGTTCAAATGAAAGAAAAAGTCCTTCACTTTAAATCTAAAGCTACAAATGATTAACTTTAGTGAGTAAAGCATGTTGAATGCTGAGATATGCTGAAAGTTAAGACTCTTTCACTTTATCAGTTGGCCAAGCTGTGAATGCAAACAAAGCATAAGTCTTGAAGGAAATGAAAATTGCTACTCCAGTGAGTATATAAATGATAAGAAAGTAAAACAGCCTTATTATTGATATGGATAAAGTTTTAGTGGTCTGGATTAAAGATCAAATCTTCTACAACATTTCCTTATGCGAAAGCCGATGCAGAGCAAAATTCTGACTCTTCATTTCTGTGAAGGCTGAGAAAGGTGAGGACATTGCAAAAGAAAAGTTTGAAACTATCAGAGGTTCATTTATGAGGTCTAAGTGAAGACGCCATCGCTAAAACATAAAAGTGCAAGGTGAAGAAGTAAGTGCTCCTGTAGGTGCTGCAGCAAGTTACCCAGAAGATCTAGCTAAGATTGAAATTGTCCCTACAAATTTTATAAAATTAATCAAGAATAAAGGGAGGGGAGAAATGAAAATAAACCAAGGTTGTCCACATTCACCGTTAAGTATTAGGTTTTTAGGTCAGCTTGCTCTCTGACTTGCTTTCTCCTAGTTGTTTGGACCCTATGGACCTACAATCACGTAGACTCTGTCACTGCTCAACTGCGCTGCAGATAACAACTTAAATGTTCTAAAATTGAATGTGGAAAAAGATAGCAGAATTGAAGGCTCCATGGGTCATTACCCCCCAACTCCCAGCAAAGGACACCAGATTAGCAACTATCTACACAGAAAAATCATTTTCATAAGACCCCCAAATCAAGTGAACACTCATAATACCTAGTTTTAACTCCATATTGTGAAAGAGGCACTGAAAATATGAAAAAGAGATAGAGAAAACAGTCACACAACCCCTAGCAGTGGTGGTGTGGTGGAGATAAACTTTCTGAGTGCTATGGGAGGGAGAACATAGTAATTGTGAGCCACTAAACTCAGTGCTGTCCTTTTAGAGTATAAAGAAAAATTGAACCAAACTCAGCTGATGGCCACCCATGGAGGAAACATTTAAACCAGCCCTAGTTAGAGGGTTATTGCCAAGCCCAACAGTCTGAATTTCAGTGCCTGCAAACCTCACCACAGAGGCTACAGTGCTCTCTGTGCCTCCAGGTAAATTTGAAAGGCAGTCTAGGCCATAGGGACTGCAATTCTTAGGAGATTCCTCGATATGGTCTGGCTCTGTGTCCCCACGCAAACCTCATTTGGATTTATAGTCCAAATTGTAATCCCCACATGTTGGTGGAGGAACCTCGTGAGAGGTGAATGAATCATGGGGGTGGTTCCGCCATGCTGTTCTCATGATAGTGAGTGAGTTCTCATGAGATATGATGGTTATGTGAGGGGCTTTCCCCTCCATTTGTTCTGCACTTCTCTCATGCTTTTCCTTCCTGCCACTATGTGAAGGAGAACATGCTTGCTTCACCTTCCACCATAACTGTAAGTTTCCTGAGGCCTCCCCAGCCATGCTGAACTGTGAGTCAATTAAGCCTCTATCCTTTATAAATTACCCAGTCTCGGGTATGTCTTTATTAGTAGTGTGAGAATGGACTAATACAGTAAATTGGTACTAGTAGAGTAGGGTGCTGCTGTAAGGATACCCAGAAATATGGAAGTGACTTTGGAACTTGGTAACAGGCAGAGGTTGGAATAGCTTAGATGACCCAGAAGACAGGAAAATGTGGGAAAGTTTGGAACTTCCTAGAGACAGGCCTTACAGAGCTTTGAAGAGACTCCGAATTGCTGAGGATAGCTCTTACATGCCCTTGTCTCTTTCTTCTTCTGTCTTATTTATTCTGATCATTCAGTCTTCACTCTGAATCATTTATTTTACCATTAAATTATTGACCATGTAGGCATTGATTCTTCCTGGTCTCTATGTTTATATAGTCAAATTAAATGTTAAAATTATTTCTATAAATATGAAATTCCAGGATAGATATCTTAGGTAAAATAAAAATTACTAGAAAATAATATTTGTAATGCACATATTAATTATGAAGTACACACAGAATCATGTGCCCTTACATACCTGCCTTCCTGTTCGTAACTATCATGATTCAATCAAAGTGGCAAGTAACATTCACCATGAAGCAGGAAATTTCATGATTATTTGAATGCATAATCTCTCAAAAGTTCCAATTCTGTATCTCTTTGATTTAACATCCTAGAAGCTTACTTAACTAACAATTATTTTTTCCAGACCTAGAAAATCCATTTTACTAATCAATATTCGATTAAGATCTGGATATATTTCATTGTAGTAGGAAGATATCATTTTGACATTTTAATTTGGACCTATTCAAATGTTCTGTCTTATTTTCATCAGATTTATTTTCTAGTAAACACATGCAAATTTAGGTTTTCCTATACATGTATTATTTTTCCTTTCTTTATTTTATTTTTCTTTCCATTCTAATACATTAGAATTGACTCAGCATTCCATGAAGCGCCAAATATGTACGGCTATTTTATTCCTGGCAATATAAGTATTGTTACTTTTGTCTTAAAAGAACCAGTATAGCATAGGATCCAGCACATTGTAGGTACTCGTATTTATGGAATAAATAAATTAACTAATAAAAAATAAAACTATACATATTACATTTATGCCCATAATGATTTATAATTCATGAACTGAAGAGCTCTCACTTTCCTGAAATTGTGACATATACATCTTCCATGACTATGTAAAACTTTCTTTTTGCTTGTTTTGGTATTTTCTTCTAAATTTTCACAAATGAAGAACACGTTTTAAAAATATAACCCATATTGTTACAGAATGTATTTTACTGTGTGTATGATATATATTTGGTAGTCCAGTGTAAATATAAACAAGATAAAAAGCAACAACAAGGTGAAGCCATCTAAAATGACTTTGCTCTTATCCTATTAAATCTCTCATTTGAAAATGATTATAAGAATAATTTTGATGAAATTAATAACTAACACCAGTCAGATGCACAAGGCTTCTAATGGAAAATATCATTTCAATATAGATCAGAGATATCAGACTTCATTCTTGATTACTGAGAAAAAAGAAAACTGTCTTTAAGTATTTTATTTAACTATTACTGCTTCTACCACGTTGTAATTAGGAAAGAGAGAAACGTTTCTCTTTAGTTTCCTTTTTCTAGCATACAGAACTTGTTCCTGTGGTTCTAGAATGGTATTTCAGGAAGTCCACAAAAAATGAAACATTTTCTGCCAATAAAGAATCAAACTGAGTAAAGGCATTCGCAGCTTTTCATCTGCATTTTGTTTGGGATATCACTCTTTAGAAAGCTTCTAAACGAATGTCACAGGTGTTGTTGGCTGAAGATAAAGATGTGTGTTAAGTTCATTATATAATTCCTCATAGCACTTAGGATAGTAACCCAGTGCATGGCAGTTGGTAGTACTTCAGTAATTTTACACTAAGATACTGAATTAATAAACGAAAGAGTTACACATTATGTAGCAGAATTATTTATGATTCTGAAAAAGACATCAACTGTTGTCATTTTTTATGTCATATTTGAATACTTACCTAAATTCATCCCTCCCCAGTTTCACTTCTGGTCAGTCACTGGAGTGACAACTTTACCACTAATGTGACCCATTCACTTTGGTCCACTTACTTACTCAAAGGGCCAGCAGAGCAAAACTGAGTCTTAGTAAGGTAACTTAAAAGAGGCAGAATATACACTCAAGTGCCAGCCTCATGTTACCACCTCATTTGGAGAATTTATTTAACCTCAGAGACTTAGTTATCCCATCTGTTCAATCAAAAAAAATAGTATGATCTATTTCTGATCAGAGATTGCTATGAGATACCTAAGAAAATAAGTTAAATGAAAATGTTATAAAATGTGTAAGGTGTGAGGAAAATGTCAATATTTTGTATGACAGAACGTTGAAACTGAATGCTCAGCATTTTTGCCTGGATCTTTCCTAATGTATCCTACCCTGAAGCTGTTGATTTTGTGGCACTTAGAACTAATGATTCAAATTTCTAATAGCAAAACAATGACAATACTGGCCGACATAAAGTGCTTACCATTTAACAAGCATTGGTTTAAGTACTTACATTTAAATCTTACAAGAATTATGTGAGGTCTTACTTTCTGCATAATACAGATGAGACAATTGAAGCTTAGAGAGACTCATCAACTTGTCCAAAGACAGACTATTATTATGTGAAGCAGCCCATATTCATAAAGAGGGATGACTGACTCCAATGCCTATATGCTTAACTCATTAGCTACCATGCCAGCTCCCATCACATCTGAATGCACATCTTCCTTTGCCCTTGACTCTGCACCTGTCAATATGAAAGTATAAAGTGTGAAAGATCTGCGGCTTCTTCATCTGAGGAATTTAGAACCCAGAGAGAAATGAAAATTAGTCCGTAAATTTAATGTAAAACAAAGGTCAGACTTGAAAGGCCTTATCTGTTTAATGGCAGCAATTTAAGTAGCTGAAAGTCCCTTCTCCCACAGAATAATCTCTGCAAATTCAATTCAGTTACATCAATGTGATTATGAACCATACAATGACTTGTAGAAATTTAAAGTTAGGATCAAACAAATTGATTTGTGCTCTGATGACGAGAGCCTATTCTGTAGGGATGGGCACAAATTTTATTTTTATGTAAATTACCTTAAATGCAGTTCTTTCTCCTAAATTATATAAAACTGGCATTTGCCCATGTGCATTATTTCCTGGGCATCAAGAACCTTGGCAAGCCCAATGCAAATCCAAAAGTGGATATGAGAAAATGAGGGGAAAGTATTAGGGTTAGAAGGCATTTCCATTTTTAATTTCAGAAATTGACAAATGCATTGAAGTGAATGTCTATTTAGTATGATTTAAAAGAAAAGTTTGGAATTAGAACCAGAAAATGTTGAGTTCAAATTTCATGTAGCTGATTTTTGCTCTGGGGGAAGTTGGCCACTCTGGCTACCAGTGTCCATATTGTTTCCATTCTTGCAACAAGTATTGATTGAGAGCCTCCTATATGCCAGTCATTCAAATAAGACCCCAGGAGATTAAAAAAAATAGGGTCTCTCATTAAAACAGTTCAGTCAGTCTACAGACAGGATGTATAAAAAGTCAAATAAAGATCAATACTGGAGTAAGGTAACAGTGGAGGCAAAGGAAGGTGGAGCATTATAGAGAGTTATCACTTCACTTCAGTAGAGTAGGCTTCTGAGGAAACGCAATGTTTCAGAAATTCAACTTTATAGTCAATCAGAATGATTATATACATGTAGCAGGGTCATTATTGGGAATAAATGCAACAACATACATAATAACTCATCTTGGTGATTTACATTATTATGTTATTTTTATATGAGTATTGTACAGGTATAAAAACCACGAATTAACTCTTACTTTTCAAAACCTATTCTGTTGCTGTCTTTAAACGTTTTGTTAATATCAGTCATTCTGATTTTGTGCCCGTAATTACTGTTCACCAGACTGTGAGGATCAAAGCCTGGAACATCCAGGAACGACAGAGGAACATTCAGGGCACTACATCTCAAATAAAAACATGGTTTTCATTCCCGATATATAAATACAATTAAATTATTTATATTTCACCTACCACATACACAAAAAAAGATACCTGAGTTAGATAAGGGCGTAAGAAACTGCCATATACCCTTGGCTCAATTACATTCATCCTCATTTCTCTACTCGCACCCTAATCCACAGGCTCTTGCTTATGTACTAAGCCGTTTGGAGTTGGGTTGGTTTTTGCTCTTTTGTTTTCCTAGACTCATTGTTTTGCAAAATTTGTGTGTTGTTGCACCTAAAGCTGTTTGTCCTGAGCTCCTCAGAACATAAAGAATTTAGGAGAAGTGTTTTATTTTAAAAGAAATCTGAATATTGCTAAAGTTAAAGAGTGTGCTTCTGACTTTAAATGTTCTCTTCCCATCCATTTCCCAGGAATGAGAGCCCTTCCACTTTTTAGCAATATAATTTAATACCAAAAAAGCCAAAAAAATTATAAATGTAAAACTTGATGAGTTTTCAGAAAGTGAACAAAGCCATATAAAAATCCAATACAGAGTACTGACGGCACCTTAGAAGTGCCTTATCTTTTTCCAAAAGTAATCACTATCTGAATGTCTAACACCACAGAAAATTGCACTTGTATTTAAATATGTAAAGAATTCGATTGTGCAGTATATATACTCTTTTGTTTTTGGTATTTTTACTCAATATTATGTTTGTGATATTTATCCATTTTGTTAATGAAGTGTAATCATTTCTTCTCTCCAATTACTGTATGTCATTCCACTGTAAGAATGTATCAATAATTTAGTAGTTTTACTGTCACTGGATATTTGCTATTTCCAGATTTTGTCTATTACACATAATGCCATCATGAATGTTTTGGTGTATATTTATGCACTATTGGGAATGTACCTAGCATTTGAATCAATGGACTCTTTGTTATACAGATGCTCCTTGATTTATGATGATGTTACATACAATAAACCCACATAAATTGAAAAAGTCATAAGTCAGAATTGCATTTAATATACTGATAAACCCATCATAAAGTCAAAGAGTTGCAAGTTGAACTATCATCAGTCCAGATTCTTCTTGACTTATGATAGGTAACATCTCAATAAAACCATCATAAAGTCAAAAAACCGTAAGTTGAACAGTCATTAAATTAGGGACCAGCTGTACATACATCCAGCTTTAGTAGATACTGCCAAATGTTGTTCCAAAAGGGTTTTGCATTCTCATTAAGTGTAGATGAGAGTTTCAGTTTTTTCTTATCCTCATCAACACTCAATATTTTCAGTCTTTCTAATTAGCCATTTTGGTGGGTATAGAGTAACAATGACTTACAGTTTTAATTTACATTTCTAACTAACTAATGAAAATAATTTTTTCAGATGTTAACTTGCCACTGGGGTATCCTAATTTGTGATGACCCTGTTATGTCACTTGCTTATTTTCTAATTTGGTTGATTGCTGTAAATAGGCAGAGCAATGTGCCCTCAAAATGTCCATACCCTTATCCCTGGAACCGGTAAGTATGGGAATATGATACCTTATATAGAAAAGGGGGGCTTTGTAGATATAGTTAAGGTTAAAAGCCTTGAGAAGGGGAAATTATCCTAAGTAACTGAGGTGAGTTTGATCTATCACATGAGATATTGAATGTGGAACTGGAAGGCAGAAAAGTTAGTCAAAGAAATGTCATCGTGAGAGGGATTTGATCCTGCATTATTGGTTCTGAGATATACCCCAAAAAGAACTGGAGAGATGCCTCTAGGAGGTAAGGGCAGTCCCCAGCTGATACCAATGGAATGGAAATCTTCACCCTACAATTGCATGGAACTGAATTCTACCAACATCTGAATGAGCGAGGAAATAGATTCATTCTTAGCACCTACAGAAAGAAATGCAGGCCTGCTTATACGTTGATTTTAGCACAGTCAGATTTGTATGAGACTTCTGACATGAAGAACTGCAGGATTATAAATTTATATTGTTTAAGCTACTAAGATTATGGTAAGTTGCTATGTTCAAAGAACACCATACAATAATCTTTTTATTATTGATTTATACAAGTTATTAACTTATAGTGAATATGAATTAAATATTGTAATGACCATGTCCTAATTGTGATTTTATTTTCTTCTCTTAATGAAGTCTTTTGGAAGGAGAATCAATTAATTTTAATGTAGTGCAATTTATTAATCTTTTCTGTATAGTTAATTAATTATGTGGGTTGTTTAAGATATATTTGGCTACTCCAAGTTCATTAAGATATTATCTTTCTTTTTTCTTCCAACTTTTATTTATATTCAGGGTTATATGTGGATGTTTGTTACATGGGTAAATTGCCTATTGCAGCAGTTTGGTGTGCAAATGATTTTATCAACCAGATAGTAAGTATAGTACATCATAGGTGGTTTTGATCCTCACCCTCTTCCCACCCTCCATCATCAAATAGGCCCTGGTGTCAATTGTTCCCCTCTTTATGCCCATGTTACTCGATGTTTAACTCCCACCTATAAGTGAAAACATGCAATATTTGACACTTTGTTTCTGTTTAATTTGCTTAGGATAATGACCTCCAGCTGCCTCCATGTTGCTGCAAATGACATGATTTCTTTCTGTGTGTGTGTGAGACTGTGTGGTAATTCATGGCATATATATACTAGATTTTCTTTATCCAGTCCACCGTGGGCACCTAGGTGGATTTCATGACTTTGTGTTGTGAAATGTGCTGCAATGAACATATGCATACATGTGTCTTTATGGTGGAATGATTTATATCCCTTTATCTAATATACCCAATAATAGGATTGCTGGGTTGAAGGTAGTTCTGTTTTAAGTTCTTTAAGAAATCTCCAAAATACTTTCCACAGTGGCTGAACTAATTTACCTTCCCACCAGCAGTGTATAAGCATTCCTTTTACTCCACAACTTCACCAGCATTTGTTATTCTTTGACTTTTTAACAATAACTATTGTGATTGGTATAAGACGGTGTCTCACTGTGGTTTTTATTTGAATTTATCTTATAGTTAGTGATCCGAGCATGTTTTCACATGCTTATCGGCCATGTGTATGTCTTCTATTGAGAAGTGTCTGTTCAGGTCCTTTGCCCAATTTTTTAACGGGATTGTTTGGTGTTTCCTTGTTGATTGCTTTAAATTCCTTGTAGAGTCTTGGTATTAGACCTTTGTAAGATACATAGTTTGTAAATATTTTCTCCCATTCTCTGGGTTGTCTGTTAAATCTGTTGGAAATTTATTTTGCTGTGCAGAAACTCCTTAGTTTAATTAGGCCCCACTTGTCAGTTTTTTTTGTTGTTGTTGCAATTGCTTTTGGAGTCTTCGTCATGAAACCTTTGGCAAGGCCTATGTCCAGAATGGTATTTCCAAGGCTTTCATCTAAGGTTTTTTATAGTTTTAGGTTTTACATTTAAGGGTTTAATCTATCTTGAGTTAATTTTTATATAGTGAAAGAAAGGGGTGCAGTTTCAATCTTCTTCACATGGCTAGCCAGTGTTTCCAGCACCATTTATAGTGAGTCCTCTTTCCATTGCTGGTTATTGTCAACTTTGTCGAAGGTCAGATGGTGGTAGATGTGCAACTTTATTCCTGGATTCTCTAACCTGTTCCATTGATCTACATGTCTGTTTTTGTACCATGCTGTTACGGTTACTGTAGCCTTGTAGTATAGTTTGAAGTCAAGTAATGTGATGCCTCCAGCTTTGTTCTTTTTACTTAAGGTTGCTTTTACCATTCAGACCCTTTTTTTATTCCATATGAATTTATAATAGTTTTTTTTCTAATTCTATAAAGATAACATTGGTACTTTGATAGGAACAGCATCAAATCTGTACATTGGTTTGGGCAGTATGGTTATTTTAACAATATTGATTCTTTCTATCCATGAACATGGAATGTTTTTCCCTTTGTTTTTGTCATTTCTGATTTCTTTCAGAAGAGTTTTGTAGTTCTTCTTATACATATCTTTCACCTCCCTAATTAGTTGTATTCCTAGATATTTTATTCTTTTTGTGGCTGTTGTGAAGGGGATTGCATTATTTATTTAGCTCTCAGCTTGAACTTTATTAATGGATAGAAATGCTACTGATTTTGTATCCTGAAACTTTACTGAAGTTGTTCATTGGTTCTAGGAGAATTTGGGAAGAGACTATGGGGTTTCCTTGGTATAGGATTATCACCTGTGAAGTGACAGCATTTGAATTTCTCTCTTCCAATTTGGATGTATTTCTTTTTTTTTCTCTTGCCTGATTGCACTGGCTAAGACTTCCAGTACTATCTGACTAGAAGTGATAAGAGTGGATATTTTTGTCTTGTTCCAGTTCTCAAGACGAATGCTTCCAACTTTAGCTCATTCTGTTTGATTTTGACTACGGGCTTGTGATAAATGGCAGTTATTATTTTTAGGTATGTTCTTTCGATGCCTAGTTTGTTGAGGGTTTTTTTTTTTTTTAACATGAAAGGATGTTGAATTTTATCAAAAGCCTTTTCTGCGTCTGTTGAGATGATCATGTGGTTTTTGTTTCTAGATCTGTTTATGTGATGAGTCACATTTACTAATTTGCATATTTTGAACCGACTTTGCATCTGAGAAATAGAGTCTACTTGGGCATTGTGCATTAGCTTTGTGATGTGATGCTGGATTCAGTTTGCTAGTATTTTTGCAACTATATTTATCAGGGGTATTCACCTGAAGTTTTCTTGTTTCATTGTGTCTCTGCCCAGTTTTGGTATCTCAATGATGCTGACCTCACAGAATGAATTACATTACGGAGGAACCCTTCCTTCTGTACTTTTTGAGAATAATTTCAGTAGAATTGGTACCAACTCTTCCTTATACAACTGGTGAAATTTGGCTGCAAATCCATCTGGTCCAGGGCTTTCTCTGGTTGGTAGCTTTTTTATTACTGATTCAATTTTTAAACTTGTTACTGGTTTGTTCAAGGTTTCAATTTCTTCCTGGTTCAGTCTTGGGAGGTTATATGTTTCCAGGAAATTATCCATTTATTCTAGGTTTTCTAGTTTGTGAGCATCTCAATCTCATTCAGTTCAGCTCTCATTTTGGCAATTTTTTTTTTTTTTTTTTTTTCTGCCTTTGGGTTTGGTTTTTTCTTATTTTACTAGTTTCTCTACATGTAATGTTAGGTTATTAATTTGAGATTTTACAACTTTTGATGTAGATGCTTAGCACTATAAACTTTCCTCTTAACACTGTTTTAGCTGTGTCCCAATTCTGTGTCCCAGAGCTGTGTCTCTGTTATTTTCATTAGTTTTAAAGAATTTCTTGATTTCTGCCTT
>NW_016814668.1:437579-440981 GCF_001698545.2 Rhinopithecus bieti | reverse complement strand
TTTTTTTTTTTTTTTTTTTCTGCCTTTGGGTTTGGTTTTTTCTTATTTTACTAGTTTCTCTACATGTAATGTTAGGTTATTAATTTGAGATTTTTACAACTTTTTGATGTAGATGCTTAGCACTATAAACTTTCCTCTTAACACTGTTTTAGCTGTGTCCCAATTCTGTGTCCCAGAGCTGTGTCTCTGTTATTTTTCATTAGTTTTAAAGAATTTCTTGATTTCTACCTTAATTTCATTTTTAAATCAAAAGTTAAAAGTAAAGGGATGAGGAAACACCTATCAAGTACATGGAAAAGAGAAGAGGGTAGAGGTTTCTATTCTTATTTTATAAAATCAGATTTTAAACCAAAACAATCCAAAAGGACAAAGAATGGTATTACATTATGATAAAGTGTTCAATTCACAAGAAGACTTAATTATTCTAAATATATATTCACCTAACACTGGAGTATCAGATTCATAAAATAAGTTCTTAGAGACTAACAAAGAAACTTAGATAACCACACAATAGTTGTGGGAGACTTCCCAGTTGCCAATTTCCGTGTAACGGTATGGTTTTGAGAGGTCTTCTGCAAACTTAGTTCTATTTTTACTGTACTGTAGTCTAACAGTGTGGTTGGTATGACTTCCATTTTTGTGATTTTTTTTTGAGAACTGCTTTCTGGCAGAGCATGTGGTTGATCTTAGAGTATGTGCCATGTGCACATGAGAAAAATATGTTGTTGGGTGGAGTGTTCGTAGATGTCTGTTAGGTTAATTTGGTTGTGTCAAGTATAGGTCTCAAATATCTTTGTTAGCATTCTGCCTCAATTTTCTGTCTAATACTGTCAGTGGGTGGTTGAAGTCCTCCACAATTATTGCATGGTTATCTAAGTTTCTTTGTAGATCTCTAGGAACTTCTTTTATGAATCCTATACTCCAGTGTTGGGTGAATATGTATTTAGGATAATTAAATTTTCTTGTGAACTGAGCACTTTATCATTGCCATTATTTGCCCTTTTGGATTGTTTTTGGTTTAAAGTCTGCTTTGTCTGAAATAGGAATACTAACCTCTATCCTCTTGTACTTTTCCATTTGCTTATTAGATATTTCCTCATCCCTTTTCTTTGGGCCTGTGGGTGTCATTGCATTTGAGATGGCTCTCTTGAAAAAGGAATGCTATTAGGTCTTACTTTTTTATCCAACTTGTCACTATGTACTTTTTAAGGGGGGCATTTACCCCATTTACATTCAAGGTCAATATTGATATGTGAATATTTGATTATGGCATTGTGTTGTTAGTTGATTGGTATGTAGACTTGATTGTATAATTGCTTTATAGTAACAGTGGGATATGTTGTTAAGTGTGTTTTAATCGTGGCAGGTAGTAGTCTTTTATTTTCATGTTTAGCACTGTCTTAAGAACCTCTTGTATGGGAGGTCCGGTAGTAATGAAAACTCTTAGCATTTTGCTTGTCTGAAAAGGATTTCATTTCTCCTTCACTTATGTAGCTTAACATGACTGGATATGAAGTTCTTGGTTAACATTTTTTTTTATTTAAGGATGCTGAATATAGGTCCCCAATATCTTCTGGCTTGTAAGGTTTTTGCTAAAAGGTCTGTTGTTAGCCTAATGTGATTCCCTTTGTGCATGACCTGACCCTTCTCTCTAGCTTCCTTTAGCACTTTTTTCTTGTGTGTTAACCTTAGAGAATCTGAGGACTACACATCTTGGGAATGGTGCTCTTGTAGAGTATCTCACAAGGGTTCTTGGGATTTCCTGAATTTGCATTTCAACCTCTCTATAATAGTTGGAGAAATTTGCATGGACAATATTCTCAAATATGTTTTCTGATTTGCTTACTGTCTCTCCATCCCTTTCTAGGATGGCAGAGGTATGGTCTCTACATAATTCCATGATTCTTAGAGATTTCACTGAATTTTTAAAATTGTTATTTTTTTTTTTGACTGGTTGTGTTGATTCAAAGAACCAGTCTTCAACCAGCCTGCAGCTTAGTCTATTCTACTGTTAATACTTGGGGTTGTATTAATATTATGGCATTCTTATAGTTTTTCAGTTCTATCAGATCAGTTTGGCTCTTTCTTAAAATGGCTATGTCATCTTTCAGCTCTTGTAAAATTTTATTGGAGTACTTGGACTGGGTTTTAACTTTCTCCTGAATCTTTGCCATCCAGATTCTGAATTCTATTTCTGTTATTTCAACCATTTCAGTCTGCTTAAGAACCATTGTTGGGGAGTTAGTACAGTCAGTTGGAGGTAAGAAGATACTCTGGCTTTCAGAGTTGCCAGTTTTTGCACTGCGTCTTTCTCATCTGTGTTGGCTGATATTCCTTCAAGGTTTGAAACTGCTGTTCATTAAATAAGGTTTTTTGCTTTTATATTCTTTGGTGCCCTTGAGGCTTGACTGTGGTAAACATTTGGTTTAGTTAATGGACCTTATTTCTTGGATGATTTCAGGAGGCCAAGACTCAGGTATGCACTAGTGGGAGAAGGCTGTGTGCTGGTGTACACTGGGAGGTGTCCATTTTCAATAGCTCTCCAACTGTTAGGTTGGGTCAGCTGGCAAAAAGCTATGGCAGTGGCAACTGGAAGGTGTCTCTGCTGTGCAGCTGCAGCTGTGCTGCAAGAAAGTCTGGCCAGGCAGGCACCCTGGGAGAGGCTGGTAAATGAGGAGGTACTCAGATCAGACTATTTCCATACCGTAAGCAAAATAGCCCTGCTCTGTCCAGATTTGTTGGCCATGAAAGGCTGAAGCCATCTACAGTAATGACGAGCCTTGGGAGATGGGTATGCGTGGCCCTACTCCACTACAGCTATTCCTACACAAAAACCCCTGGACTCTTTCAGGCTGGAGTTCTGTGCCTGCCAGCTCTCCTGGCAGACCTCCCTGCTAACTCAAATGTCCATGGGAGTCATGGGTATCACAGAAGTCTGTGATGAGGCCACTCTACACCTATTTTACTCACCTATTGCCACTCAGGGCCAGGAACAATTTCTGGTGCTTGGCAACTATTGAATGATTCCTAGCCTCCTCCCCACTGAGCCTGGGTGTGAGTCCTCCCTCCATCCACTGTCAATGCCTTCTTTCTAAAGATCTGTTTGGAGTGTGCCGGTCTTCTTGACAATCTGTTTTCTCAGTAGGAAAACCTCTTTCTGGTTGTGTCTAGTTTGCCATCTTGGCTCTTCCATATGTCTCCAAGATATTATCTTAGTTATATTTCCCGTTTAAATTTATAATCCGCGGCCGGGCGCGGTGGCTCAAGCCTGTAATCCCAGCACTTTGGGAGGCCGAGACGGGCGGATCATGAGGTCAGGAGATCGAGACCATCCTGGCTAACAAGGTGAAACCCCGTCTCTAATAAAAAATACAAAAAACTAGCCGGGCGAGGTGGCGGGCG
>NW_016814668.1:402606-437302 GCF_001698545.2 Rhinopithecus bieti | reverse complement strand
AAAAAAAAAAAAAAAAAAAAAATTATAATCCGCTTGGACATATTCTTGTATATCGCATGACAAGGGTCCAGTTTCATTTATTTCCATGCGGATATCCAGTGGACACTTCACCACTTATTTAAAAGACTTCTTTTTTCCCATGTTTTTCAGTTCTAACTTTGTCTTATATTAAAAAGTCATTATGTGTGTCTTTCTGTTCTTTCTTGTCCACATCTTTCTTTTATTGTGTCAATAATCAACTATACCTTTTTTTTTTTTTTTTTTTTTTGAGACGGAGTCTCGCTCTGTTGCCCAGGCTGGAGTGCAGTGGCCGGATCTCAGCTCACTGCAAGCTCCGCCTCCCGGGTTCACGCCATTCTCCTGCCTCAGCCTCCGGAGTAGCTGGGACTACAGGCGCTCGCCACCTCGCCCGGCTAGATTTTTTTGTATTTTTTTTAGTAGAGACGGGGTTTCACCGTGTTAGCCAGGATGGTCTCGATCTCCTGACCTTGTGATCCGCCCGTCTCGGCCTCCCAAAGTGCTGGGATTACAGGCTTGAGCCACCGCGCCCGGCCTAACTATACCTTTTTAAGTGTTGATAATTGATAATAAATTTAGTCTTCTAAATTTATAGTTCTTCAAAACGGTATGGGTTTTTGATCTTTTTCCTTTCCATATACGTTTCATAATTAACTTCTATGACCCACACCATACACATACTCCTACTTGGATTTTAATTAGAATCTCAACAAATCTAAAAATCAATTTCTTCAGGATTAACATGTTTACAATATTGTATCTGTCAATTCAAACACATAAATTTCCTGTTCTTCATTTTCTCCCAATAATAGGTTGTAATTCTCTGTGAAAATATCTTATACATCATTTGTTAGATTCATTGCAATACATTTAATATTTTCTCTTATTAAAAATTTTGTCTTCACAATTACATTTCTAATTGTTGATTACATATAGAAATTGAAATTTAATATGAAACTTGTAAGTACTCTCTAAATCACTTAGTTTTAATACTTGTTTAAAATTATATTTCTTTTATAGATAGACTAATGGCATTTTGAATATTAAAAGTTTTATTTATTTCTCCTTTTACAATTATTTTGTCTTTTAGTCATTGATTTTTTAAATCTTAGTCATGGCTAGAATATGCTGTATCATAATATATAGAAATGACAACAGTGAGCTTCTATGTTTTGTTGCTGACTCACGGTAGGGCATTTTAGAATTTTATTAAGAATGATACTGGTTTTTATTGATACCCAATATAAAAGTTATAAAGTTTCCGCCTATTGTTAGTTTCACAGTAGTTTCTGTTATAAGTGAGAGTTAAATTTTAACAGCCTCTTTTTAAGCATCTGTTTAGGTAATCATAGCCTTTTTCTCCTTTATTCTGATAGTAGGATGAAGTACTTTATCTAGTTTTAGCTGTTATAAACAAATCTGGATTCCTAGAATAGGAATAAACTTCATCTTTTTTTTTTTTTTTTTTTTTTTTTTTGAGAGAGAGTCTCTACTCTGTTGCCCAGGCTGGAGTGCAGTGGTGCAATCTTGATTCACTGCAACCTCCTCCTCCTGGGTTCAAGCGACTCTCCTGCCTCAGCCTCCTGAGTAGCTGGGATTATGGGCACATACCACTACACCTGGCTAATTTTGTGTTTTAGTACAGCCGGGGGTTTCACCATGTTGGTCAGGCTGGTCTCAAACTCCTGACCTCGTGATCTGCCCAGTTCAACCCCCTAAAGTGTTGGGATTACAGGTGTGAGCCACCACACCTGGCCAAACTTCATCATTATTTTGGGGCATTCTCCTTTCACCTATGGACAAACTTAGCTATTACTAATTTATTTAGACTCCTTGCACATATGTTAATGGGATAGATTGCACATCTAATAACACAGATTAGTCATACAAGAAACAAAAACTGATAAAACTAAAAGAAGAAACAGTATAATAATTTCTTAATAAATGCAAAGTATTCACAAAATTCATCATTCATTCCTGAGAGGCCTCAAGAAGCTATAAATAGAATGCAACATCCTCAACCTCATAAAGGGAATCTGTGAAAAATCTACAGATAACTTACCTAATGATGAAAGTCCAAATTACCCTCCTCTATCAAGGTCAATGATGTCTGCCCTCACCACTTTTATCTAACTTTGTACTGAAAGGTTAGTTAATGCCAAAATTCAAGGAAATAAAAATAAATAGTATCCAGATTGCAAAGAAAGATATAAAGCTGGTTTTATTTTCTGGTGACTAAATCATCTCTGTAGATAATCATAACAAATTTATAAGAAAAAGCTTTTACAAAGTTGCAAGATATGAAAACAATATACAGTGATTATACTTACGAATATAGTAATAAAAATCTGAAATTACAATTTTAAAACCATACACTTTATAATATCATCAATCGTTAAGTATATAAGGGTAATTATATTAAAAATGTACAAGATATATAAAAGTTTGTATGCTAACGAATAATGTGTCTTGCCCACTTCCTGTTTATTAAACACTGGATATGTTCTGTATGAGTTTATATTTCTATATCAGAAAACATGGAGTAAGCTTTTGCTCACTCTCAGTGATAACATGAAGATTGAGATATTGCATGTGAAGGTTACTAGTTTGGTATCATGTAGTAGGTATTCAATATATGAAAATTGCTGCTTTAGATTTAGTCTCAGCAGGCAACAGAATTTCACTTAAAATAATTGATTTGGGAAAAAAATATCAGTGAAGAAACATTTACAGAGTTGAGTGCAGGGTTTAGAGAGGCCAATCTGGTGGTTAAAAAAAAAAAAAAAAAAGATATGGCTTTGAAGGGGCAAACAGAGGAACAGGGGTTTTGGAGCTCGGTGACTTCTGGCACCATACAGGAGGAGATGGCCAACAGGAGGAACAGTTGTGAAGTCATTTAGCACTGCTGGAACTGTGGTACTGATTCAAGCAAGGAGGCTCTGACCTTTGTTTCCCCTTGTCTTCTGAAAATTTGCTGGAGTCCTCTTGGGTGAATCTGATCTGAAACCAGAAGACAGAGAGGTATGGGTGATGCAGTTCTGTAAGTCAACCCCTCAAAACATATGGCAGAAAAGAAAGGGACAGAGAGGACAGAAGATCAATCAGAGAGCATTAAAAGAGAATAACCTGTACAATTTCTTTCTTTTCTTTCCAGAAAGAAAGAGACACTACGGGTGCCAATGTTCTCGGCTTCATTTGTCTTCAAGCCACCTGGCTCTGTCGAAGTTCAGCACCCTTCAATAATTTGGCCATGTCTGTTAGACAAATGAGGCTGCAAGCTTACTTAATGATACCAGTGGTATATTACCACTTATAATGCATGCTAATTTTTCAACATTTGACATGAAGTAATTAAAATACTGTGGAGTAACAGGACCTGTCCTAATTTCCTCATTTATCATGGAATATTATTGAACAAAAGTATTTCATAGCAACCCGTCAATACAGGCAAGTGGTTTAACAGAAAATCCTAGATGAATAAAATAACCCATTGTGAATGTTGTAAACTGATTGGTGCATTTGACTGAGCTACACGAACAATATTTCACATTATTCTTTCCTGCGTGTGCATGGTCAAATAGGGGTCTTGGCACAGGCAAGCCCCCTTTATCTAAAGGTTACTATTTGTCACCATTACTGATTATTGAGACCTTATCTATCCTTCTCAGGTTGGCTCCAATAAAACCCCAGTGTTGACTTTTCCAATTTTCCACCTAGAAAAAATAGTTGTTCCTTACAGGCAAGCTTAATGTTTTATTCCTCTTTTACATTGTTTTTCTTCCTATCAGTAATCAAATCCTGTCAACCACACTCCTCTACTTTATGAACACTTTCATTTCCTTCCCTCCACCTTTGCCTTAGTTTCTGTCAACACTATCTCTTTTCTGAACTCTATAGTATATTCCTAATTCATCTTGAGTTTCCCATTCACATCAAGCCAGCAGAGTGACTTTTCTAAAAATAAAAATAGTAACAATAAACTCCTGTCGTAAAACTTTCCTACTTAAAATCCTTTAGTTACTTTTATTGACATAAAGGCCTATCTCATTAGAATGAGACCCAGAGCCTTTCAGGAGTCCTCTCTTAATTTCCCAGCTTCATCTCCTGCCACTTCTCGGAAGCTCTTGAACGCCACAATAGCATTTAGTTTCCTCAATTGGCCCAATTCTTTGACAGCCCCATGCTTTTGCATATGGTGTTAACTGTATCCAGAAATCTCAACCCACAACCACGCCAACACCTAGGTCATTATCCTCACCATTTCCTTTGCATTCTTCTAGCTCAGTTCAAGCATTATCCAGTTCATGAGTCTTCCTGAATGCTCCTTTCTCACTCCATATTTTCCCAATCTGTGCATTAAAAGCAGATGGTTTTCTGTCCCGGTTTATAGAAAAATGCCAGATATTGAGCATCTGTGAAGGTCAAAATTATATCTATTCTCCTTTCTATTTCCAGCACTCATCACATTGTCTGTCATCTGTGGATGCTCAGTAAATGCCTCCTGGAAAAAAATAGAATTGAATTCATGGATTTAGGCTATCTAATAATTGAATTTTATTTGGTCTGCCAAGTGCATGGCATAACAAAGGCCCTCTCCTTGAACAAACTTTAGATAGGCCCATCTATGCCCTTTTCACAACTAGGCTTCTTCCGTGGGCCTTGTTCTCAGGCTTGTATAGCCCAGTTCTAGTAAGACTCTTGTTAAGTCAGTTTATTGGGAATCCCCACCCTTGATATTTTATCACCCTGGCCTGCCTTCAGGAAGAACCTCGAGTGAGGTCAGTTTAGCAAGACTTCCTCCTATCACTGATGTTTCCTCTTAGTAATTTTCCATCTACCAAACTCCTCCACCTCTCAAATCAACTCCTTGGCTATAAATACCCACTTGTCCTTGCTGTATTTAAAATTGATTTCAGTCTTATATAGGGAGGTCTCTTTTCCTCTGTTGCAATAGTTTTGAATAAAATTTGTCTTATTACTTTCCAGTTCCCGTTTTATTTAACATGTACAATTTTGAGTCTCTAAAATGATATTGTTTGACTATGTAATAAGCTTCTTCAATCTGGCTTAACTCATTTTATGGCATAATCTATGAGCATTAAAATAATTTAAGTTAGTAAGCATTATTCTGGTTTGTTAGTATATCCATGTTACTCCAAACTGTACTTTTGTGAGTGGTATTTCCTCTTGCTGAATCACCTAATTATTTTATAGTCAAGAAACCGGTATGACATGGTAACAAAGAATGGCTAAGTTGCCTGGGACTGACATAAAAATAATATGTATGGGTCACTTCTTGGCCTCCTGTGTGCTGGGCACCAGGTTAAAAATTTAGGATACAATATTAAACTACACAGACAAATTTCACAGCTTTAATGAGAGAGATGAGGGCATAGATAATATAACCAAAAATGATAAGCTCAGACTACAATTTGTCTATGGAAAAACTAAGCAGGGTAATAAGATAGAAAATATCGGGAGAGGGCTATGTTGGTGGGGCTTATCAAAAAAGATGGTTAGTGTATTTAACTAGCAATAAAAAAGGCCTAGTAATTGTCCTGAAATTCATGGTGAATTCAGTTGAAATGTTTTATTGCTAAATGTATATTGCCCAGTACAGTGTTCCAAAATGTTCGAATTGATTTTAAGATATAACTCAAAGTAGAATTTCTTGATTCATTCAGACATTTTTGAATATTTGAGTAAATGAGTTATGGTTTTCCTCTCATGAAACTTAAAATCTACTAGAAGAGATATGATACAAATAATTGTACAAATAATCATTTATTTACAAATAAAATTAAAAGCTTTATCATGCCCCAGTGTTTAAAATTAATGAGGTCTATACTGCTATCTTCAATTTCAAAGCTAGTAATCAAAGCTTTACTAAAATAAGCAAAAAGAAAACATGATGGGAATGGGGTATATATCAGACACTGTGGATAGACGCCTTAACACATGCTATTTCATTTGTTTTCACAATAATACTGTGGATTTGGTGGTGTTATCCAAATAATTTTTATTTAAAGTAACCATTGCCCAGAAAGGATAAGGAGCATGACCTGGATCACATAACTGTGTGTCAGAGGCAATATTCAGACTCAATTCTGTCTAATCCAAGACTCTTCTCACTTTTTACTTGAAGCACATTCTACTTCAAATAGCAGAAAAACAAAACAATAAAAAATTGTAAAAGAAAACTTCTAATTTACTTATTTATGTGAATAAATGAGGCATTTGAAATTCAAAACTTCCATTTCAGTTTTATCTAGCTTCCACTGAGGGATTCAGATAGATTAGAACTTACAGTTTCTTATACAACAACAAAACGACAACCTACAAGTTATTTAGGTACAACCTAAATTTTTCTGGTAAAACCAAAGATAAGTAGATATTATTGCTCTTATTTCCTTTTGATTGAAAAAGAATCAAGCCCAGGAATGATGAAATGACTTGTCCAGAATCACATGGCTAATACATGCTAACATTTACACAGGCATCTAGAATCTAAAGGCACTGTACTTTATCCAATATGTTCTATAGTTTTTCATTGTATAGTGTCTGGATTTCTGACATTTTAATTTTATTTATCAGCAAAATGCATGCTTCAAGAATACATTTTGTTTCATTATTAGGTATAAAGTAGTTTTTGGTTTTTAAAAAATTTCTGCTGTAAAGCAAGAGATCCTGAAGCTCATATAACAGTTGTTATCCTTAAAATATGCAATGACTTCCAAATTATCTTGCCAAATGAGTTCAGCAACAAATGCCCTGATGGTCATAACATTAATATAATCATAAAAGTACCATTACATTAATTAGAACTTTGTAAATGCTGTAATTAAGATATTTTGTGACAGCTGTCTTTCTTGTCCCTGCACGTTCCTAAGAAATCTCCTAACACCACTTATTTCTGAACCATCATCTGCCTAGAGCTGGGAGAAGCCATCTGTTAGTGTATTTGAAATGTTAAGTGACAAAGGGGTTTCAAACTATTATATCCCTCAGAATCCTTTTTTAGGGAGAAAAAGAAGCAGCACTTGGAAACCATTTCTCAGTGATTTTTTAGCTAGACCTAGCAGGGGGGAAAAACTAGATTTATTTTTAATCTTGCATCAGTGTGAAGTGGTGGAAACAGTCTGGGATTTGGAATGAGGTAGATCTGACCTGACTGTTAACAGTATGACCAAAGACGAGTTAGTCAGCTTTTCTGAGCCTCAGTTTCTTCATCTACATAATAGAGAAATATCATAAATGAGGATGTCATGCCTACTTTTCATTATTGTTGAGAAAATAAAAGGATACTTTTCAGGTGTAATGCCTTATAAAGTTTCTACCAAAGGCTAATTTTATTTCAAAGTAGCATCAGAATGACCTTAAAGAAAATAAAGTTCTTGACTTTTTCCAGCTATTTTATGCAGCTTTGGAAAATGTGTTTGTCTTCAAAACTACTTCTCAGGTCCTCAGGTCACATTATACTTGTTTTTATTAAACCCAAGAGGTAGCAGAGAGAGTTTTACTTAATATGCAAAAAAGAGGAATTCAGTATCTACTATAATCCTCCATTTCTGATTTTAAGCAAATCACTTTACTCTGATACTGGTGGGCTTGGGGAGGTCTCCAAATGCCAGTAGGACATTGACACTGTAGCAAGAAGAATTTCAAAAATGAGACAGAAAATAGTGAAAGTAAGGAGATTTATTGCAAAGTGAAAAGTACTCACTCAAGAAAGGGGAGTGTGGGTGTACTCAAAAGAAAGTCACATGCAAGGGAATTTGGGGCTGCTACCTTCATGGGTTTCTTTAACTAAGGGATGGAATATTCATGAAGACTCCTGGGAAAAGGTGGAGATTTCTCAGAACTGTGATGACACCCATTTTTACACCAAATATGACTGTTCTCGGAACTGTCATGGCACCGGTAGGTGTGTGATTAATATGTTAATGACCATAAAAGGGGTCCAAGATAAAACAAAGTCAAATCCAGTACGATGTAGGTCCAGTAGGTCTTTTCTTTCTTTTTTTTTTTTTTTAGATGGAGTCTCGCTCTGTCGCCCAGGCTGGAGTGCAGTGGCCAGATCTCAGCTCACTGCAAGCTCCGCCTCCCGGGTTCCCGCCATTCTCCTGCCTCAGCTTCCTGTGTAGCTGGGACTACAGGCGCCCTGTCACCTCACCCGGCTAGTTTTTTGTATTTTTTAGTAGATACGGAGTTTCACCGTGTTAGCCAGGATGGTCTCGATCTCTTGACCTCGTGATCCACTCATCTCGGCCTCCCAAAGTGCTGGGATTACATGCTTGAGCCACCGCGCCCGGCCAGTAGTTCTTAACCAGCTTGGTCCACACCATGTTTCTGAGGGTCTTCTCAGCCCCTATCTTCTGCAGCTTTTCAAAGTTTCTTTTTGCTAGTCATGTGAAACTGCTGCCTGGAAATTTTTATTCTCCTATGACCACACTGTTTCAACAGGACTTTAACTAGAAAATGATGGAAAATTAGGGATGATGTATAGGTTTACTTTTAGAAAAATAAACTGAAATAGCAATACTATTTAGCTCACATTTTTTTAAGTAGCTCACTTTATTTAATCTTATCTTGGATTTTTTTATTATTCATGTTATTATTATGAGTTTTGATGAGTCAGTATTGTTCACACTCAGTTAATTTCTATTAAACTTTAATCTTCCTAGCAGTTCTATGGAGTAGATATTATTATCAAAACCATTTTTGGAGATAAGGAGGCTAAGTCGTGGGCTAAGAGACTTGCTCAGTATCACACAATTCTAAGTGACAGAGCCTAGACAAAATTACAAAACTAACTCACACCAATGTGCATGATTTTAATATTTTCTGCTGGTGCTTTGCAACTTGCAAAATTCTATGGAAGTGGAAAACATTTGTTTTACAAGAGAAAGGACCAATGAGCTCATTGGCACTTTTTACCTCTGCATGGTATAGAAAAGCATTTCTTATTGTTAAGGAAAACAGTAAACATTTAAATAAGACTTACTATGTGCTTTACATAATTACCTCAATCTTGCCAACACTATGAGATAGTGACTTATTTTTCTAATTATATAGAAAGTAAACTAAGGCAGGGAAAGGCTACCTCCTGGAGGTTGTGTTAGAGTAGGTAGCTAGGCAGACATAATCAAGGAAAGCAGGGAAGGAGAGTCCCCCTGCCCCCAAAATGTCAGGCAACCATCAGGTAATTGTCAGGCAATTATTAAACTGTCTCTATAAAATAATAACGGTCACAGCTGGCACCAGGAAAAGCAGTCTCCCAATAGATAGAAAAAACCTGAAGTTGGTGATCAGCACCTTCCCAGTAAGATCTCCCGAGTTTGGCAAGTGGACTCAAGCATGCACACTAAGAGGCAAAACGGTGGAGTTTGACCAGTATATGAAATTCCTCGAGGAATACTTGACTGGTAAGGGAAAAATACCTCAAATGAGCATGCATACAAGTTCAGTAAACAGTAGCCTAATACTCATCTGTCTACTTGAGAAAATGAGATGTGATCAGCACAAAAATAAGGTAAGGGCAATCTGCACAATTTATAGTCTACCAAACCCAGATCCATAGAGATTTCACCGGGGATTGTAAGTACTTGTTTTTTCTTGAATAATATGAAATTAATGGGAAAAATGGAGAAATAAGGCAAAATTAAATATTACCTTACAGGTTAGGAAGGGAAAGCAAGTCATTGTAAATTCTGGAATACAACTAGAGAAACACACAGAAATCCATAATGAAATAAGAGGCTGAGGAGAAAATTCAACAATTTAAGATGAAAAGAAAGAAGAATGAGATGAAAAAGATGAATGAAAAAGTTTTAAAAGTCAAAATCAAATAATAAAATTAAAAATGGCATTAAAGCTAGTAAATAGCAAAGGAAACTTAGTGGGGAATTGCATCAGAATGTAGAGGACAAATTTAATAAGTTTCTGAGTGAAATATTAAAATACAAAGATAATAAGAGAATAATTTGAAACACTGAAAATTGAAATCCAATGTAAGATTTATTCCTAATTCTATGGTAGAAACCAGACTAATTACAATAGAAACAATAGTTTATAATAAAATAATATGTGCTTAAACTTAACAAAGATTCATGGATATAAAATGTAAGGGCTTCCCAAATTTTAAATAAATCTCAGTGTTCTTTGTACTAATTATAGACATTACAGGCAGCTATATTGCTCAAGTTTAGTGGGGTGTAAATATTTCAGGACCATATTGGCATAATCTCTAATCTAAAATGAGTGAATGTAGGAGGGGGGAAAGAAGATAAAAATGGTATGATCCAGAAAATTAGACCACTTGCTTTTAACCAGACCTATGGTGATAATTACATGTTTATCTTTGAAAAATATATATAAATATATATGTATGTGTATATAAATATATATATGTATATGTGTGTGTATATATATATATCTACCCTGAACACATTCTCACAGAGATCCTGAGTCTGTGATCAGGCTATCATTCAGGCAGGTGGTCCATCAGTACAGGTGAGTTTTTGATACACACCCTTGGTTAGGAACTACCAATTAAGACAATGCTAATAATGATCCTAATTGGAGGTCGGTGTCAGGTGTTCTATGTTGATTATCTTTTATTATATTTATGATTGTCCATTACATAGTAATCACTCTTATTTTACAGATAAAAAAAAGCCACCCCTCAGTGAGGTTAAATATTTTTGATAGTATATACAAAGACTTTTCCTTGTGTGATGCACTCAACACCCATTCAAAGTAGATATTATCCCTTCACTTTGCAAATAAGAGATTAAGGGAAATGTCCAGCATCATAAAGCCAACAGATATTGGATCCAGTACTCAGAGTTTTTGACATTCAATTACATCTACAATATCTAAACCAGAATTTAAATTGATGTCCATCTAACTCCACAAATGTTATCCTATTTAACTAACTATTCAGGAAGTAAGGAGGATATCTTGAAGTTTTATTAAGTAAGGACAACCCAAAGGACTGTGTAAATTTTTTCAGTGTGCCAAAGAATGGAGTTGTAGACTAACTTTTTATGTTTCCTTGTTTTTTGTACTTATAGGTGTATGTACCTTATTTTGTCCCCTAGTCCTCAAAGTTCAAATCACTTTCTATAATTCTATTTATCTCTTTATTGCATACCAACCAGAAAACTAGATGTAGGAAATATTATTCTAAAGATTCTCCTTAGATTATAAAGTAACTGTAAGGAATGGTTTTATTTGTACTTCAGTGAACTGAGTGGTTCCCAATGAGTCATTAAGTCTGAAAGTGGTGAGAATGTGCCAGGAAGCTCCTTAAATATTTAAACAATAATAGAAATAGTATGATGGTGGTGCAGCATAGTATATTGGAAAAACGTGCTGAAGTTGGTTTCACAAGACTCTGAGTTTTTGTCCCAGGACTTACTAGCTGCATAAATATAGCTAAGCATCTTTGCCCTTTGAGTTTCCTCGTTTATAAAGTGGTGTAATAATAACTAACTCACATGTTTGGTTTCACCGAGACTAACAGTGAGATATAAAACCATCTAATTCTCTATTTCAATCGATTGTTTAGGCAATATCCACACTGAGCCACAATGTCATGTATAATTAACTGACTTAATTCACCATTTACCTGGCTCAATTTGCCTTTGGCTTCATTATGCCTTTCCTGTCATGAAGATGCCCCTTATGTACAACACGTTTAGCTAAACAATTTATCTGTAAATTGTTCCTAAGTTTTAAAAAGTGGTCTTTGTTAAGGAGGTCTACTTAACACTGAGCTCAATCCTATACTGGGCACCATAAAATGTACTTTCTCTGGAAACAGGAATTAGAAGTTTGTCTCTAGCATTCCTACTAGAATTATGAGAATTTCAGGTTTTGCTGCTGTAAGAAGATCTTAAAGATGATCCAGACAATATCTTTATTTTTCAAAAATGACAACAGCACCAATAAAAGTAGTCACTTAACCTAAGTCATATACTTATTAGTAGATCATGAAATTCAACTAGTAGCTCCTCTTAGACTATTGCTCATTATGTTTATCCATGCTGCTAAAGCTGAATTCAATCAGTAAAAAATGACAAGCCATAATGCAGCTTATTTGAAAGTCCTGTTCTTCTTCAATTTCGTTACTGATTTTAGAGTTTCTGAATCACTCAAGTACAAAAATGCAAACTTATTGAATGCACTCCAGAATGTCTCTAAGAGTCATCAAACTCACAGGCTTGCACGTCTTTATAGGCTTACCACAATCTTAAATTATATCCTTTATCAACCTTCCCAGGGACTTAGGGAATTCTGTTGAGTCAATACAATTGCATTTATAATTCGGACATCTTGAGTGTCAATTATATTTTCTCTTGCTTCCACCAATCATTGCTCAATTTTTAATAACTCATTGGACATTGATCTATTTCAAGGTCATTCACCTTGAGTAATTGGGCAGGTGCCATCAGATTTCTGAATTCTATAAACAAAAAATGGCTTATGTTTTAGCATGTAAAATGTTTTTGAAAGAAAGGGCAAATGGGGTTCTGCTTCCAAACATTCAAACATAAATAAATACTCCCAAACTGGTGAATTACACATTTCAATGCAAGGTGTTTTCTACTTTGATATTTTGGGTTCTGAGTATATGCTCTCATCAAGAGTTTTAGTGTTTTTGATAGGACCAATCTAAACCCCCATAATCTCTGATTTCAGCCCAAAGATTTTATAACAATACCATTGTTTAACCATGAATTTAACCAATTAATGATGTCAATTTCAATAGGAATATGAATTTTTACTCAAAAGTCATAAGTAGTAGGTTATGGATAATGAAAAAACCAGATGGTCCCTATTTCTTGCTCAGCAGATGCAAATGTATGTTTATTATATTGGTCATCATTTATTGAAAGTCTACAGTATGGTTTAACCACATCATACTTTGGTTAGAGCTATTGGTTGTGAAGTCACTTGGCTCTAGGCTCCCAACCTGCTTCTACTTCTTACTTGCTGTGTACATCCGGTTAAGTCTGTTAACCATTGTGAATATCTATTTTTTAAACTCTATAAAACCTGGTTAATATCAATCATGGGGCTGTTGTGAAGAATCAAGTATGTAAGACACTATGCTCAGGTTTTGACAAATTGGAAGATCATAATACGTGTTACATATTAGTTTTCTTATTGTTAAGTATTCTTATCTGCAAACTGTCCTGTAAATTATTATTATCATCACTTCAGTAAGATTAATTTATTTCCCCCAGGTTGCACAGTGAGTAGGTGGCAGAATTGGGATTCAAAATCAGATGTCTCATTTTGCGAGTTATAATCCAGATCTGTGAGAATCTGTAGCCTCTGCTCGCACTGATGCATGATAGAATCCCCCTACTTTTTGTATTAAATTGTTGTGTTGACATGGTGTCTAACTTCAGCTATACCTTTTAATTCAATTTGCAGACAAATCAATAATGTTACTCGAAGTTTACTATGAAGTCTAAAAAACATCTGTTTTTGTCTATTGATATCTTATTGACAAAACCACCAGTATACCACAAAATGTAAATATCTTCTTGAAAGTATTAGTGTCAATTTAGAAAGATAATTAACTCTGAATTGGACTGACTTTTATAATCCATGCATCATTTACATGTCAAATAATTTTGCTATGAAGTAGAAATTTGATGTGTTTTGTTTTGATTTTGTAGTATACTTTTACTAATAATCTGTTTCTATATCAATCCCCATTCTCCAAATCTTACAATGACTTTCATTGAACATCTCAAATATACTATTCATGAATAATCAAAATTGAAAACACGTGTATTTTCTACACTCAATGAATTCATATTTTAGTGATAAAGACTGACAACTAAACAATTTCAGTACATACAGCATGTCTTATAATTACAAAAAGCACACGGTAAATGAAGGGACAGAGAATCGCTTCTAAGCCAGCCTTAGATGGCAAGGTTACAAGAGGAAGAAAGCTACCATGAAAAGATCCTTAGAAGAGGTATTGACTTTAAAAAGCAGAAAAATTGAAGGAAAACGTAAAAGATCCCCTCATATGTATTCCCCTGTTAGTAAAAGGAATGCTTAAGCACTTGGAATGATTTACCGTGACTGAGTGCCAGAAAGTTTCAATGCCAGAACATTGAAAAGAGCTGCAGCTCTTTTAATGCCAGCTGAACAACAGTTTAGTAATATTGTTCTTGTATATTTCAGCAATTTAATCATTTTACTAAATTGTCTTAACTTGATCTTTGTTGGTGTAGGGCAGCTGGCTTAGCATGTGGTGATAGGTACTATTAATTTGTAAAATACATTACACAGCAACTGCTTAAAATAATCAATATATTATTGTATGTCCTGACTCACCATGTTCTTGGTTAGGTTAGCAATGCATATTTTTACATACATTAAAGGAGGAACAGGGGATTTACAATAATCAGAATGAAGAGACAAAATTGACAAATAGTAGTGTAAAATCAACAGTGATAACTACATGAACAAATTTCATAAGTCGCATTTTAGCCACATTTCTAACATATATCATGAGAAAAGTATGCAGTAAAAATCAGTAACAATAATTCAACAATGCCTTAACATTTTGGAGCACCTGAATTTTAATTCATTTTAATAAATTAATATTCTTTAAGTTCTTCACTATCATGTGAGATATATAAAAACACAAATCATGTCTGCTTTGCTGTTAGTATGATAGTGATATGTAGATTAACTACCTAATAGTATCAGGTATTTAAAAATAAAATATAATTGAATAATGTTATTCTTTTTATAGGTTGAATTCCAGTCATCAGCAGAGATAGAAATGGTGGCAGTAGCCCAGGAAATCACTTTAGTTCAACATACCTTAGGAATGCTTCTGGGAAAAAAAAATAGAGGGAGATCCATTCGTGCAACGAGGATGAATTGAATGCCACAACAGGACAAGAACCATTCTAACTGCTGGAAACACAACAATTAAAATACAAGCGTGATCCTTCAGAAAGTTTGCATATTATTTGAAGAAAATAGCCATGAAAATACCTGGAAAAATATTGAGTACTTTGAGATAAGGTAGACAATAGATCGTAAAAAGGATTTTAATCCCTGTTAAGAAGCTTAGATTTTACTCTAAAACCAAAGTAAAGCTTTTTGAAGGATTTTAGCAGGGAAGTGACGAAATCATATTTGTTTCTAGAAAGATCATCCGGGCTTCACAAGGAAAATGAATTAGTGGGAATAGACAGAAAACAGGTTGGTCAGGGAAGAGAATTTTGTAGTAATCCAGGTGAGAGGTATCACCAGTAGTGTAGAAGGAGGATAAAGATAAATACATTTTTAAAATATTAAAGAGGAAGAATCAATAGGACTCCCTATTTTTACAAAGTGGATGATTAGAAAAAGGTGAGAGTCAGATGACCCTCAAGTTCCCAGCTTATAGTACCAAATGAATGGTGATGTCATTTTGTTCCCCAAATTGAAGGGGCAATTTACATTTCTTTGTCACTTAAATTAAGAGTGCTTGACGAGTTGATGGGTGCAGCACACCAACATGGCACAAGTATACATATGTAACAAACCTGCACGTTATGCACATGTACCCTAGAACTTAAAGTATAATAATAAAAAAAAAAGAGTGCTCTTACACAGATGATGATACGAACTGTTGTTATATTACTGTGACATTTTTTTTCCTCCCTCTCTTTGTGATCAGGAGCTTTTTAAGTGAATTTTAGTAACCTCAGAACTTAGCAAGTGTTCAATACATGTGTACCGTAAGAATGAAATAATGAATGAATAGATAAATTGCTGTATATTACTTTATATGAAATTTACATCATCGCTGAGGGAAAGGAAATGTAGATATAATTATATCTACTTTAGAAATGAGAATTCTGATACAAGGATGGGTTGAAACACTTGACCAAGATTACCCAGCGAGTAAACACTCACATGCCAGTACTCTTTTCACTGTGTGAGCCTACTTCTTACTACCTGCGTTTTCGTTGTCCCACTCCTCATGAAAAAGTTCCTATGAGTTATGGGGTCTTCATGTCCAAATTAACCAAGAAGATGTGCACTGAATTTCCCCAAAATAAATTATGTGATATCATGGGGCATCTTGTAATCCACAAAATTACTATAATTACTGAGGGCATGTCGTTGGTGACTGGACCCATCAAGCTGTTCCTAAGTTTTGCACAGCAGGTAAGAGATCAGATGCAAAGAGCAATGATCAGCACTCCATAGTCAGTTTCACACACATACACGGTCACACACGCACACGCAGAAGCGCGCACACACACCTCAGAGAGCAAAAAGTACTCTCCTTCAGTCTAAAAAATAAACTTAGGATCTTTATGTGGTGTGAATATGAATGGCAGAGAGAATAAAGGTGTTGCTCCCACGTATTCAAACCCAGGAAGCCAATTAAGAGTTGAAGGGACAGCATTAGGAGATATACCTAATGTAAATGATGAGTTAATGGGTACAGCACACCAACATGGCACATGTATACATATGTAACAAACCTGCATGTTGTGCACATGTACCCTAGAACTTAAAGTATAATAATAAAAAAAAAGAGTTGAAGGGACTTGTGTAGAGTTCCTGATATCTCTGTAAGTTTTCTCATGGCACTTGAAGAAATGAATGAAAGAAAAATAAGTATATCTAACATAAAAATAACATACGAAAACAATGGTTTCTAAAACCCTTCTTCTGCACACCTCAGATTTCTAGGAGTTTCAGAAACATTGTTCATTTTTAAAAGTTATTAAAACCAACTATGTGTCAGATAGTGTGCTAGCTGGCTACAGAGGCAAATGAAACACAGTTGTCAGGGGCCCCCAACTCCCATGGCCTCTGATGGTCCCTGACCTGTTAAGAACCAGCACAGCAGGAGGTGAGTAGCCAGCAAGCCTTATGGCCTGACCTCTGCCTCCCGTCAGATCAGCCAGGGCTTTAGATCCGCGTAGGAGCACGAATCCTATTGTGAACTGTCCATGCAAGGGATCTAGGCTGCACACTCCTTATGAGAATCTAACTAATACCTGATGATCTGAGGTCAGACAGTTTCATCACCAAACCATCTCCCCGCCTCAGTCTATGGAAAAATTGTCTTCCATAAAACTGATCCCTGGTGCCAAAAAGGTTGGGGACCACTGAAGTTTCTGACTATCCAAGAGACTATAGAATAGCACAGGAGTTGGAAGTAAAAATCACACAATTGAAATATAATGTGATTCGTGCAGTAATAGAATTGTCCTAGTTGGTGCAGTGAAGTCAGAAAAGTGAAATTATAGTGGTGACCGTGTTACCCTAGCTAAGCCATTATATAATTTTGTAGACTGAACAAATCTAACATAAACTTTCTGAGTAACACTGTCCACATCTCAGAAAAGAGGAGAGTAATAGTTGCTGTTTGATAGGTTATCAAAGGAGCTATTATTTACTATTTTGAATGAATCTGAGACAGCTTCAGATGGTAGATGATGTCTTTGTAAATGTGGGGGACATACAATTTCTCAGGCAACTGCAGGAAGAAAACAATCTGGGTTAAGGGAGCAGTATGTACAAATTGGTGACAGTGTAACACAGCATAGTGCAATGTGACATAGCAGATGCTTTCCCAGTACTCACTCTCAGCTCAACCCTATCTCTTTTTTTCCTGCTCTGTCCTCTTCTTGCTTCCTATTTAGATGCCATAATGCATGCCATTTTTAAGTCTACAGTTAAGGGCAATTAGCAGACAAAGCCAAACATACCACAAGAAATTTACCTCCTGTCTGAGCCTCAGTTTAATCATTTTAAAGGCCCACAGAAGCTTTAAAATATCCTTGAGAAATAAAGTCTGATCAAAAAGCCTAAAGCTCTGTCATGTTGTCAGTTCATTCTCTGTCCATTCCACTCTGCCCAAAAGTAGGCATTTTGCAGAAGGCAATCAAAGCCAGACATCGAAGGAATGTACAGAAATTAGTCTCTCCTGAATATTGTGCATTTTTCAGATGAGTGCAATTCCAAATGAGAACAGAACAAAAGTACAATAGAAATACAAATCTAATTGATATATACGTCCTCTCAACTTTAGAGCGATGTCGAAAAATGGCAGTCAGTAAGTCTAGAATCACCCCACAATTAATATACATAAGCTCTAATGTCAATCACTTCAGATGTAAAACAAAGCAGGTTAGAAAATCATGCAGAAATCAATGAAATAAATGAGAGGAAAGATACAAATAAGCTAAGGTAATCATAAGCTCGGCCATTTCTCGTTAATGACTTCACCAACACCACTACCTGACAAGAAATGGTACTTACGTACTCTGTGTAGATGCGTGTATATTTACTTTTAAAAAAAATGTAAACATGGTAAGTGAATCTATGTAGCAGGTATATTATATATTACATATAGCATATGTATTATCTATAATAATAAATTATATCATGTATATACATATATGCTGTTATCATATTTTAATTTGCTTATTTTATGCATTAATTCTATATTAAATAAAATCTTATATTTCAGGCATGTTATATATAATTCATAGTGAAATTTATGTATGAATAAAATCTCATATTTGTTCTATAGCATCACAAGCCTGTGGAGAAGAAAGATATGAAGATATAATATTAAATATGCAATTAAAAGGACTTCTTCATGCATCTGCTTATTTATGTCAAAAATAAATATAGGAAGAATCAATCAGAAACTAAAGAGATTAGGTACTTACAGGAAGTATGTTAGAAACAGGATGAGAAGGGTAAGGGGTATGGGGCAGTGAGTGAGATTTCTCTGAGTATAACTCATTGTACAGTTCTGACTCTTGAAATGATGCTGAAGTTTTACATAATCAAATACATAACAGAATCAACAATGATGAGGGAAATTTTTTAATGGCATGCAAATATAAACAAATGAACCTAATTTATTTGAAAGTAATAATAACCACATTGAAGGAAGTAAAAGAGAAAAAAGAAAGAAAAATTATTACTTTTATGAACCCAATATTTTGATATTATACACTAAGTCCGAAGGCAAAAAGCTATAAATAAATAAATAAAATAGACACGAACTCTAGTTAGTAGAGCTATTTATTTCAGTGGCATGTGTATGTAAGCAATTCTGCAACCACTTTCTGTATATACTAGGTTTCAGCAAATAAATAATTATTTCATAGTAAGTACAGTTGAACATTTCTCACTGCTGGAAAAAGGAGTTACAATATGCAAGGAGAATGACTAGAATGAACGTGCATAAATAAGCAGATACAGATACATATTTTAAGTAGATAAGACACATAGAGAGATTCCTAGAAATACGTGTGTAGTATATATATATGCTCTATCTCTATTTGTTGAGAGAAACTGGGAACAAGGACATCGTAATAAAAATGGGCCCATCACAACCAAAATGTGATTTCTAATTTAAAATTTCCACTCAATAAATTAATTTAGAAAACACAGACAGAAACAATTCTCCTGAAGAAATAGCTAATTCTAGGGCTGAAATTGAAAAAGTATGAGATGAGTCTGGTTCATTTTACTGTAGAAAAAGAAAAGGTTTTCAAAGTATGTTTGAAACATATTCAAAAAACACAGATACCAGATTGAAGGAGCTCCAGTGAGCCCATCTGGGGTTATTTGAGCATCGAAAATCTCAGTTTATAATCAGTGGAACAGAATAAAAATGCAATTGCACAAACTAATATAAATGAATGAATAAATAAATGAGAAAGAAGGGATTTATTTGTAGTAGAATACCAACTGTTGAGGAAAGAATGATGGAATTAGAAATGATCAATTAGCAGCCATAATAGTAATAACTGATTTCATCATAAATCATCACTGGATGTTAAAACTAGTAAATTAAAGTTTGAGGGGTAACAGTATATTTATATAGTCTCAGTATCTCCCTATAAGGTACCTATTAATTTCAAAGAGAAAAATATAACATTATAGTGGAGAAATCTAATACCACCTTAAATGATCAAAGTTAATATTACAGGAAATGAGACAAATCAACAGTGGATGTGCTACTATAATGCACTAAGAAGAACAAGTCAGTTCTGTGACTTTCCTGCCAAAAAAAGTGTAATCAACAGCCAACATAAGGAAACATCAGACAAACACAAATTTAGGGTCATTCTACAAAATAAGCATCCTGTACTCTTCAAAAATGTCAGTCATAAAAAAAACAAAAAAAGACTTATTTCAGATTAAAGGAGATTAAAGATTTGTGCTAGCTAATTGCAATGTGTGATCCCAGATTAAATGTTAAACAAAGACAAAAATGTACACACATAAACCTGACATACATGCATAAACACAGAATATTATTGGAATAATTGCTGAAATTTGAATAAGGCCTATGGCATCAATTTTAAGTTTTTGACTGTATCATGGATATGTGAGACAACTATTTTATTTTTAATAAACGTACTTGAAAATTTTAGGGGTTAAGGGTGTTCATGCATATGAGTTGCTCTCAAAAATTGAGAAAAAATAGGAGGTGTATGTATATTATCAATATTGGTATACTTATATATGAATATATGTATAAAAAAGCAACATGTGTAAGAGAGAGAATATGATGAAACAATTACAGTGTATTATTAATAATTGAAAAATCTGGGTGAAGGGTATATGTTTATTCTTTAAAAGATTTTAGAAATTTTCTGTAAGTCTCACAGTATTCCAAAATGAAAATTTGAAATCGTGAAACAATACTTAATGTAATTTGTCATTACAAAAGTGCAAATTTAATCCCAGTTTCTCGTGAGGCTGAGGCATGAGAATCACTTGAAGCCGGGAGGCGGAGGTTGCAGTGAGCCAGATATTGCACCACTGCACTCCAGCTTGGGCAATGGAGTGAGACACTGTCCAAAAAAAGAAAAAGAAAGATAGATGGAAAGTGCAAATTAAATCACAAGCAGATAATGTCAGACACATATCCAAATGACTAAAATTTTAAAAGCAAATCACAATATCAAATGACGGTGGTTATGCAGAGCACCTAGAACTTTAACACCTTACTAGTGAGAGTGCACAATGGTATTTCCACTTTGGAAGACAGTTTGGCAGTTTCTTACACAAACATGCACTAAACATATACCCAAGTAATTCCACTCTTAGGTAGTGAAATGAAAATCAGGTCTACACACAAAAATGTATGTGAATGTTGAAAATTACTTTATTTTTAACCACCAAACTGAAACAGTTCTAATGTCTCTGAACTAGTGACTGGATAAACACATCATGGTACTAATATAAAGTACAATATTATTCAGCAATAAAAGGGAATGAACCATAGATACTTGCTAAAACATGGATGAATCTCAAATGTATTACACTAAGGAAAAGAAGTCAGATCTAAAAAGCTACATCCTGTATTCACACATTTTTACTACAGTTTTTCAAAGTGAAAACTGTAGGAACAGAAAATCGATCAGTAATTGCCAGAATCTGGGGTGGAGAAAAAAGCTGACTGCAAGGGTCACCAGAGAATTTTGGAGACTGATGGATGGAGCTGTTCTTTATCTTCATCATGGCGGTGGGTGTGCGATTGTTAAAACTCAGAGAATTGTATTATAAAAAGGATAATGCTCCTGTATATTATACCTTAGTACAAAGAAAGGGCAGAAAGCAACAAATTTAAAAATATATAAATTATTGACTCAAATGTGCAAGCCCTGAGATTTTTTTTTTGAGGGCCTGTTACTCATCATTCAACTTCTGAGACAAAGAAGTTATTTCCACTATCTACTAATGATTTATCACAATACTACTAATAATAGCATTGAATGCAGGAAGATCAGGGGTTGCCAGGGAAGGCTTCCTGAGCTGAGTGATAAGGAATAGGCAGTAGAAAAGGAATATTTGGGAAAGGGACAGTGGTAACATTACAAGGAAGTTATTTCCACTATCTATAATGATTTCCACTATCTACTAACGATTTATCTCTCCTTACAGTTTACTAGACTTCTGGAGGCACTGAGGCCTGATATGACACAAGGTTGAGACACCACTCTCTTGTGTAATGCAGTCATGGAGCCCAAGGAGAAAAAGCAAAGAGAAAATTAGTACAACAAAGTTACTAATTAGGCCAATCATCCAAACACATTGTTCATTTAAAGGAACTAGACCATGAGAGAATGCACCCAAATATTAAATAAGTCAGTGTCTGGGAGACAGCTGCTAAAAAAATTCCTTAGAATGGGGAGAGAGCCTGCATAAGGTATTTATGGAGTTCTCTCTTTAAAAAAAAAGAAAAAAAAAAAAAAAGTTTATTTATTTGTTTGACTGACTGAGGAAGAATAAGCCATTTAAAGTATATCTCCTTGAAATGAAAACCAAACAAACAAACAAACAAACAAACAAAAACTTCCTCTGTGAAAGATACCAGTCTCACTGTGGAGTGTTCTGAGAACATGTGATTCCACATCTGTTTCTTCAGCTTTTATTTTTTCTGGTGGATCAGATACTAGAACTGCCTGAGAAACGATGTCATATTCAGCACTGCTTTACCATCCAGAATTATCCAGGCAGATCACAGAGATGTAAGATGAAAAAGAAAAATTTCTCTTGAATTGGTTTAAGCCAAAAGTGTGGAAAAAACGGTGGTAGAAACTAGACAGCTGGATTTTGAAGAGGTCCCCTAACCACTTTGATCATCTTGAAGGATGCCACGTGGGAATTATCCAGCAGCCTACATTCTCAGTAACGGCAGTGGTACTGGAAGGTTCACAACAGTGTATGAAACATCTGCATATAAGGGTAATGTTTCCATATGATGGTATGCAGTTACAATTACAGCCATCAAACCAAGAAAAATAGATAAAGTTTCTATAAATTGGAAGTAGAAACATTATTTTCTTTCCCAGACAAGCAAAGGCAAAGTCTGATACACTGACTGTTTAGGATTTGGCCTTGTGAGAAAACGTTTGTTATAAATTGTATGTAGAATTGAAAGCCTGCGGCAGCTCTTTCACCAGACTCTGAGGCCTCAGGTATTGGCAGACAAGGAGACATGGCATAGAACTGTGCTCTCAACACTTGACACTTTTCTGGCCTTACCTTTTAACGTGGCATTCAGCCCGTTTGGGGTTCTATCAAATCCTGATCCTTCTTTCCATGTTGAGTTGATTTTTTTTCACATACTACACTGCCTTATAATAAATAGGAGAGAATAACGGGTCAGTCACCCCGCCAAAGAAAAGATTGCAGAGTAATGAGACTTTCTGAAATTTAGCAATTCTGATGTGGCATTGATTCATTGATTATTTTTGTCAGTAAAATAGTTAGTAACTGTTATTACTAGGTTATTAATGGCCCTACAATGGTATGGTAATATCTGTTAAACTACATTATAGGAACTTATTAAATGTACTTATTATTGAATGTATTTTTGAATTTATTTACTATTATAAGCATATAATTCTTAAAACTTGCAGAAAACAGTAAAATTACTTTTTTCCAATTGAGATAGTTATTGCTGGAACAAAAGCCTAAGTGTGCTAGAATGAGCACTTACATCTTTCTTCAATTTTCAGTATTTTAGAATTAAAAGAGAAAGTGGGGGAGTGAGAGAAACACATCAAAATTTTCTGATATGCATAAAAGTATCTTAAATTAGCAGAGAGGTAAAGCAGTTTGCTCATTGTTACAGAACAAATCATTGACCTAACTAGGAAGAGAACACACTCTCCTGACCTTAATTCAAATAATTTAAAACACACTGCCTTACCCTATATTCATAAAGCAAATACTAAAACATTACAAGAAATAATAGCTTTGAATCTAATTAGAAGTATTTTTGTCACCTAATATTTTCTTCAAACAAAAAACTAGTAAAACAACAATGAACCTTATCTATTTTCAGAGTGACTGAGAAATTCCTGTATGTTTTCTAATGAACGTGTTTATAGAAGTCTCAGAAAAGAAGAGATGAAATTAACAGAAGACATATTCACAAAAGATTAACTTTTGCAAATCATGTTACTTCCTAAGAATAGAGCTTTCCTGCCAGACTTTAGCATCATAGATTGGTACATGTCTTTTTTGTTTTGTATTTACAATGATTCTCCTCACACAGAATTAAAGCAGTAAAGAGCTTAAGAAAAGTTTTCATTCCATATAAACTCTCAATTTGAGCTGTCCATTAAAACACTGCCCTGGGGACTTATGTATGTATTATCTGATAAAAACTTCATAATACTTCTATGCATTCATTCAATTAATCATCAACAGTTGATTAAGAACAGTTGATTACCCTGGCACTGTCCAAGGTACTATGGGCACAGAGATTAAGTTCTTTTAGCTTTCAGGAAATCGTATTCTTGAGAGGGAGTCAGACAAGGAAACTAGCCATTTCAAAAGAGTAAGATAATACTCCGTAGGAGAAGAAAGCCAAGGATTGTGCCAGGGCAAGCAAGAGTAGCACTGAAGCAAGATGCAGGAAGATCAGGGGTTGCCAGGGAAGGCTTCCTGAGCTGAGTGATAAGGAATAGACAGTAGAAAAGGAATATTTGGGAAAGGGACAGTGGTGACATTACTAAAGTCAAAGAATCCAGAAAGGTATTTTATACTCACTTTTATGTAAGCTGAAGCTCAGGAGAGTTAATAACTTTCTCAAGGTTACACAGTGGCTGTGTGTTAAGCGCTAGTAAATTTATATAGGTTTGTACACTATCTTAAGTATGACATTTGTTGCCATTAATCAGTAGTTCTGGCTGTTTTTGTTTCCGTATGTTTATTTTATATCTACTAAGTTTCTGAGTGGAGACATATTTCTCAACATTCTCCTTATAACATTTCATCATCTATACTATCTTGTTCCTTTCTGCCTCCTATGGACCAATGAGAAGAGAAATAAAGACTGGAGCAGTGCATTATCTCAGTGTTTGAATTCCAAATAAAGGAGTGGAACATCGCGTTCCCAGGGGATGCTGTACATATAGTCAAGGGCAAGACCTGCATTGAACTTTTCCAAAAATAATTGGAAGCACACATGTTTTTAGGAGTAAATACCCAAAAATATTGGTCGAAGTGCTTCCTTTCAAAGCACAAGTCTCATGTTGTCTTTCCAAACGCCTACTCTACTTTTTCTGAATTATCTTTCACAGAAAACATCAACGTCTTCAACATCTTCCTTCTGGTCTTCCTGATTTGGCCACGACAATAGCCAGTGTAACTTTAGAGGGTCACCAAGACTCATTCTTCTCAGTATCAATGCATGTGAATGTGCGCGCGCGCACACACACACACACACACACACACACACACACATTTTCTCTAGGTTTTTACCCTATGTGGCATAAAAATTAAACTGGTGCTTTGGACTACAAAGATCTGTATGATCTGGTCCCTGCCTCCTATTCCAACCTCATGTGAGGCTCACTTCTTAGTTTCTCAGCTCTGCCAAGCTTTTATCTGCCTTGAGGCTTTTTGAAATGTTGCTTCTTTTAGTTCCTGACATAGCTGACTCCTACTCATTCTTTAAGCATCAGCTTATATCCTCAGAGAAGTCTTACCTAACTGTTCCGGTCTTAATTAGGTTATCTCTCTTACTCTATTTCATATAATACTTCATTTTTCTTAGAACCTTATACATTATACATTTTTTGGTGGCTATTATTTTAAATGTATATGTTTCACATAAACTTTTTGAGGACAGGAAGTGTGACTTTTGGATTCAGCACTCAGGACAGGCTATAAAATCTGTGATGTCCAGTGGAAAACAAAGTATGAATCTCTTATTCAAAGTTATAAGAATTTCAAGATGGAAATGGCAGAGTATTGAACCAAGCAAAACTGACTTCTGGGAACAGGACTGCACAGGTCATGCAAACACATGAAGCTGGCCCTGTTACCATCTGATACTCAATATCTATCTTAACATCTGGTAAAGGAATACTCAATAAATACTTATTTACCATAAAGAATAAATTACTAGGAAATGAATTATAGTCATATGGATTCATACTTGTATGTGAATAACTAATTTAGCATATTCCTGGGGAACACATTTTGAGAAGAATGGAGAAAGAATATAAGGCACAGTGAAATAATAGGAAAAGAGAATAAAATAGAGAAAGCCAGAGGCAAAAATTTTTACCTTCAAAATTTTGCTTGGGGGTATTTTTTATATATTAAAAAACTTTCAAAAAACTTTTGAAAAGTGAAGAATTTGATCCTTTAGGGAGAAAGAAAATTAACATTTTGAATATACAAAATATTCTATACACAGGATGCTTTCAAATACATTAATTTTTTTTCTTTTTTTTTTTTTTTTTTTTTTTTTTTTTTTTTTGAGACGGAGTCTCGCTCTGTCGCCCAGGCTGGAGTGCAGTGGCCTGATCTCAGCTCACTGCAAGCTCCGCCCCCTGGGTTTACGCCATTCTCCTGCCTCAGCCTCCCCAGTAGCTGGGACTACAGGCACACGCCACTTCGCCCAGCTAGTTTTTTGTATTTATTTAGTAGAGACGGGGTTTCACCGTGTTAGCCAGGATGGTCTCGATCTCCTGACCTCGTGATCCGCCCGTCTCGGCCTCCCAAACTGCTGGGATTACAGGCTTGAGCCACCGCGCCTGGCCCTAAATACATTATTTCATTTTAACCTTCCCAACAATTGTGAGAAACAGATTTTACTCTTCATTACCTGTATTTAAGAAAACTATAGCTCAGAGAGCAAAGAAAATATACTTAATTTCCCAAAGTGAGTTATTTTGTGAGCTGGAATGAATGTCTGTACCTAGGACAATACATTTCTGACCTATGCCTAAAGGCAGTTCACATTATGAAATGTCTTCCTTGAAATTTTCCCGGTCTGGCTTTGGTACCTTGGAATGGCTGAGGCCAGCAGTGCCATATAGGTAGAATATCATGAGCCTGGGACACACGTGGACCTCCAGACCCAGTCTTCCCATTTGAGGTTCCCTCTCATCTTCTATGTCCACCTGTATCTGCAGGATCAATCAGCTATGAGAAGTCAAAATTTTAAAAATGACAAAGTGATCAAGATCCAACATGATGCTGAAGTCTTTTGATCCAGAAATTGTTTCCCTTGGAATATAATCTAAGAAAATCATTCAATAATGGAAAATAAAGCAAGATGTTCTGTTCATTGTAACACAACCTATAAATGTAAGGGGAAACATTTTATCAATTTCATTGTCCATTATGATTGTGCAGGACTTTGAATATGAATTGACTTTGAGTGAGAAATTCAAGTGAATAAAACTTATAGACAGAAAATTTTGAAAATTATAATACATTAAGCTAATACATTAAACTCTAAAAGAACTATACTTCCCAAATTGTAGTCTAAAATCTTCCTATTTCAAAAGCACCTGCTGGTTACATGTGCAGGCCCCTACCCAACTGTCAACCTCTAGCCCCTGAATTTGCTTAAGACTCCCATGTTGTAAAGGGTCTTTCTCACCAGTATGCATTTTGACTGCAGTATTTCCTCTGGTTTATAGTGACAAAGATGAGAGAAATGGTGATAAACATTCCACTACCCTGTTCATCCTCTTCCACAGGAATTCAAGGTGATCACCTCACCCACTCTGTAGGCTCCAAGCCACAAATCTGTCAGCATTGTTGGAATAGCCACACTTGCCTTCTCTACAATGCTAACTGGTTCTTTTTATTAGTGTTCTCTAGTGCCTCTAATCAATACTGTGAGGAGTGCTCTTTTCGGTTAGTCTTATGTCATGTCAAATACACAGCAGACAATCCTTGCACAAATAAGGCAACTCTTCCTACTCTTCCATGGGACTCTTACCTATCTTCCCAACTGGTGTTAGTTTGTGAAAGGCAGGGATAAGACAAACATTTAAAAAGATCATATTCTATATAGGAAAACAGTAAATAAATAGCTCAAGAAAAGACACAATTGAAGGATTTCTCTATGTTCATACTCATATGAATGATATGTTTAATATGACAAGAAAACTACTTATTATTCACAAGTACTGCATACTCTCAGTATGACTTGCATTTGTGCTCAACATCAATGAGGTCCAGTAGCAAGTCAATGGAAGCCAGTATTCACAGGTGGCATTATGAATGATAAATAGGTTGGATGATGGTTGGATGATGCAGCATTGTGAATAAGCCCTGCATTAAATAAGTGGAATTAGGGAACTGGATAGGCAAGTTGTTCTATGTTTTTTTAGGCAAGTAGATTTTGAAGAGCTATGACATTGCGAGTAATGATAACATTACATTTTCCTCAAGGTAGAAAATATAACATTAGCAAGAGATAACATAGTTAACAGTAAAATACACAGAGAGATGGTTCCTAGTCCTGAAGAGGAAAAGAAGGTGCCTGGACACTGTGAGTAATCTTCAAGTGCAATGATTAGATAATAAAACAATATATGAGTACCCTTTCTCTACATTCATGATTAGATCTTCATTGATAAATCACTGTATCTTAACTGGGCCCATATATTGTATATTATAATTTAAAATTAAATTGTTTGTATTGACAGAAAGTGTTCCCACTACACACACACACACACACACGCACGCACAATGATTCAGGAGGTTTAAATGCACTTTTTCTCTATAGGCAACCATACTCTTACGGTCTACACAAAATAATTGGAAAAGGCAACCAATGCAGCAAAAGAGAAGATAATGCATTTGATTTTTGCATGTCCAGGAAAGCATATGTTCTCAGTGTAAAAGGAGAAAATCAAGCACAATATTTATTGACCAATAAAGGTAAGCTTTTTTTGTGAGGGAAACTGAATTATCTTTTACTAGCAAACTGTGTTTAATATCACAGAAGATAAATCTTAGGCTTAAAAATAGGAGGCAGGCTGCATAGATGCACCCCACCGTATGGATAATCACAACAGAGAGTTATACTTGTTAACCTGTATTTTGGACCAATGCCTCACAGAAAGTTAAAAGAAGCACAGTTTCTGCTTGGAGGTTTGTTCCCTGGGTAAAGTGGTATTTGATTATCAGGTCTCACTAGCTGTTGAACAGCATTACAGAAGCCACTATTTAGTGATGTTGTGTTATATTTATTCTTCCAGTATCACTATATGGCTATGCACAAGTTGTGTATCACCTTTGAGCTTCGATGAAGTGATGAGTGAGCTAATGCCTGGAGAACTGGGGAGTAATTATCCAGGCAGAGAATGAGGGTGTGGTTGGCCTAGAGAACAACTTTAAACTTTCTCAAGAGAAGAAAGGATATGCTCTTTTGGAAGGAATGAAAGTATGTATATTTGTTTGAATGTACCTGAGGGTATGATAAGAGAGAAGCCAGGGCTCATCTGCCAAAAGCAGACAGTAGTAACACAGTAGATCTCAATCACGGCATATAGTCATGTGCTACTGCTTATTAGGCATTGAATACTTTTATATCTGGACACTTAAAAACATCTTTAAAGTCATACTTCTTAAGTGCTCTGAAAATAGGAGCATAAGAAAACCCAGGAAGTAAAATGCTTAGTCACAGATATTATTTTGGATTCTTCCCACATTCTGAAATCCCAGAGAAATCGAGAGGCTTATTTGATGCCTGAAAATCAGGTGCAGAATTTATCAAAATAACATTTAAAAGTTCTTCTTTAATTCCAACAGTATCTGTTTATTGTTCTGAGCCAAACTGAGCCTAGATATCCTTGGATATCTTTCAGAGACTCCCAAGTTCTCCATAGTCCATCCATCTGAATTCCTGTGGGAAAAGGACACTGATAGACAACTGCTGCTCTCTTTCTAACACCTATATCCTCTTCCCCTTAAAGTGGGAGCCTTTTTACTCCTCAGACAACCTAGACCTCCAGATTTCTGAGCCTTAGAGCTCCTTCTCTGGCAATTCTATTCTTTTTGAAAGAAGATATTATGATCTAATCCACAAAACCCAATGCTATAATTGCCCTCAAAGGTGGAAAGAAAGGGGATAGAGAAAAAAACGTAGCTTAATTTATCTTATGTTTCTAAAGCAGGAAAAATAAAGCACAGGATGGAATTGGAGATCACGTTAAGTGAAATAGGACAGGCATAGAAAGACAAACATCATATGCTCTCACTTATTTATGGGATTTGTAAACGAAAACAATTGAACTCCTGGAGATAGAAAGTAGAAGGATGGTTACCCTAGGCTGGGAAGGGGAGTGGGGAGTTGCGGGGGAGTGGGAAATGGCTAATGGATACAAAAAGTAGAAATAATGAATAAGATCTAGTATTTGATAGCACAACAGGGTAACTATAATCAATAATAAATTAATTGTACTTTTCTAAATAACAAAAACAGTACAAGTTAACATCTATTTTTAAAGAACTCGAAAACTATCATACAATTGCCATCTCCAGCCACCTCATCCCTAATATTCATCCAAACACCAACTCCTGCACAATCCATTCCCTCAGTATGTTCCAACTCCTCCCACCTCCCTCCAGTTTCCTTGTCAATATCCAAGGCCAGGTTGTCATCTGCCCTCAGGTGAGTAACTTCCACAGCCTGGCAAATGGTTTCCTCCTCCACTGCTGCTCTTCTCAGATCCTGTCTCCACATAACAATGAAAGCAATTTTTGCAGAATGGGAATCTGCACATGACCTCACCGCTAAAAGTCATCTACCCTTTATCCTTCAGATGAAGTCCAATTGCCTTACCATAGCCTTTCCTGATGCAATTCTATAATTCTCCCCCTGGCTTCTCTCCTATCATTCCCTCAAGTACATTCAAAGAAATATACAAGCTTTCATTCTTTCCAAAAGAGCATATCCTTTCTTCTCTTGAGAAAGTTTAAAGTTGTTCTCTGGCCGGGCACGGTGGCTCAAGCCTGTAATCCCAGCACTTTGGGAGGCGGAGACGGGCGGATCACGAGGTCAGGAGATCGAGACCATCCTGGCTAACACGGTGAAACCCCGTCTCTATTTAAAAAAAAAAAAATACAAAAAAATAAATAAATAAAAAAATAAAGTTGTTCTCTAGGTCAACCACACCCTCATTCTCTGCCTGGATAATTACTCCCCAGTTCTCCAGGCATCAGCTCACTCATCACTTCATCAAAGAGGATTTTTCTGGACTGGTCAGTAGGATGTGTGCCATGCCAGTCGTTCTGTAATGCTAGATATTCTTTTCACACTTCATAATTATTTGTTTGTTGCCAATCTTCATTAGAGTGTAAATGTTATAAAGGAAGAGATCATTCTCTCTTGTTTGCCTAGTCTGGTGCCTAACTCATGAGTGTTGAATGAATATCCATTAGATGAATGCATGAAGGACCAAGTAGTGGAATGCCTGATAGCCTAATTATGACCTTCCAGGTGTTATGAGCAATATTCAGATTTAAATCTATTTTAACTTGCTTATTTCTTTCAATTGTGCTCAATTTCAGAGTCAAACTACCCCCAAAAGGCTTCAATTTTCAGTCAAGAAAAAACAAAACACACTTACATATGTTCCATAGTACTTTAAAATTTATTTTGAATTAATCATGGAGTAAGTATTTCTTCAACCAGTGACCCTATTTGACCCTATGACTCTCTGTGTCAAAAAAAATTGAATATAAAACTGGAGACCTATAAGCAGCCTGTTTATATGGAAATAATGCCATTGATCAGACAATGCAAACAATGGAAAAAATCTGGAATAAGTTTGTTATTAACAACCTGAGAAACCAAATTCAAAAAAGTGACTTACAATTATGGAGTTAACACAGTGCCCAAGCATTTTTTGTTGTTGTTTGTTGTTGTTATTGTTGTTGTTGTTGAGTAGTTTCGCTCTTGTCACCAGGCAGGAGTGCAATGGTGTGGTCTCGGCTCATTGCAACCTCTGCCTCCCGGGTTCAAGCGATTTCTCCTGCCTCAGTCTCCCAAGTAGCTGGGATTACAGGTATCCACCACCATGCCTGGTTAACTGCAAGCCTTTTGATCCAGCAATCCTTCTCTTTGAGATGTAAACTAAAATAATTATTCAATTGTGAAAAATAAAGCAGGATTTCCTGTTCATTGCAGTATTAGCTATACATGTAAGGGAAATATTTTATCAATTCAATTTTCCACCATAATTGTGCAGGACTTTTAATATGAATTGACTGATTTAGCAAGAACTTCAAGTGAACTAAAATTATGAAATTAAATCAATAAATTATAACAAAGTAAGCAGTAAGAGTGCTTCCCAAAATGTCATCTGCAGACCTCTTATTTCAGAAGTACCTGTTTGTTAAATATGCAAATTCTTGAATCATAATCCACAACTATTGAAACAGAATCTCTAGAGCTGGAAAAATAGAAATATGCTTTTCTAAATGTGTAACACATTATCCTTAATCTGTAATTTTATGTAAAAATAAAACAACTATTTTAGAATAATGTGAACACAAATACCATAGAAAACAAATCAAATAAAGACTTTTGGCTCTAGTCTTCACAAATGTATGAATGGAATTAACAATCTTTATATTTTTAATCTAATCTGCAGCAAGCCTAGACCAAAATATTCTGAAATTGAGAATCAGAAATTATGGGCCCTACTCAACACTCAATCACTTACATTTAAAGTGTTTACTTAATCTCAGAGACCCAGGAGCCACAGGTGCAAAAGAGAAGAAATAAACTCACCTCACTTATCTTGAGATGATGTATAAGAAATTCATAGATTGTGAGAGGACGGGGGAACCACAGGCTCTCAGGTCAGATAGACCTGTGCTTGGGTACTAGTTCTGTCATTTAATAGCTATGTGATTTTGGGTAAATTACTACATATTTTCTCACTCTGTTTATTCATCTATAAGATAGATTCAATAATATCTACTTTACAAACCTATATTAATAATTACATGAGGCAATGTGAGTAAAGCTACTTGTTGGATGCTAGTTAGCATCTCTTTGAAAGCAAAAGGAACTATATCCTTAGCCTTACCACTACCTAGGTTAGATTCAAACATAAAAACAAAAGAAAGGTTCAGATTTATTTTACACTAATTATCCCAAATTTTAAAGCCTGTAAAGAAGAAAATGATCAGCCTGACGTAGTGGCTCATGCCTGTAATCCCAGCACTTTGGGAGGCCGAGGTGGGAGGATCATGAGATCAGGAGTTTGAGACCAGCCTGACCAACATGGTGAAACCCGTCTCTACTGAAAACACAAAAAAATTAGTTGGGCGTGGTGGCAGGTGCCTGTAATCCCAGCTACTAAGGAGGCTGAGACAGAAGAATCATTGTTTGAACCAGGGAGGTGGGAGTTGCAGTAAGCCGAGATCGCGCCATTGCACTCCAGCCTGGGTGACAAGAGCATAACTGTGTCTCAAAAAGAAAAAAAAAAAAAGAAGAAGAAGAAAATGATCTTTATTTTTTCCCCTTACGTTCACTTATTTTAAGATTCTTTCTATAGTGATTTTCTCTTTGAAAATCCTGCATCATGACTTTCTTTAAAACGTGTATGTCGTGAATAAACTATGTCTTTCATAGGATATTCTTAAGCTAAATTTATTTTAACTACTCTACCTGGCAGGAAGTTGTCCTCTAATTTGTAAATCAGGTGACAAAGTGCAAGGGCATAGCAGCTGTGGGCATGCCTTCCAAATAACAATTGTGAATCCTAACTGATCAAAAGCAAAGCAACAGAGAGTGTGGCCATAATATCACCTACCAACACTTTCCTTCCTTCATGCAAAAGCCCTTGGTTTGCTACTGTTGAAGTGGAGCACAACTAAAACCCAATCACACAGTTAATAAGACATTGATTGCAGAACTCTTCAGTAGACTGCTTCTCATACCCACTGTTTTTATTTTATATTTTATTTTATTTTATTTTATTTTATTTTATTTTATTTTAGAGATGGAATCTCCCTCTGTCACCCAGGCTGGAGTGCAGTGGCGCGATCTTGGCTCACTGCAAGCTCCATCTCCCGGGTTCACGCCATTCTCCTGCCTCAGCCTCCTAAGTATCTGGGACTACAGGCGCCCACCACCACGCCTGGCTAATTTTTTGTATTTTTAAGTAGAGATGGGGTTTCATCATGTTAGCCAGGATGGTCTCGATCTCCTGACCTTGTGATCCGCCCGCCTCAGCCTTCCAACGTGCTGGGATTACAAGTGTGAGCCACCGCGCCCGGCCCATAACCACTGTTTTTAACAAACCATATAAGAAAAGGCTTTACATGCTCAAGGTGATTTCCAAGAGACTACAAAAAGAAGGACCACCTTTTGTTCAAATGGACTTTGAAATGTCACCTAGAAACTGAAAATGTTCAGAGAGGGGACAAAATCTATGCAAGATCAAACAAGTCTTTTCAAAAGACTTGCAGCTCGCATGTTTCATTTATTTAATGTGTCAATTTAACAAATACTTATTCAGTGTCCATACGTCTACATTGAGCAAGACAGAGTCCCTCTTATAAAACTTATACTTTGCGGGGGTGGAGCAAGATGGCCGAATAGGAACAGCTCCAGTCTCCAACTCCCAGCGCCAACGACACAGAAGACCGGTGATTTCTGCATTTTCAACTGAGGTACTGGGGTCATCTCACTAGGGAGTGCCGGACAATTGGTGCTGGTCAGCTGCTGGCAGCCTGACCAGTGAGAGCTGAAGCAGGGCAAGGCATCGCCTCACCTGGGAAGCGCAAGGGGGAAGGGAATCCCTTTTCCTAGCCAGGGGAACTGAGACACACAACACCTGGAAAATCGGGTAACTCCCACCCCAATACT
>NW_016814668.1:388917-398448 GCF_001698545.2 Rhinopithecus bieti | reverse complement strand
TGATATAAATGATGAATTGATGGGTGCTGACGAGTTGATGGGTGCAGCACACCAACATGGCACAAGTATACATATGTAACAAACCTGCACGTTATGCACATGTACCCTAGAACTTAAAATATAATAAAAAAAAGAAAAAAACGTATACTTTACAGGATTCTTTTTTGTGCACTGATCTCTGCTTTGAAGAAAATATATAGGATGTCATCAGAGAGAGTAAAATGGACAGGTAGGATAGTATCTCAGAATGGTTCATCAGGAAAATTTTGTCGGAAAAAATCTCTGCTTGAGCTGAAACCCAGATTTTGAGAAAAAAAAAAAAAGCTATGTAAGTACCTAAAGAAAAAGAAAAAACATCCCAAGCAGCAGGGAACTCAACTGCAAAGGTCCTAAGGCAGGAATAGAACAGATACTAATGTGAAGGGGGAGTGGGGCAACAGAGATCACAAAACTATCACTACTTCTAAAGAATATAAGCCCTCATTCATTGCTGGTGGAAATGCAAAATAACGCAGCCACTTTGGAACACAGTTTGCCACTTTCTTTCAAAACTAAACAGACTCTTACCATATGATTCATCAATCATACTGCTTGATGCTTACCCAAAAGACATAAAAAGTATGACTACACAAAAAGTTGCTCATGGATGTGTATAACAACTTTATTCATAATTGCCAAACTCAGAAGCAATCAAGATATCTTTCAGTAGGTGAATGGATAAACTGGCGTAGGTGAAATATTATTCAGCACTAAAAATGAAATAAACTGTCAAGCCACAACAAGACACGAAGAAAATTTAAGTGCATATACTATTAAGTGAAAGAAGCTAATATGAAAAGGTTACATGCCATATAATTCCCACTATATGACATTCCAGAAATGCAAAACTATGGAGACAATAGAAAGGTCAGTTGTTGCCAAAGGTTGGAGGAGAGGGAGGAATGAATAGGCAGAGCATAGAAGATTTTGAGGGCAATGAAATAATTCTGTATGATACTACAGTGGTGGATACATGTCATTTATTCATTTGCCAAAACTCATAGGATGTACAGCACCAAGACTGAACTTTAATGTAAGCTATGGACTTTGGATGTAATGATGTGTCAGTGTAGGTTCATCAGTTGTAACCAGTACACCACTCTGGTGCAGGATGTTAGTAGTAAGAGGACTGTGTATATGCGGTAGAAGTTTGAGGGGCATGTGTCTCAGGAGATACATAAGAATTAATTGCACTTTTCACTTAACTTTCCTTTGAATCTAAAAATGCTCTAAAAATAAAGGCTATAATAAGAGCACCTGGTTGATAAAGCTAGTGTTATTATCCCCACCTAGGTTGATATGAGCTGCCTAAATCACACAGCTGGGAAGTGTTTAGTTGGAATTAGAGCTAAAGGCCTTTGACTTCTGAACCACTTCTGTTTCTAAAAAGAAAACAATCTTTGCCAGAAAATTAATGGTATTTTCCTAGTTAGAAGAAGATTCTCACTCCCTGCTGAACTATTCAAGAGGTCACTGCTGAACTATTCAAGAGGTCATGAGTGGTAATAGGTTAATAACATTCTTGTTGTCACAGAAACATGGAAAATCTGGAAGCCAGAGTTAATTTTAAAAAGAGGGAAGGCAATGTGATTATTGCAGAGGTTTAAAATCCTATCTCATTTTATTTTCATATAAAAAAGGAGAGCTATATTTTAGTTTAGTGGGACCATGTGACTAATAGCATGAAATAAGGAAGTCAGACATGCTACTTACAGATCTTGGTGCTTAAAACTTATTTTGTAAAATATCAGGCTCTTTCTCTTCTTTTGACAATTGCAAAATGGATTTATCTCTGAGATATTTTAAACACTAAGTTAACATTTGCCTTAATTTTGCAGACAAGATCACCAGCTGTCATTATATATAATCAGTATTTAATCCTATGGAAATCTCTGAAGCCCTAGTAGATTAGCAAAGCTATTATACGGAAGATACCTGGACCTCTAAATCACAATAAGAAAATCCACCCACTAAACCCCTTATCAGACTATGATATGAATGAATATTAAAAACTTAATGGCCAGCCAGGCGCGGTGGCTCACACCTATAATCCCAGCACTTTGGGAGGCGGAGGCGGGTGGATCATGAGGTCAGGAGATCAACACAATCCTGGCTAACATGGTGAAACCCCATCCCTACTAAAAATACAAAAAAATTAGCCGGGTGTGGTGGTGGGCACCTGTAGTCCCAGCTACTCTGGAGGCTGAGGCAGGAGAATGGCATGAACCCAGGAGGCAGAGCTTGCAGCCAGCTGAGATCACACCACTGCACTCCAGCCTGGGTGACAGAGCGAGACTCTGTTTCAAAAGAAAAGAAAAGAAAAGAAAAAAACTTAATAAGGTAAACCGTGGAGATCTTGGATTTTGTCACAACGTTAGAGCAGTTAGCTTATCACAAAAGGATGTTGGTTTACTACATATCTTGCTGACTGCAAATTAAAAGATGCCAATTTTGGTTTTCTGCTGGATGGTCAACTGTGTATTTATTTTTCGTTTGAATTATTAGGCTAGCTAAGGTGACACATAGATTTCTTTAAATGGATTATATAATTCAGTGCTTACTACTGAGCTTTCACATAAATACGCAAGACATGTATTCACTGTCCTTGTTTTATTATAAAGAAATACCTGAGACTGGGTAATTTAATTTTTTTATTTATTTTAAAAAGAGGTTTAATTGGCTCACAGTTCTGCAGCCTGTACAGGAAGCACAGCACCAGAATCTGCTCTGGGGAGGCCTTAAAAGGTTTCCAATGATGGTGGAAGGCAAAGAGGGAGCAGGTGTCTCGCATGGCAGGAGCAGGAAGAAGAAAGATTGGAGCAGGGAGGTGTCACACACTCCTACTACTAGCAAGAAGCAGATCTTGCTAGTAGTACCCTCTCACTACTGCAAGTACAGCACCATGCCATGAGAGATTCGCCCCCACAACCGAAACACCTCCTTTCTGGCCCCACTTCCAACACTGGGGATTACATTTCAACATGAGATTTGGACAGGGACATCCAATATATCAACTTAACATTGAACTAAATAGAACTCATTGAATTAAATATATGAGAAATTTGCCCAAGCTCTAAAGGGCCATGTAGAAAGTGAAAGCATAGACATAGGATTTAGTTTCAACATTGCCCTGTTTGACTTTGTATGAATTCGTAACTTCACAGCCTGAAACTGGACTGATACAGCAATGAGACTTGTAGCTCTAAAACAAATATATGATGGAAATTCAAGCATCCTTTGTTCTGCTCTAAAAACCTTCATTTCCTTCAGTTTGCCAATACTTCTAAAAATACTTTGCATTCAAATTTTAAAGCACTCTAAGTAACTATTATTTCCATCTTGCGGGTGAGCCAAATCATATGCCATAGACATCAGTTTGCCTCTTCAGGTCACAGTTACTTCATTATCATAGTAAATGCAGAAGGCTCTGTCTTTCACTAGCTTCTCCTGAGATTTATTACAGGAGATTTTTTTTAGAATAACTCCCTTAACATCTGCCAAAATTTAGTAGATGTGATCATTAGCAGTCACTATATCTAATCAACATCTCATCCTCATTAAAATAACACATTAATAGGATAAAATGGAAGTAAAAACATAAAAATGTGAAATAGTCATTTGCCTTGAATAAACATTCAGTGGCAGAAAATTTGTGGCCTTTTAAAATGTGACCCTAAAAAATATTTATATACCCTGTCAATTTTAAGCCCTGCCCTGAGTTTTTCATTAGTAGCCTTTACCTTCCACTACAAATGGGTGCATTGAGTCCCAACTAAAACACAATCACACAGTGTGCATCCAGCTGTTCATGTGTGGAATTAAATAGCATTAAACTGTCCATTCTAGGTCAAACAAATTAATATTCTGTGAAAGATAAAGTTAATTATTTCAGCCTTAAAAGAACTGCTTATACATTATTCCTGGTGACTTTTATATGGGAAAATTAGCTGATTTATTGCTGTTCAGTCAATATTTTCAAGAGTGTAATTCACCCCAGTTCCTAGGATCTATATATTGCTTGGTTTATGTAATGTTTTGTTATATGTAGATAACAACTCCCAATATCTCAATGACTTGAACACCCTGAAATTTTCAATTGACACTGAGACTGTCTTACTGATGTTTATGACATTTCTTCATCAATGCTGTAGGTGGAAATGAACACATTACATAAACATTTGCAGAAATCATCACTTTGCCCCATTTCTTCCCAATATTATGTAACATCTGACTTGAAAGCTCAAAAAAAGTATATCTCATCCTCATCACCACTGCATGTGGGTGTCCCTTTTCCCCATTCTTCTTTATCAGAATCTTTCTTCAAGTTTCTTCTACGCAGCCCTCTTTCTACTTACATTTTATTTTACAAACCATATTTATTTTCTCAGGTCTTCTCCTGCAAATGCCTCTGCCTTTCATCTTTTAAAGGAGGACGCTATCATACGTGGTATTTTTCCAGTTATAGAAAGGTTAAGAAAATATCAGACTTCTATGAGGTTGTAAAATGCAGACTCCTCTGCTCACTTTCCACTAAATATTATACGTTAACTACAAGGGAAGTGGTCTTAATTTTAACCATATACAATTTAAAAGTACTTTATTCATCTAAACTTTCACATAACTGAAACTTTCATTTAAATTTAATGATTTTAGTGCCATTAAATCATTGTTTTAAACATTTGGTGGAAAATCTTTCTGAAATGAACTTCAAAAACCCTGATATTACTATGCAGGGATGTGAGATACAGTACCTATACAGTAAGAATCAAACACATTGACACTTATGACCATAAATTAATACCCAATCTCCTAAACATGCTAAGCATCAATCTTTCCATCAATTAAATAAAGAAATTGGAGTAGAATGCTCTAAAGCCTCTTAAGATTTAAAATAAGCAAACGCTAACCATGACTTTACCTTTCATTGATGTCACAGAGACATTATAAAGACAAATTTTTGCAACCATACTTGCTGCATGTTAAACATCTGCATGTGAAACTTGAATTCTATATTCAACAATCCTATAAGGTAGCATTATCATTCTTGATTATAAGCCTAATGGATTATTTGTTCTATGTACCTCATTGACCACTGGTTTTAGTTGGACCTCCAAAATATTGCCTCTACCTTTGCAACTCCCTGGTTGTAACACTGGGTGGATGGAAGATGAATCTGGTCCCCCGGCCATAAGTAAACAAGTCTTTCAGAATTATGTTGAAGGTAAGAACTGATAAGCCGTGAATTTAGGAAATTAATGTGTGAATTTTAGGGTCTTTGTAACCCATTTGGAATTTGTTTTGAAATAGCTATTTGGTAACTAGGCAGAGTTCATTAGCTTTTGCTTCTCAAAAGTTACCCCTAAACTTAGTGGCTAAAGCAACAATAAATTCTTATTTTTCACAAGTCTGAGAATTCACTGAAAGCTTATTCTGATCTGGACTAGTTCATTTGGTGCTATCTGGTCATACATGACTTCATTCACAAGTCTGGGACTTCAGCCAGTAAAGTCTGTTTGGCTGGTATAGCTGAAGTTACTTTCTCCACATAGCCTCTTCTCCTCTAAGCTACTATAACCCCCTTAAAACTTCATGGGTTTTCTATCTATCAGATTATATTCAGATTATATTCCACTCCATTAAACAAAAACTAAGCCTAAAATACTTTATGCAACACTTGTTAGACTTGCTCATACTTGTATAGGGGATTAGGCTTGAGATGTTTAGAAATCTTTTCTTTCACTGAAGAATTTCCTATCATTATAAAGGTCTGAAAGTCTTATAGTCACTCTTAATCTGATATTCATCCTGAGATTATGTCATCTACAAAAGCATGAAGAAACTGTAGAAGGTACAAAAGAAGCAAGAATTACCATTTTTCTCATGGGCTTAGGTATAAGAGAAGCTGAGATATCATGATTACAGGGGAAAGTAATGACTCTGGAACTGAGAAATCTTCTGTGAGGGAGAAGTAATTACGCATAATATACAAAATATGCAGTTTCCTCTGATTAAGAACAATTTTTATATGTACATAATATTAAGTAGACCCTGGCTTGTGTTAGAGAGTATGTAGAAATAACTGATTTATTTTGTCATTCATAAGAAATTACCTTGGCCAAGTGTGGTGGCTCATGCCTGTCATCCTAAAAATTTTGGAGGCTGAAGTGAGAAGACTGCTGAAGTGAGCCTAGGAGACTGAGGAGACTGAAGTGAGCCTAGGAGATGGAGGCTGCTCAAGTTGCACCACAGCACTCTGGCCTGAGAAACAGAGCAGGATTCTGTTTTAAAAAATTACCTTGGCAAGTAGTCTCCTTTTTCATCTAGAAGGATGTCTTTAAATACAATAGACTAAGAGAATGTTATATTTTGTGACTTGAGGACACTGGGAGACAAAGCTGTATTTACCTCCTTCATGCGTGCACCAATACATTTCTCCACATTCTCATTAAATATTTAATTGCTTTACCATGGGTTCAAGATTTGTATTTAAGTTTATGTAACACATCTTAAAAAGTAACATATCTTAAAATATAATACTAGCATAAGTGGTGACATGACAAATGAGGATACCCTATTTCTTTGTAATATTTAGAAAATGCAGCTTTATCTTTTTGCCTCAAATTGTGATCTACAAACCAAAAGCATTAGTACATTAGTAAATTAGTAAAAACAGACTCTTTGGTTCAAACCTAGATCTACTGAATCAGATTATGTATTTTAAAACATCCTCGGGAGTTCTATGTACATAAAAATTTGAGATTCACTATCCTGAATATTGAAAAAAGTAATACCAGATACCTAATGTGTAGTACCTGCTTCAGAGGAGTTTATTGTTCAAAGGAGAGAATATACAAGTAAACCAATAGTTATCTTATTGTGTGATTAGTGAAGGATCATTAATTCCTTTATTGAACCCAGGTTTGGGTGGAAGGAAAGTGTGAGAGAAAACAGGGGGAAAATACTATTTAAATTGTTACTCATGCTTATTATGCAGCAAAAGAGAAAGTATGAGAAAGAAAGAATACAGACACAAGTATGCGGGTAAGAAAAAGACAGAGAGCTACAAAATCATGCAGCTATTTCCATTAACAAGTTAAAAGGGAGATTCCATAGTAGGGGGGGACATTTATGCTTTAAAAATCCTACCAAACTAACGATAAGTCTACTGATTTGCTCCAGCTGACCATGAGACGTATGAGGAAAAAAAAGTTTATCTTTGAAATCCAATGAGATATATTTTCTTCTTAGTGGCAACTGCTGACAGATAAAGCACATAGATGAAGATGGAACTTAAGACCTTGAAACAAACAAAAAATGACATTCCAGTGTTCACTTCACAGAACAAGAAGGCATGAGGTGACCAGAAAAAGAAATAGAATGCACTCCACACAAAGACTTCCTTCCTACTCACCCCTTGTTAAGAATTCTTAGCTCTTCACAGAGAAACTAGGGATTCAAATCGGAATTGACTATCTTGTAGTTCATTAGATGAACACAGCCGTAATACATAAAATGAATAAATTGTAATCATTTCTTCATTCACAGGGAAGATTCAGTCACTCTTAGTATATCCATGATAGGTAGATAGATAGGTAGATAGATAGATAGATAGATAGATAGACAGACATATAATATTCATGCAGTGTATAGCTAATACATATCACTATACACCGAAGTACACTTCTTGAATACTAGAGGCAAGATTCTAATATACATATTAATAGAGAGAAGATTGGTTATACAGTCTCTCTGAAAGAAACTCAGCCAGGATTATTTCATGTAACACCAGATCTTACTGAATTTTCTGGGCAATTTTATGTCATCTGAACCTAGTACTATTCTCATGGGTATCACATTCGCAATTCCCAAACAGTTGCTTATCATTTACAAAAATTATGCTCATCATGACTCTTAGGTCATTTTGCCAATGTTACGTAACTCTCTTCCTGAAGCATCTTGTTTTTCTTCTCCCTATATCTCCTTGCATCAGTGGGTGTAGGTAACACAAGCATATGCTTGGAGCACATAATTCATTACACCACCTACCAACACTGATTATTTAGTGAGGAAATTAGAATGCATTAAAATGTAGGTTGGCCTATTGCCCAAGACATGTTTTTTGTGCTGTATAAATTCTTTTAAGCAGTGGCCATGTGCCAGAACCTATTTCCTTGGCTGGGAAATCTGAGTTTGAAACTCTGTGTGTGTGTGCGTGCGTGTGTGTGTGTGTGTGTGTGTGTGTGTGAGAGAGAGAGAGAGAGAGAGAAAGAATACATTCATGTAAACTAGAGGTCTTTCATTTTCCTACTTGTCTTAGCATGACTTTTAGTATAAGTATTTATCTTGACTCTTATGTAAGAAGTCTTAGTTCTTGTGAGAATGACAGCATCTGCGTTTCCCTCCTTTTCCCATAACAGAGTCCTAAAATAATCTAAGAAAATCATGCATCAGTATATGATATGGATAACATATAGGGTAATGGAGATCTACTCTTTTATCCACTTTGTATTTCTGGTATTCAGCTCTTTACGTTTGTAATAGAAACTACTGCATTTATTTTACAGGATTGTTCTAAAACTAAATGAAATTACATATATGAAGAATGGAGCACCATGTCTTTCTCAGACCCTGCATGGAAAAAAATGTTGGTTCCTTCTACTGCTCCATCCTTGCCCAGGGAATGAGGCATTTAAGAGGTACAGGGAAGATGAAAGAGGGTCTGGAATTTCTTCTGCTGCTGTAGACACAGTGTTCCATGAAACTTGGGAAATCTGAGTTCTATCTATTCATTTGCTTAAGGTAAAGGTTTTGTGTGCCATGTATCACTCTGAGTACTAAAGACACAAGTGTGGAGCAATTCTTTCTCTCTTAATATATGGTTAAGGTTTCTAAAACCATCATTATTTGGTTGGAGTGTGATACACATTCTTTCGCATACCTTACCAAGTATGCTGGGCATTAGTTTCTTGCTAGAATTAAACTCTGTCCCACACCTCAATGTGCTTAGTAGAGTCCATGAAACTGCAATCTGATTTTTGTAAGCTTCTTCTTTTAATATCTGTACACTGACTACTATATTACAATACACTGAACATTCCAGCTTTAACAATAATAAAGTTGAAAATTATTATATAGAATTTGAATTAATCTCAGGCAGATTCTTTTTAAGCCTGTCAGTCTTTTCTTGATTCTTTAATGATCTCGTCAAGGAAAGATGGTTTTGAGTAACCAGATACCTCCAAAATGATTTCCCTCTGATGTTTTCTTCCTAAACCACTGAGTTAAAATGTATGTTGAGTAAATTTTCTAAACTTGGATTTATGGTAGCAAATAAAACTATCAATATAAAAATTAGAGAGTATATTTTCTCCAAACTGAAACATATATGCTTTAGATTTTTGAGGTTTGATATTTAAAAACAACTTATATATTTCCATTTCATATATTAGAAGAAAAAGTTATATATCTCAGGACAAATAATAAAGGATATAG
>NW_016814668.1:305513-388855 GCF_001698545.2 Rhinopithecus bieti | reverse complement strand
GTTTTGAGTAACCAGATACCTCCAAAATGATTTCCCTCTGATGTTTTCTTCCTAAACCACTGAGTTAAAATGTATGTTGAGTAAATTTTCTAAACTTGGATTTATGGTAGCAAATAAAACTATCAATATAAAAATTAGAGAGTATATTTTCTCCAAACTGAAACATATATGCTTTAGATTTTTGAGGTTTGATATTTAAAACAACTTATATATTTCCATTTCATATATTAGAAGAAAAGTTATATATCTCAGGACAAATAATAAAGGATATAGTACTGCACCTACCTCAAATAACATACAAAATTACAGTTATATTCAAAAGAAAATTGTTTTAGTGGGAAAAAATAAGAATTTATTAAAATTTTAAAACTCCATTATTAAGAAGTTTTGGGCCATGTGGCAGATAACTATTGTTGGTGTTCCACCATATTTACACACCTGCAACTGAAGAAGTTTCAACTCACACCTGCAAGTTCTCCAGAACACTATCCTTGAACTAAACATGATCCAGGTAATGTCTCGCTTGATGTGCCTGGAAAGTTAAGCCTCACAACCCTCCTTAACCCATAACCAGTGATTGATCAGGTATGGATACCAAAAAAAAAAAAAAATTCTTTTCTTTTTCTCTAAGCATAACATAACACAAAAACAAACAAATACACAGTTCTGTGGTGTACTTATTGCACCACAATTTAGACCACATTGTTTTGTGTTCTCTACCTCATCTCCCTTAAAGAGTTCTACAGAGAACACTCCCTTAATCAATTATTTGCACAAGAAAACCATCTCAGATTCTACCTGTAAGTAATCCAATTTAGGAAACTTTGGTATTAGGAAGCAGACTCTGAAGAAGAGAACATCAAATTGCTGTAGATGAGGATATCTAATTATTTGTGAATGTCTAACACTTTTACAGTGATGAAGTGATGGACTCTGGAATCAGATAATATGGACTCAAAACTTCCTTACAATACTTTTTAGCTCTGTGATCTTATATTACCAAACTATTCCACACCTCAATTTCTCAATACACAGAGAAAGACTAAATAAGAATATCCACCTAAAAAGTAATTGTGAGAATTCAGTGATATGACATAATATCTGACTTAAAATGGGTTTGATAAATATCAGCTATTCCTGTTAATACATTCCCAGACTGTAGCCATGGAATACTTACATGTCTCATAACCCCATAAATATATACATCTGCTCTATACCCAAAAAATTTTGTTTTAAAAAGTGGAAAAAAGATATTAATTCTAAAATATTATAAAATATTTCCTAATATAATTTTGCTCTTTAGTTAAAGATAACTAAAAAATTAATGAAAGAAATTCAGACTATAGCCTGGTCATTTGCTCGTCATTAGTAAGTACGAATTTTAAAAAAGGTAAATAATTTGGGAATGTTTCTCATTTTATTCTGAATTCAAAGGCAATTTTATAGATAATATATCCTTTGTCTACAATTATGTTTCCTAGAGAAAAAAATATTGATCGAATGGATTATTGCCATTTCAAACTCAAATTAATCTTGGCATTCATTATAACAATTGAATATGATGCCACTATAATTCATATTTAACAGGAAAGTATAGAAGATAATACATTTTTGTCCAGAGTAGACAAAAGTGCTATCAAGGTTATCAATTTGAAACTAAGAGCAAAAGGCCTTGACAAGATTTTCTCCTAATTAAATATTCCTGTCTGTTGAGTACTAGAATAAAGTACACAGTTGGAGGTCTGAGCCCACAGCCAATAGCCATGTCCCATTCAGAGAGCAATACCATTCTCTCTTGCATTTTAAAAACCAGCTTTAGATACTTTTCTTACTTGTAAAAATATTAGATATTTCTCCAAATACCTCTAAGAACAATTAGGAACAAAGAACTCAGTTACGAGAGTTACTTGAATGTCTAGTGCATAAACTTTTTAAACTATAAGTCTTCTTACTTTATATTGAATCAGGAAACAAAATGCTACAGCTCTTGTCTATCAAAGAAAAAAAAATTCACGTAAACATTGCCATGCAGGCAACTCTAAGTTCACTTATGTTCCACCTCTGCCTGGTAGGACACAAAACAATGGTGCTTTAAAGATGGAACTCTGTTTCACTTAGAGCTCCAACAAGAGAAGGCTGCCAGGCAGTGCCACACAAGGAGGTTGTAGCTGGGGACAGGGTCTTACCAACCCAGAGATATAGGGGATGCCTTACATATGACAATTGGAATGGGCTTAGCCAGGTTTCACAGGTTCCCTGTGGTTTGGATAGTTTGAATAATTTTGCAGACTCCTGAACATAGAGCCTGCTGTCTCTAGTTGTCTGGTTCCTGGTTCCAGGAAAATTTAGGCTGGTGCACCGTGACCTTGAATTGTGAGATCCTGGATACAGGAAGTGTTTAGAGTGTGAACCTAAACAACTGCTCACGAAGGAAAACTGATCAACATCTTTACAGGGCCCCAAAACTAGATCAGGAAAGTATTTTAAAAATACTTATTTGTAATGCTCTTAACCTCCCTAACAAAGGATTTCACATATTCCTAGCAAGGAATGAGTTGAATTAAAGCTAGAACCATCCTTTGTTTACATACTTGTTTACAATAGATATCTGATGTTGACTTCACCAGTATGTTTATAATTCAGTAAGTTTGTCATTGCTTGCTTACCCCAACCTTGAATACTCTTACAAAATTATTTCTGAAACTATCATAATTCATTGATTTTTTTTTTTTTTTTTGTATCTAGTCAAGTTCCATTTGGTTACTTTACTTTGTTAACTCCTGGAAAATAATCCTATTGGATGTGATTAATGATGTGCCTCCGAAAAAACTTAACCTCAAGTGAAAACTGCAATTAAAATTTTGTTGCCAGGGTGTTATGTCAGTACTCCAAACCTGTTTCATTATTTATCAAAATAAAATAATAGTAGCTAAAGATATCTCCATGTAAGATGTTTTGTGTGCTCTTTTGCATACTAATGTTACTTGAAATTTTAACAGACATGTGTGTATATATATATACATATATATATGAGTATGTATGTGTATATACACATACATTGCCTTTAATGAAAGTTGTGATAAAGAAGAAAAAATTAAAAAATTAACTCCTGTCGTACATTTTACTGACAAGTTTAGGCAGACCACAAACTAAGCATTATATGTAATTTTTTAAAGTATAAGATAAAATCAAGAGAAAAAAAATGATGAGTCCCCTGAATTTGCAAATATGTATTAATCCATGGCAAGTAGAACACATTTGTATATTTCTTAAAATAAAATGTTGGTTATTATATAAGAATTGAAGAAATACACAATGCCATTGACTTTCCTTTGGGACTTTATTTTCTTAACTATGAAATTGAGAATGTGAGGTTATTGTTGTCTCTCCAGTTCCAGCTCTAAAAAATTGTATCATTTTGTGAAATCAGAATAGATTTTATCCTCTTTCATTTTAATTTTTTATCAGCCAGTTTGAGTAGACCTAATTCACATTTGATATCAGCTTTTATTGTGTGTGCATTCTTCCACTGAGAAATTATGCTTTCCTCCTTACCTTTGGAAATCCTCATTTGGTGAAACTCATTTCAGAGCACCCTCAGTCTCCTAAAGGAATGGGCAAGGAATCCAGAAAGTGGCATAAAACTCATGTTCAGGTGCTCTGGTTTGAATATGTCCCCAACATTCATGTGTTGGAAACTTAATCTCCCAGTGCAACATTGTTGAGAACTAGGGACTTTAAGACCTGTAATGAAATCATGAGAGCTCTGTCTTCAGTGAATAATGTTCTATTCACTGGAGTGATACTAGTCAGTTATCGTGAAAGTGGATTTGGATTTCTCTCAATTGCTCTCTCTCTCTTTCATGCCTTTCCACCTTCCACCATGGAATGAGGCAATGAGAAGCCCGGATCAGATGTAGGCCCTTCAACCTTGAATTTCCTAGCCTCCAGAACTGTAAGAAATGGATCTCTGTTATTTATAAATTACCTAATCCCAGGTATTATGTTTTAGCAGCACAAAATGGTGTAACATAGGAAATAATAAAATAAAAACAAGCTCTTTGGACCATTGGCTATATAAAACATCCTCTAAGCAGAATGCTAAGAAGCAAAGAACAGGTTACCAATCAGAAGACCCAACTCCAACACTAAATTGCTATATGACCTTGAAATGTTGGACTTTTCTGTCAGTTTCCTTAACTATAAAATTAAATGCTGGGAACTAGGTTCTCAGATTACTCAGAAACTCTTTCCAGGGTTTTATCCACTTGACAAAGATAAGAAGCCAGGAAAAATAATGGCCGAATTTAAAGACATTTAGTGATTAAAAGCTTCTATTTTGTATTCCATTTTAATTTACTATTTTTTTTTTTGGTACTCTATCTGGTTGTAAATTGTTTCAGTGGTTGACCTCAAAATTGATATATACATGTTTAATGTTTCATTGTCTACTTAGAATCAATCGTGAACATTTTAAGTGGACTATAAAAGCCTTACCACTGTATAGATCACTCCTCTTTATGTTATGTAGTTGTCTTACATATTACATTTATATGCATAGAAAATTTTATCAGACATACACACATACACTTTTTTTTTGCTTTTAACAGTCATATGTATTTTAAAAAACATAAAGGAAAAAGAGTTATTCTATCATCCACATTTTTTTCCATTTCTGTTGCCCTCCCTTCATTCCTGATGTTCTAAGTTTCTTTCTAGTATTTTCTGCCTTCTTTTTAAATAAATTCCATTAGTAATTCTTTTAGAACAGGCCTGCTTGGCAATAAATGCTCTTAGTTTTCTGTGAATGTCTTTGCTTAACATTTATTCCTGAAATATTGTTTTTTCTTTCTGTTTAAGATTTAAAAATTCTTGTTGATCTATGTTTAATTCACCAGATTTCTGTTTTCTCTGCCATCTCCATTCCACTACTGAGGTGTGTGTCTATGTGTGTATGTATTTACTGTTTTTTTTTTCCTAAAATTTATATTTGGCTCTTCCTTACATGTTTTATTTCTTTGTTAAGACTTATTATATTACCATTTGTTTGAACAGTGTTCATGATTGCTTAGTGAAACATTTGTATAGTAACTAAAATTTTGTCAGATATTTCCAACATCAATAATATCTTTGTATTGGCATCTGTTAAGTGTATTTTCCCATGAAATTGAGATTTTTCTTTGTCTTTTATACTGAATAATTTTGGATTATATCCTAAATATTTTGATTATTTTGTTATAAGTCAGGGTTTTATTTAATTTCTATGGAGGCAATCAACCTGGCTAGATTCAGAAAAGAGGTTAAATCTTACTTCCTGTGGGCAGTTCACTTTTGAAAGCTTTTGCAGACTACTCATATCTGTCCTGTAATGGTCACTCTATTCATTCAGTTTTCAAAATCTTTGATATGCTGTGTAGAATCAGACCCACATATATGCAGCTAGAGCACTAAGACATTTATAAATAACTTAAGGGAGTTGTTTTCTTGAGTTCTTCCCTTGCTGCCTTTTCCTCAAACTTTTTTGAGTGTTTTTTTTTTTTTCTTTTTTCCTCACTCTTTATCTAGAATGCTTGAGTTTTGCTTATCTTACTCTGTCATGTACTTCTACAATGGCTCCCACATCCAAGTGGAATAACAAAGAGAGAGAAAAAAAACAAAGCAAAACAGAATAGGGGTTGGATCCACCATCTTGGAACCACATTTGTCAAATTGACAGGGAAAGGTTTTCCTTCCATAGATTTTTTTTTTCTCTTTCAGTCTCTCACTGCCATCAGTTGCAATCATCAACACAGGGCATGAAAGAATGGAGACAATAAGAGAAAAAGGTGGGTATATTCCAAACCTCCCCCTGACTTTGGTGTTCCTTTGTTCATTTCCACTGAGCAGTAATAGAGTAAGTTTCCTTGGGGATATTTCTCTTGTGCTCTTGTATTTACTTCCAGGTTTTCCAATGCATGGCCAGGGGATACCTAATAAATATATTATTATATATATATATATATATTATATATATGTGTTGTGTGTATATATATATATATAATATATGTCAATATATCACACACACACACACACATATGAAGTGTGCTTACACATTTCACCAGGAATTTTAAACCTAGAACGCTTCTATTTTATTTAATAATAAATATGCTCAGATTTAGGCTGGTTATTTTATTATTTATTGTCTATCCAATCAGTTTCATATTATTCTTATTCCCCTTATCTCCCTTTTCTTGCATTATTTAAATATATTTTAGCATTTCATTTTAATTTATCTGTTGATTTTTAGACTATATAATTTTGTATTATTTGTAGTGGTTTCTCTAAGGATTAAAATACACATAGCTAATTATTCACTGTCTATTTAGAGTTAATATTGTATCACTCTTAGTAAAACAGGAGCCCTACAAATGCACAGGACCTTGTTCTTTCCCACTTTATCCCTTAGTTGTCATTTATTACTTCTACATATATTCAAAGTCCCAGAAAAGAATTTTTTTTTGCTTTACAAAGTCAGATATTTTAAAACCATAAAAGGAGAAAATTGTGTCCTATATTTACTTATTTACAGTTGTTTTTATTCCTGCCATTCCAAGTTTCTGATGTAATTTCTTTTCAGTCTGAAAAACAATTTATCATTTCTCTTTGCACTTGCCTGTTGGTGATGAAGTATATTTATATTCTTCATCCAAGAATATCTTCATTTCTCCACCACTCCTGAAGAATGTTTTGGCTACACATAGAATTGTGGGTCGACTTTTCTTTCCTATAGTATTTTAAAGATATGGTTCCAAGGTCTTATCACTTTTATGGTTTCTCATGTGAAAGCGATACTCATCCAAGCTGTTTACCTATAAATAATAAATCAATTTTATCTGGTTTCTTTCATTTCTTTCTTTTCTTGCATTTTCAGCAGTTTGGTTACTATTTGTATGGCATGAATTTCCTTGAGTTTACCTGTTTTTCTATTGCTGAACTTTGTAAATCTGCAAATTCATGTCTTTCAACAAATATGATACTTGTTTAGTCATTATTTCTTCAAACATTTTTATTCACTATGTTATTCTTTTCTTCTGCTAAAATTTTAGTAGCAAAATCTTAGATATCTTGATGATATCTCACAGACTGTGGAAACCATATCCAGGATTTTGTTTTTTCTATTCTTGTGCTCTTTGCTTTTCAAATTGAATCACTTTTATTGACTTATTTCCATGTTAACGAATTTGTTTTCTCTGTCATCTCCATTACATTATTAAGCTCAAGAAGTAAGTTATTTTTCTTCAGGTATTTTACTTTTCAGTTCTAAAACTCCTATTTGATTCATTTGTGGTTTTCATTTCTTGGCGGAAAACTTCTGTTTGTATTCATTTCAATATTATTTTCTTCTATCTCATGAAGCTTGGTAAAAATATCTGCTTTCAAGTATTTGTCTGATAAGTCCTTCACTTGTATTATCTTAAGGATGATTACCTCTTCCCTTGAGGATTGGTTCCATTTTCCTTGTTCTTTCTACATGGAGAATGATTAGTGGTAACCTGCACCTTTTGAATAATATATTGTAAGACATTGGGTCCTATTAATATACTATGGAAAGTGTTTAATATTTTGCTGTAGCAACCAACCAACCCACTTAGGTTTATAACACAAGGTCTATCTAATTTTCTGTAGGTGGTGGTTCCAATTGCAGTTTGGGTTTTAAAGCTTTTGCTATGTGGCTTTGTAGCCACACATGAGGTTCTCAGGGTTTAATCTTGGCCTTGAGAAGTTTTTTATATCTTGTTTCAGTTCTCAATGATTTCTTGGGATTCTCTGGGTCTTTTATGCACATGAACAGCTTAGGTTTGAGCCTGATCTTGTGTTGGTTCATACTCTGGGAGAATCTATTGACCCTCCTGCTGTCATGTTTTTTCAGAGTTGGGCCATCAATCAGTCAAAGCTGAGAGACGAGAGTTTTATAAGAATAAGGGAGCTCACATCCATAATGGGTCATTCTTCCAGTTTTGGCTTTCTTCCTCAATCTGGATTTTATTAACTTCTCAGAGTCTTCCGGTCTCTTATGCCTTCTACAGAGATAGGCTGTCATGGGCTTACCCAACTACTTAACTGTCCAACATCAGAAGCTGAAAGTACTACATTTCAGTGGATAGTTTACTGCATGTACTTTGAAAGAAGGTTTTTTTTTTTTTTCAAGTTTATGTATACCACTTTCATATCAATGATAAAAGTCATCTAGGATACAGTTAAACATATTGGCCTTTCTCCCTGTGTCTAATATATTTCTGGTAGAAAGAAAACTGAATTATTTCAGATGCCTCTCTCTGGAGACAGAAAGCAGGACATTATGAATGCGTGTTTTTCTTCCAAAGATATTGTAAATTTAGTTGCACCTGTCACAACTTTATTTGATGGGATAAATTTCTGTGTAGTCAAAGTTCCCAGATGGTAGACTCCAACGTTGACAATTTGTATGAATTGATTGATATTCAAATTAGGACAACATCTTAATGTTTTCCTTGTTTTCTCTGTTTGAAAAATGGGGCGGGAGGAGGAATTCACTTTGTAAAAATAGTATTTTCTCTGTAGGTATCAAATTGATGGTTAAGAGAGGGAAACAATTATTAAATTTTCATAGAAGGGGAAATATGGTGTTATTTTATATTGCTCTGTTATTACTTGAACTGCATTACCAGACATGTATTGAATAATCATATATAATAAATTGATCAGATAGCATATCTGGGTATAAATGAGGACAATAAATATAAAAGCAGTGACTTTTTAAATATTTTATTGGACTAGGATTTAACGCCAAACTTGGGTAAAACATCCCTTAATTCCAATTCAGTTGAATCTGATGGCAATATTAAAATGGCTTCAGGGTTTGACTTGCCCCCATCCATTAGCAGCAAATGAATACAGAGCAGCTAGTTACAGACAAGAGCAACAGCCTCTGACACAGTTAAGATGTTTCCAGTTTTCACTTATCTTTTAGTGGAAAGCACACTTATATTTTGTTCCTTCTCTTGTTAATGTATTTGTTTTAACAAGATGAGGAACAAATTTAAGGGAATATTAGTAGCACATAAACCTTTAGTAGGTACTCAATTTATTCTATCCAGAAGTTCACCCTGTACCTTGCTTCATGCCCATATTTATGGGGAACTTGCAGTGCGGTAGAAACTGATTGAGACTTGCAAGTATCTAGATCTTTTCATCTTTGCCTTCAGGTTAGACTTAACAAATCTCTCCCAAAAAATGCTTCTTTCTCCTTAACCATTCGCCTCTCCTTTTATCTCTTCTTCTCCTTTTCCCTTCCCTTCCTTCCTTTTTCCTCTTTTTCTGGGTTACCTGTCTTCTATTATTGCATTACTGTCATGTTTCTTCCTTACTCCATCTCCTCATCCCTTCCACCCTTCATGTCAAAGCCATGTCCGTAAAGTTAAATTTGTAAGTAGATTGTCATGGATAATTTTTTAATTTAAAATTTTAACAGACTATAAGAGATAAGTCTTATTATAATTATTTGCAACAAAGAAAATGCTCAAATACATAAAATATTTGAAAAGCAGTACAAATAAATAAGCAAGATTAAGCTGAGGACTCAGTTAAATTGAGCCAAAGCACGGTTGTGCTAAATTCAAGATACTCAAATTTGGCTTAGTCTTTTCTCGCTGTTAATTAATTAATTGATTAGGAACTCAGTTGTTACATAAAATCTTACAATAATGAAATATATACAAATGCTAAAGAGCTCTATTGGCCATACATTATTGTTTATATGTTTAATGTTTACTCTAATATCAAGGGATATTTTCAATTAAGCTATTCAGGCATGCCTTTATTCAACATTTATAATGTGAGGTTCTGGCACAGGCACCAAAAAGCTGCAATGAAGATCATAAATCATAGTTTTGCAAAATGTTTTTTACTAGAAGTAATACCTAAGAGATCTTATAGCCAAACTCTTCATTGTAGGGTCAATGATTTGAGATCTCATGAGCATAGGGACCTGATGCCAGTACAGTAAATAGAGGTAGGCTTGGCTTTTTCCTGTGAGAGTTTGTAATCTCATGAAATGGTAAGATATGTGCTCGTCAGTCTTTTTAGGAAGAAATAAAGAGTCTCAAGGGGAAAAGTGAGATAAGATGGGTGTCATAACAGGAGTATGCTGGAAAATGTTGATTTATAGTGTTATCTCCACACTTCTAAGCTTTCTTCTGTATTCAGAGGCATACAATCTGTAAACTACATTTCCCAAACCCTCTTGTCGATATTCCAATTATTTCACCCATGAGAGGTGCTTTGGACAGATCTAGAAGGTCAAGGGAAGGAGAAATCTTTATTCTCTTGTGAGGGCTATGGACTGGTATGTGAGCATAGATAACAGGGTTTGTCATTGAGACTCCCCTTGGTGTTGCAATCAGCTGAGACCTCTGTTTGCTGAAATTATAGATTTCCTGAGAATAGCCTTTCTGATCTTTGCCCTCCACCCATCTTATATCAGTTAGGTAAGGCTCTATTTCCTATTTCCTTTTATTAAGCATCTTTCTCCTCTAAATAACTAGAATGGCTTCCTGACCAAACCATAACTAATACAAGAATCATTAGTAATGCAGTAATGAGCTTTAGAAAGGTAAATAAAAGTGATGCCAAATATTTCATAACCTTAAAACTAACTGCCTAATGGAGAGGAGGAGGCTAAGATGAGAATGAATGTGTTGTACTTTGAAGGGCCTGCTGTGCTATGACAAGTTTTTATCCTGAAAACTAGTAGAAATATCGCTTCATGGATGACTTTTGCTAGGTATTGAAGAAGTGAAAATGTGCACAAGGAGAACTGAGTGCTCCAAGGTTTGGATAGAGATTCTTACATTAGCAATCGGCACTATAGATCTAAATACTGATGACGAGTGATCAAGTGTGTGTGTGTACATACAATCTTCTAATATTTTTTGTGGCTCTGAAGTTAGAAGGTAGCCAGGAGAAAAAGGCCAGTAATCTATATGGGAATGCAAACACAAACACTCACAGACACATCTGCCAAGTCTATCTGTAAACATTTTTATGAAGTCATAGTATAATTAGCTGTTAAAATAGACACAACAACAATTGTATACTTGTTACCTTTGGCCTAATTCTTCATTATAACATCTCCTAATCTAGACTCCCTATATCCAATCTGTTTGGAAATTTTGTTTTTATTGTTGTCTGTTTTCCTTTGACCTTATATCATGTATCTTTTCTTTTTTAATATGCCTAAGCAGGCCATAGGTAAAAGTATTTCTTTGTTTGTTTGTTTCCAAAAATGTACCCAATTGCTCTCCTTCATTCAACTTTCTTCTCATCTTAAGATATCCAAATCAAAACACACTTCTGAAATAATGGAATCTTGGTCCTTTCTGTTTTTAGATGAGGGCAGTGAGGTTCAAAAACAGGAAAAAATAATAATTTTTTGAGAAACAGGACTAGAAATGACATAATGGAGACTAGGACTTCGGTCTTCCTATTCTAAGTTCAGTGTTTTTCTTGTGACACACCAAGGCTTTTCTATAAATGAGTGAGAATCCTGGGATTGACTGAAAAAGCATGCTATAATCAAAGTCAGACTATTTCTGTTGCTGTCATGATTTAGTCTCTTCAGAAAGTCACACTGTATCAGTACAAGATAAAGAGAGAAATAATGAAAGCTAGTAAAATAACGTTTTTCTTAATTTTTCTAGAAGTCAAAGAAAAAAGACACTAGATTTATTACTTTAATAAGAATAATATGTTGAAAACCTTAAAATGCCTTATCTATTTCTGAACAATCGTCTATGTGAGTTAGAACACTGTTTTCATAAAAAGGTTGGTTTTCCCAGCTGTGTTAGATGAATACTAATATTTGCCATGGACTGTCCAAGCTCTTCATTGACAATAACATATTGTCAATAAAATATTGACAATAGTTATCTGTGGAAAAAGTGATGTGTTCACTTAAAACATGAATTAAATGAATCACCTAATCTTTTTTTTTTTTTTTTTTTTTTTTTTTTTTTTTTTTTTTTTTTTTTTTTTTTTTTTTTTTTTGAGACGGAGTCTCACTCTGTCTCCCACGCTGGAATGCAGTGGCGCGATCCCGGCTCACTGCAAGCTCTGCCTCCCGGGTTCCCGCCATTCTCCTGCCTCAGCCTCCTGAGTAGCTGGGACTACAGGCGCCCGCCACCGCGCCTGGCTAATTTTTTGTATTTTTAGTAGAGACGGGATTTCGCCGTGGTCTCGATCTCCTGAACTTGTGATCCACCCACTGCGGCCTCCCAAAGTGGAATCACCTAATCTTATGATGAGGTTTATCATTTTGTTTACCCTCAAGAAATGTAGAGTGAGCAATAGAAAACCTTGGCTTTGAATAAATCTGAATTTGAATTCCAGAGCTACTCATAGTCTTTGTGACCTTGGGCAAGCCACCTAAATTTCTCTAAAGCTTAGTTTTCTTATCTGTAAACTGGAGATGATAATGCCCACCTTCTAAACTCAGGTGAGATCATGTATGGAAAGCACTGGAAGAAAATAAACACTTGCTCTTGCCCTTCTGAATGAAACCTGTTGCTCTTTTCTCTATAAGCGTATCTGCAAGTCATATTAAAGAACAAATCTATTACTGTATAATATGGCTGCTTAATAGGCACACAATAAAAGCCACTGTTTTATAAAGCATGACATGCCTTGAAATAAGCAACTTGTTTTTTTTTTTTTTTTTTGAGATGGAGTCTCGCTCTGTCGCCCAGGCTGGAGTGCAGTGGCCGGATCTCAGCTCACTACAAGCTCCGCCTCCCGGGTTCACGTCATTCTCCTGCCTCAGCCTCCCGAGTAGCTGGGACTACAGGCACCCGCCACCTCACCCGGCTAGTTTTTGTTTTTTTTTTTAGTAGAGACGGGGTTTCACCGTGTTAGCCAGGATGGTCTCGATCTCCTGACCTCGTGATCCGCCCGTCTCGGCCTCCCAAAGTGCTGGGATTACAGGCTTGAGCCACCGCGCCCGGCCGCAACTTGTTTCTTTAACCATTCCCTGTACCTCTCTCATGGTGTTTTTGTCCTTCCATACTTTGATAGGCTCCTATTTTGCTAAAGATTTTGCCAGTTTCTTAAGTCACTGTTTTAGCAGAAACTTTCTTGTCACCATGGCTACATATAAAGCCTACCCTGAAAAGATTAGATTTAGATTCGTTAGCCAGCCACATAACTTGATTCATTCCTTATCCCTAGAATAATTTTTATTACTAAAAAAGTCACTAATTTCTAATAGTTATTCTTTTGAAAGCACACACAAATATAAAATTTAATTAAGCTGAGTAAATAGAAGGCAGATTTTCAATAAAGGAGAATTAGCTATTTCTCTATTAAGATATTTAAGAAGAGAGAAGAATACTTGCAAAAGAGCCCTTTTAATTGTGAGTGTATTTTAGAATTAACGTTCTAATACAGTAATCTGAATGCGGTAAAGAAAAATATGCAATCATATTGAATCACCTTCTACCTCTACCTGCTCCTGTGTTAGACAGGGTACAGTTATTGTGTGAGACTGCGTGTGTGTGTGAATGTGTATATGCGCAGTATGTATACATGGATTTTTGTTAATTAATAAGTATGGCTGTAAAAATAATCCTTCACATTGTACTAAACTTTACAGTTTTTAAATAACTTTTAGCTGAATTATCACATTTCAAATTTCTTTCTGACTCCGTGAATTTTACAGCATACTGGACATTGCATGGTAAACAGCAATTTACTTTTTTCACCTCCCTACTAGAACCTGAGCTTCCAGGGACAGACATCAATTCCATATTGAATTCCGTAAGCCTAGTGCCTAGTATAATGCCTCACACATAGTAAGCACTCAGTAATTTATTCTGAATATCTACTTATAGCTCTAGCTCTCACTTATTTGGTTAATCCAGTTACCAAGACTCTTCAAACCTCAGTTTCCTTATCTGTTAAATCAAGGGGTTAGACACTATAATCTCTGAGACCGGTGCCAGTTCAAATATCTCATTATTCTCTAACTTAAAGGTGAAGTAGCAGTTTTCTCCGCCTCAGAATGGAAGACAACATTTCTACACTACAGTCAGTAGAGTTCAGCAAGTCCTGTTTTCAGCATTCACTGAAAGGCCTTTCTATTATGTCTTACTATAGTAGAGTCCTGCATTCTTGTCAAGGTTCTGCTGCCACCTAACTCCTACAAAATCAGGAAAATGTTTTACAAGTTAGAGAAGTAAAGATAATAAAGGGAGAGACAAAATGAAGCCGGGTATTTCCTTTACATATAAAAAATTAATTCAAATAGAGGAGGCAATGATAGAAGGAGCACTTCATTTGAGATGGTCAGCTAGATATAAGATCATTTATTTGAAACTAATTAGTTTGGTCATGTCGAAGTTTGTCCTTGAAAACCATGGATCATATATATTATTTCCATCTCCTTGTGTCTAGTGTATTGTTGCATTTTTTTCCTTATAAAGAGTTCCATCAAAGGATTCAGCTGTCTTGAGATTAGTCAAATAGAATGTCTATGGAGAGAGGGTAGTAAATGCTAAGTATACTGATTTTTTATGAGAAAATTCACCAGACAAAAATTCTTATCTAGTATATCCAGGGTTATTTAGCATCATCTGAGTTGGCAGCTAGAATCCTAAAGAGAATTGTATATATGACCTTTGACAATTCTCATATCTTTTCTGAGCTTTCGTGAGACAGCAAACTCACTAATAATTCGCATGTGCTGAGCTCCCCTCATAAATAATCAATGTTCTCCTTATCTCACTGGGTTATTGTTAATAATAAATGCTATCCTCACAGTTATAAAATGCTCAAAACTGTAAAGAGTCATCACAAGAACTGAATCCACATGGCAAATCACTGTAGCAAAATTCAGAGAGAAAGATGCACCCAGAGAGATAAGGCACCTGAGATCTGCTTATCTGAGGAAGCAGAAGCTAGAGCTATAAACTGCGCAGGAAACAGGAAAAGTCTCCATTTTGAGCACACCCAGAACTTCCTGTATAACAAAGGCATACGTCTAAACGAAAGAATTCTATTAAAGTGTCTTTTTTTCTCCTTTACCAATAAGAAATCTTTTCCACCTAAGGAAAATGTATTCCTCCCCACTACAGCCCTTACACTCTGTTTGTTTCATGTAAGAAAAAACAAAATATTCAGCAATGAACAGGTTTTCAAGGAGGTAGATAGAAAATGCTGGAGCTAAAGAAGAGGTTGGGGAAGGGATTAATTTATATATTGCAGAGGGGCGGAAACAATTATGAAGGCCAAGACTGCAAGACACAGGCCCATTAAAAGCCTAAGAGTTAAGAAGAAGGCCAGGCATGGTGGCTCATGGCTCATGGCTGTAATTGTGGCACTTTGGGAAGCTGAATGCAGGAGGATCATTTGAGGTTAGGAGTTTGAGGCCAGCCTAGGCAACATAGGGTGACCTCATATCTACTTAAAAAAAAGAACATAGTTGGGTGTGATAGCCCACACCTGTAGCTGCTAGGGAGGCAAAAGAGGGAGAAATGCTTGAGCCCGGGAGAGCAGAGCTGCAGTAGTGAGCTGTGATTTTACCACTGCACTCCAACCTGGATAACAGAGCAAGACCTTATTTAAAACAAAACAAAACAAAACAAAACAAAACAAAATGTTCTCCCCTCTCCCTGTAACCCACCACCACACCAACAAGCCTAGAGTCTAGTAACCATAAATTACAGTGGAAAGAGCTGCAAGACACACATTCTTTCTGAGGATCACTAAGTAAGAGTGTTCCTGTCTGAGTCCATTTGGAATGACACAACAGAATACCATAGATTGAGTGACTTAAACAACAACTATTAATTCTTACAGTTCTGGAGGCTAGAAAGCTGAAGATCAATGTACCAGGACATTCAGTGTCTGGTGAAGTTCAACTTCCTGGTTTACAGACAGCCTTTTTCTCTATGTATCGTCCCATGGCTGAAGGGGATGAGCAGCTCTGCAGGATCTCTTTTTTAAAGGCACCAATCCCATTTATGAGCGCTCCACCCTCATGACCTAATCACCTCCCAAAGGCCCCACCTCCAAACAATATCATATTGAGAATTAAGTTTCAATGTATAAATTTTAGGGAGCACAAATATTCAAAGAGTAAGTGCAGTGAATAGAAAACAATTACAAAAATGGTATACATTAATTCAGTTATATTGGTCATCAGTTTAAAAGTGAATGGCATAAACACCAATTAACAGAAATTGTCAGAGAGGATATTTTTAAAAGATCCAATTATACGTTGTCTATAAGAATCTAGTTTAACACAAAAACTCAGATTAGTTAAAAGTATATGCAAAGAAAGACATACCATGAAAATATTAATCAGAAGAAAGTTCGCATAGCTATACAAATTTTAGACAAACTTGACTTCAGAACAAGGAATATTTTTATTTCCATTTTCATTTTAGATTCAGGAGGTGAATGTGCAGGTTTGTTGCAAGGATATATGGCACTTTGCTGAGTTTTAGGCGTCTATTGATCCTGTCACTCAAATAATGAACATAGTACTCAATAGGAAGCTTTTCAGCCCTTTCCCGCTCCCTCTCTTTTGGAGTTTTCAGTGTCTGTTGTCCATGTGAACCCAAGATTTAGCTCCCCCTTAGAAGTGAACATGCAATATTTGTTTTTCTGTTTCTGCATTAGTCTGCCTAGGATAATGGCCCCCAGCTGCATCCATGTTGCTGCAAAGAATATGATTTTTTTCATGGCTGTGTAGTATTTCATGGTGTATACGTAGCACATTTTTTACATTCAGTCCATCATTGATGTACCCCCTTGGTTTGATTCCATGTCTTTGCTATTGAGAATAGTGCTATGGTGAACATACAGGTACAAGTGTCTTTTTGGTAGAACAATTTATTTTCCTTTGGATATATACCCAGTAATGAGATGTATAGTCTACTGGTAGTTCTATTTTTTGGTTTTCTGAGAAACCCAAACTGCCTTCTACAGGGGTTGAACTAATTTTCATAACAACCAGCAGTGTGTAAGCATTCTCTTTTCTCTGAAGTGTCACCAACATCTTTTTTTTTTTCTTTTTAAAAATAACCATCCTGTCTAGTGTGAAATGGTATCTCATTGTGGTTTTGATTTTCATTGCTCTGATGATTAATGATGTGGAAGATTTTTTTATATGTCTGTTGGCCACTTGTATGTCTTATTTTGAGAAGTATCTGTTCATATCTTTGCCCACTTTTTAAGGGGATTTTTTTCTTGTTGATTCATTTATGTTCCTTATAGATTCTGGATGTCCTTTGTTGAATGCACAGTTTGCAAATATTTTCTCCCGCTCTGTAGGTTGTCTGTTTGCTCTGTTGATTACTTCTTTTGCTTCTTTAGTTCAACTAAGTTCCATTTGTCTATTTTTTTTATTTTGTTGCATTTGCTTCTGGAGTCTTCATCATAAGTTACTTGCCCAGAACAATGTCTAGAAGAATATTCCTAGGAATAGATATATCGACTAATGAAACAGAATAGAGACCAAAGAAATAAAGCCACACACCTAAAATCAACTTATCTTTGACAAAGTTGACAAAAATAAACAGTGGCAAAAGAACACCTTATCAATAAATGGTGCTGGGAAAACTGACTAACCATATGCAGAGGATTGAAACTGGACCCCTCTCTCTCGCCATATACAAAAATTAACTCAAGATGGATTAAAGCCTTAAATATAAGACCTCAAACTGTAAAAATTCTAAAGAAAACAAAAGATTATCAAGAATAAATTGAGGCACTGCATAACAATGGAGTCAATTTTGCAAAAAGACCTAATAATCCTCAATGTGTGTGTAGGCCCCTAACAATAGGCTGTCAAAATACTTAAGGTAGAAAAAATGATTTCATTGAAAGGAGAAGTAGACAGAAAAAAGTTTCATTAAATATAAACTCATTAAAGCAGAAATGTTTTCCTGTTTTATTCACTACCACAGTCTCATGCCTATACAACTGGTCCTACACCGTAGGTTCATAATAAGTACTTCTAGTTGGTAAATTTTGTAAATGGCCCCTAGCACATTGTCCCATTTGAATAAATATGAGTCACATCCAAGAGCTGAGTGAACAGCTATTATCCTTGGAAGGAGAAACACTAAGTGCTGTTGTACTGGGAATAGCGTAAGACATCTGTTATACCAAGGACCTTAAAGGGAGAACACTAAAGAATGCATAACTCTGTTCTTTCCATGTATACTTTGAGCTCATATGAGTTAAATCCCACCTTTTTCTTCCATTCAGAATAATAATGCATAGAAGGCTTCAATAAGGAAGGTGACTATGCTGTTGGCTTCTATAACAAAATGAATCTCATAGTACTACAGCATGTCCTGAGATGTATAATGCTTGGCCCTTATATAAATTTTATAGTTTTTTTCTCATAAATAATAATTGTATAGTTATTTAAGTAGCATAAGAAATTATAAATCTCCACCACAGTAGGTTTGTTTTTGTAAGCCTTCCAAATAAAAGGTTTCTGTTGTTTATGATTGTTCTAATTCAGTAAAGGGAAGGGATATTTTTGCTCTAAAGAAACTTTTGAAAACTAATGATAAAGAAGAAACAAATTGAAACGAAGTTCTACATTCCTCAGAGACGTCTAGTGAATGGCACTTAAGAAGATGATCTCATTTTATATGTATCAATCATAGCATCTTTAAAAGCTCAACATTTTTAATGAAGTAGTAAGTTTAACTCAATGGTATTCTCTCAAAATCATGACAGTTCTAAAGTAGATATGATAATAATGATATGCTTGATGGAGTTGGGACCAACCTCTGAAACTTATTTTCAAAAGCATTCTAAATGCCAGTTCCATATGAGAAACACTAGAATGTATAACCTTGTTAAACTTTGAATTACAATGTGCAATTAGAGACTCTCAGACTATTAATGTGTTAATTAAATAAACCATCTTATTCCTTAAATGAAACACAATAGTATTTCTTGTGTCCAGTATTTCTTTAAAACCTAATACTATCCTTTATTAATCAGCCTAATAGTTCCATAACACAATTTCAAAAGGACTAAAACTTTCTCCACTTAAAACAGGTATTTTTCTAGGCATGTATACTTTTATAGTGCTGAAAATGAGCATTTTCTGGAATAGATAACTGAAATGACCCTTTATGAGGTTTACTTCTCCTTTCAATTCAATCATTGTTTTACCTTAAATATTTTGACAGTCTGTTGTTAGGGGCCTACACACACATTGAGGATTATTAGGTCTTTTTACAAAATTGACTCCATTGTTATGCAATGCCTCAATTTATTCTTGATAATTTTTCATGCTACTCTAAAATTTTACATTTCAAAATTTTTTGAAAATTGTATTTAAAAGTATTGACTTGCTTTTTAATAAATTATTAACCAAGTCAAGAAGATATACAATAGATTGAATTGTTTCTCTGTGAATTGACAAATAATCATAGCAATTTTAGAAATATATAACTCATTCATATTTTTCTTTCAGTGTAGATGACAGTATAATTTATAAAATACAGTCTCTAAAAATTGTCTGTGTTCATCTCACAAAGACATATACCTCTTAAGTGCCTAGGCATCACGTATTGTACAAAACGGGCTACAATAAGATTTTCTTCCATAAGTGTGATACAAAGTGGGATATAGAATGCCAGTATGCAAAATGTGAAACATGCAAAATATAAAAGTAAACCAAAATCTGATATATTTCTTAAAAGAAGCAGACATAAATCCTGTAGGACCCTCAGGGATTCTTTTCTACTGCCATTTTTGTTAAAATGATAGGAAGAAGAGAGAAGAGTCTTTTCAAGGGAAGAGAAACATATCTGCTGTAAATATTTCAGTCCGATTGTTTAAAATGGTGTCATAACATAAAATGTGTGATGAGAACACAAAGTTAAGAGGTGGTCAAATTTGAGAATATTAAAAGTTTATGCTGAGCGATTTGGTCTTCAGCTCTCCCAATTAAAAAAATAATGGTGGGAGAGCATTAACAAGAATAGCTAATGGATTCTGGGCTTAATACCTGACTGATGGGCTGATCTGTGCAACAAACCACCATGACACATGTTTACCTATGTAACAAACCTTCACATCCTGCACATGTACCCCAGAATTTAAAATAAAATTTGAAGAAAAGAAATAATAGAGATGAAGCAGTTTGAAGACCAATAAGAAAACCATGGCAGTAATCTAGACAAGAGATGATGGAAGTCCAAATTTAGGTAGCAATAGTGAGAATGTAAAGGATATAACTTTATAAGCCTAAGAGAAATAAATGACAAGGAATCAACAAGATTTGCCAAAAAAATTTTTTTTTAAATATATGATATAGGAAAAAGTCAAAATCAGTTCTGAAGTTTTAAGCCTGGATGAGTATTTTGATAATGATACCATTAACCAAGTTATAGAATACAACAAGGAACCAGAAATCATTTAATGGCAAAAAGGAATAAATTGAGAAGTATTTATTCTTGAAGAACTATTAGAGCTTCAGGTAAGTGGGAGTCCATGACCTTTTTCACCCAGGGCTAATCCTATCCTGACTCTTTCTCCTACTCCATGATCCTACCCTTCCTCCCACCTCCACTGAACTCAGCCGATAACTGTATTTTTATCACATGAGTTTAGAAACAAAAAACGACTTCTTCTGCTAGTGAGCACAAACTTGATTTGCACAGAAAGAGGGTAAGAAAGCCCATTGTTTTCCAAGTAAAACAAATTAATTCAGTCAGAAACAAATGGGGAGCCCCTAAACTTCGTTAGTCTTATCTTTCAGTTTTTGTAAGGGCAATCAGTGGAACAGCCAGAAATTTCACAGGGATATACTGGAACACAGAGAGAGGAAGGAAGGGAGGGAGGGAGGTGAGGGGAAGGGAGGGGAGGAAGGCAGGCTATAAACTCTCCACAAATATTGGCCTGGCTGATGTGTTTTGTAGGAGCATCCCAAAAAGCCCATTGATCAGTGAAAGCCAAGGCATACCTGAGAATTGGCTCCCACTTTGGCATAGGGCGGAAGCCTTAAAATCTTGAGATGCTTGAATGTACTGACTCTGCTCAAGTCATTGTCTTAGTGTTACGTGACATAGACACAGGGTTAATCCATAGGAAGTCAGGCTAAAAATAATAATAATAACTGTGCATAGATATTAGCAGCCACAGTCACTTCTGCAGTTTAAGTCTGGACAAAATTTTTAAAATAAAACAAAAAAAGAATTTATATAAATGAAATAGAATCTAATATTCCAACAATACATCTTATTGCTGTTCAGTTTTCAACAAAATTATGAAACCTGCAAAAGCAAAAGAAAACCTAAAAAAAATCATCAGCAGGGTATTGCCACCTATACTCAGGGTAAAAAAGCAGTCAGTAATAAATATGAGTCAGCCCAGAGGCTGGCTTTAGCAAAGACTTAAAAATAGCTAGTTTAAGTATTTTCAAAGAATTTACAGAAAAATATGACAATGACGCAAGAAGAGATTAATGTCAATGAAGAAAACAAATCACAAAAAATCAATGAAAATTTTACATTAAAATTCAATACCAAATATGAAAAACTTTCTGAATGAATTCAACAGAAGGTCTCTAATGGCAGAAGGAAAAAATCAATCACCTTGAAGATAATCCAATAGAAATCATTCAATCTGAAGAACAAGAAAAAATATCGTAGAAAAATGAACATAGCTATGGGGATTCATGGGACAATATATAGTATACAAATATATGCATAAAAAGTACCAATAGGAATGGAGGAAGAGAAATTTGATGAAAAACATTAATCTATACATTAAAGAAGCACAAAAAAATTTAAGATAAGCAGGAGATTTATAATTAAAATCATCACAGTTAAACTGCCAAAAACCAAAGAAGAGAGAAATCTTGAAAATAGCAAAAGAAAGTGATTCATTGTGTAAAATAGGAACATTACACTTGTTTTTAAAAAATATTGCACTAAATGGAAAAAAACACAACATTCAAAATGTGTAGCATGCTACTAAAGCTCTAAGCAGTATTTAGAAGGGATTATAAATTTACACCCATATTATTAAGGAAGACAGATCTAGACAAATATTCTCAGCTTTGACTTCAAGAAGCAAGAAAAATAGAGCAAATCAAATTCAAATTAGGGAGAGGAGAAGAAATAGCAATAAAAGTGGAAATCAATAAAATATAAAACAGAAAAAATATTACAGAAAATCCATGAAGCTAAAAACTGATTATTTGAAAAGGTATAGAAAATTTATGGCATTTAGGCAATCTAATAAAGATAAAAAGAAGACATAAATTAGCAAAATCAGGAAGGGATAAGTGGTCAACACTAAAGACTCAAGACATTAAAGAGAACTGTAACTGAACATTAAGAAAAAATCATACATTAGACTATTTAAATGAAATGTACAAATTTCTATAGATACTAAAATTATGAAAACTGACTCAAATGAAAAATATACATTTGATGAAATAAATCTATATCAAGTACAAATATAGATAATAATTACAACTTTTCTAGCAAGAAAAGTTCATGATTAGATGGCTTCAGAATAAATTTTATACAACATTTTAAGAAAAAATATCAGTTCTACACATATTATTTCATAGCATTGAGAAAGAAAAAATATATCCCAATTCTCTTAAAAGTCCTGTATTACTTAAGCACAAAAGCCAGACAAAGATTCACAAGAAAAGAAAATAAATAGAATTCTACACGTTAACCAAGTGGAGTTTATCCCAGAAATACAAGGTCATTGTAATAACAGAGGAACATTTACTATGTATTATATTTATAAAGTAAGGGACAGAAACTGTATGTCTACCTCAGTAGATTCAGAAAATGTATTTTACAGAATTCAACATCCATTTATGTTGAAAACTCACAACAAACACAAAAGTGAGGAACACGTGATCTCTGATACAAAGCGTTTGTGAAAAACTTACAGCTACTATAATAACTAATGGAGAATGGCTGAATGTTTTCTCCCTAAACCTGTTTCTCACCATTTCTAGTCAACATTTTTCTAGAGGTTCCAGCCAGTGCAAAAAGTCAATCAATCAATCATTCAACAACACTCAGATTGGAAATAAAGTACCTTTATCCACTGATGAATTAATTTCATATGCAAACCAGAGAATCTACTAGAAACCTACTCTAATAAGTAAGCTCAGCAAGGTAGCTAGATATGTGATCAATATTTTTAAAATTACAACTTTATTTCAATATGCTACCACCTAAAAGTCAAAAAATTAAATGAATAAAAATACTTAGAAGAGATTTAACAAAAGAAGTGAAAGACCTCCACATAAAAAATACAAAACATGTTCGTCCATATTCCTGCAAAGGACATGAACTCATTCTTTTTTATGGAAACCATCATTCTTAGCAAATGAACACAGGAACGGAAAACCAAACACCGCATGTTCTCACTCATAAGTGGGAGCTGAACAAAGAGAATACATGGACACAGGGAGGAGAACATTACTGGGACCCGACAAGGGGTAGGGGGCAAAGGGAGGGAGAGCATTAGGACAAATATGTAATGCATGTGAGGCTTAAAACCTAGATGACGGGTTGATAGTTGCAGCAAACCACCATGGCACATGCATACCTACGTAACAAACCGACATGTTCTACTCATGTGTCCCAGAACTTAAAGTAATATTTTAAGAAATACAAAATATTACTTAGGGACATTTAAAGGGACATTAAAAAGGGGAGGAAAATACTAGATATGGGGATTGACATACTTCATAATTTTTTTTTTTTTTTTTTTTTTTTTTTGAGGCGGAGTCTCGCTCTGTTGCCCGGACTGGAGTGCAGTGGCCGGATCTCAGCTCACTGCAAGCTCCGCCTCCCGGGTTTACGCCATTCTCCTGCCTCAGCCTCCCAAGGAGCTGGGACTACAGGCGCCCGCCACCTCGCCCGGCTAGTTTTTGTATTTTTTTTAGTAGAGACGGGGTTTCACCGTGTTAGCCAGGATACTTCATAACTTTTATATGGCACTTGTCTCCAAATAGATATGTAGATTCATTGTAATCCCTATCAAAATTCCAGTGGCATTTTTGTTCAAAGTGATAAGCTGTTCCTAAAGTTTGTGTCTCAAAGGAAAAGCAATTTTGAAAAAGGCAACTATAATTAGAGGAAACATACTACTCTAAGAGTTAATATCTTCAATTAAAGCTTCACATATTATACAAAAAATGAACTTAAATTGCATCTTAGATCAAATGCAAAATGTAAAACTATTAACCCTTCAGAACACAATATAGGAGAAAATCTCCATTGCTTATAGTTAGATAAAGAATTTTTAGACATAACACCAAAAGCAAATTATGTAAAAGGAAACATAGCTAAATTGGACTTTATTAAAACTGAAATATTTATTGTACAAAATATAATTTAAGAGAAGGGAAGAACAAGTCATGAACCAGTAGAAAATATTTGCAAATCAAAAAACCCAACAAACTTTAAAAAATATATACTCTGGATACATATCAAGAATATATTTTAAAATCTATAAACTCAATAGTAAGAAAATATATAATTTAATTAGAAAGTGGGCAAAATACTTGAACAGACATTTCACCAAAAGGCACAGATAGATAGTAAATTATACACAAAAATATAATCAACATAATTAGGCACTAGAGAAATTCAAATTAAAATCTCAATGAGATGCCACTATATGAGTATTAGAATTCCTGCAACAACAATTCTGACTAAGTATTGATGAGTATGTGAAGCAACCGCATGTTTTATAGATGGCTGATGGAAATGCAAATTTTAACAGCCACTCTGGAAAACAGTTTGCTTGTTTCTTATCAAGTCAAATATGCACTTCTATGTAATCCAACAATCTTTCTCCAGTGTTTACCCTGGAGCAGAGATCAGCTAACTTTATCTGTTAAGTGCCAGATAGCAAATATTTTAGATTTTCTGAGCCAAATATTATCTCTGTTGCATATTATTCTTTATTTTATTTCTTCAACCATTTAAAAACCTTTAAAAAATTGTATGTATGTGAACATGTTTTCATTTGATTTACATAAATATCTAGAAATGAAACTGGTAAGCCACATGGCTAATACATATCATTTTATATTCCTATCACTAAGTGATACATGTAATTTATGAAGATTCCAGTTTCCTCCAGCCCTCTCTACTATTTCCACACTTATATTTTAATAATAATATGTCTAATCAACAAGAATGGCAATGCCAAGTATTGGAGAGAGTTAGGAAAAATTAGAACCCTCATAAACTACATGTTTTGCTGAAGAGAATTTAAATGGGACAACTAATTTGGAATCAATATTCTGCTTTCTTAAATAAACATACATTTACTATGTAATTTACTGATTTCATTTCTAGATATTTACCCTATATAAATAAAAACATATGCTCACACAAGTAATGAAATAATATACATGAATACACATAGCAGCTAAAACATAACACTTCAAATGTGAATCAATTAGTGCATTTATAAACAATAAGACATACATCTATATAATGAAATACTGCTCAATATAATGAAACAAATTACAAACTCATGCAAAAATGTAAATGAATATCAAATCCTTATTCTTTCCAGTGAAAGAAACCAGACACACGTTTTCTATAAATCCTTTCAAATAAAATTTCTAGAAAAGCAAAAACTGTAGAACAGAAAGTGCTGGGAAGAGAGAATTTTCTACAAATGAAAACATGAAAATTTTGTCATGTTGGAAGTATTTAAAAGTTGGATTATGGGGATAGTTGTACAGATGTATAAATTTACTAAAATTCATCAAATTTTACACTTTCAATGGGCGCATTTTATAGTATGTAAGTTATATACAAATAAAGCCATTTAAAACAGTGGTCAATACTATTCGCCATATTTACAAATGAAAAGAAAATATGTCAAGAGATACAGAGAAAACATAATATTCCCTGCTGTTCATAAATTTTATAAAGCAGTTTTAATAAACTAGAAACAGAGCTTTCTTAAAATACTTGATGATATCTACAAAATATTATGAAAAACATTAGAAGCATTCTCTTTAAAATAAGGACATGCCACTGCCCACATAAGCATCGCACTTGAAGGTCTTAAGCGAATATTTATGAGTAAGGCATCGGTAGAGCTGGCTTTTAATCCATAGGCCCAGTTACTCAGGCAGTATCTATCTTGTAAAGTTTTTTTCGGTTTCTTTTTTTTGTCCTGGTTGTCAGTCTTTGTCTCTGTGTTAGTCAGGATCTTTGACTGCAAGTGACAGAAATCCAATTTCAATTAAATCAAACCAAAATCTACATAAATTTACATACAGTATATAAATATATGTGTAGTATGAGCATATATAGAGTATATTTAATACTATATACCTGTATGTTATAATAGTACATATATAGTATTTATGATCATGTATTCATATCTACAGTGCAAATATATATACATAGCTTCACTTTCAACATGTGAATCTGAATTTTATATGTTTGAAACTCAATTCTATGAACCAATCAAGTTGATTACATTTACACCTCTGTTATTACTCAACAAAAAGCTTTTGCAAGCAACCTCAAATGAAATCAACTGAAAAATGTCAATGTAAAATATATACAGTCCTAACTAGGTGTTTTCATCCCTATTTTACATATAAGAAAACTGAGGCTAGAGATGGACTTCAAATAATTTTCCAAGGCTGCTTGCTATATTTTCAAGATCACCCAGGTAGAGATGACCAGGATAAGACCCAAGACTGCTCTTCCCCAGCAACTTAGTTCTTCCCAGTAGAACCAGGCATATCCTTAAAGTATCCACCTAGTATCAAAGTTGGATTCAATCTATCCATTTAGATGTAACTTATCTACACTATGCTGGTCATAGAAAGACAAACTTAGGCTGGGCGTGGTGGCTCACACCTGTAATCCCAGTACTTTGAGAGGCAGAGGTGGGTAAATTATGAAATCAGGAGTTCAAGACCAGCCTGGCCAAGATGGTGAAACCCTCTCTACTAAAAATACAAAAATTAGCTGGGCACTGTGGCAGGCACCTGTAATCCCAGCTACTTGGGAGGCTGAGACAGGAGAATCGCTTGAACCAGGGAGACAGGTTGCAGTGAGCCGAGATCCCGCCACTGCACTCCAGCCTGGGCAAGAGTGAGACTCCATCTCAAAATAAATAAATAAATCATCCACATTGTTTTCATGAACTTCACTGCCTGTTTGGACAGCATATCCCAACCCTTAGAAGGACTAGACAGTCAACCAACAACATTCCACTAATTGAGAATCACCATAAATCATGACAGTATAAAATGTCAGAATTTAAATGTACAAAGAAGAAGTGGTCTAATTTGCAATTTCTTCATCTCAGATATCATGATGAATCAGTACATTCATAATTGGTTTGACATTGAGTTTCATAACACAAAGCATCTGGGCTCACTCCCATGGTGCCCAATGAGAGCAATTTCTGAAGCTGGGACAAATTATCCTCTTTAAGAACAACAACAGCTGTCTCAGTGATCTATAAATGTGTCTTCCCCTTTAGCCTGGGAGAATATTCATGTTGCAGAAAAGCAGGGACAAGGGCATTATGGGAGGCATGGCCCTCGTGGAAAACCAACTGTTCCCCATTTATCTTTTTGGTGGCCAATGAGCCTTATTCACCATACAGCTGTTCCTTCCCATCCTCTTGATTAGACACACCTGCCTGCTGCATACATGCCTGATCATTAGATACATTTATCAGTATGTGGAAAGTTCCCTTTTCACATTATTTCTCTGTAACCTCAAGGGTAAATCCTTTTCAGAGACTCAATGTCTGGGAAAACACACACACACACACACACACACATTGGTAGCTGAATTAAGAGTAAAAAAAAAAAAAAAAAAAAAATCCCTAGACCTGGACCTCCAATGAGTATGATATGTGTTCCAGGACTAAGAGTTTAAAATGAGAGGGTTATTCAGGTGACCTTACTACTCTGAATTATTATTCTGTTTTTTTTTTTTTTGTCCCTCCTAATTTCACACTGATAGAAGCAAAGATAATAAGCTACAATTATTTAAAATATCTCCATTATCGTTAAGAAATATAAAAAAGAAACTTGCCATGTAAATGGCTCTGAAATATGACTCTGGCTCATATTTCTCCTGGAAAATTCACAACAATTTTTTAAATTGAATATGAGAGTTATGCCACTGTGTTCTATGACCCCACAAGTATATCATAAAATAATAAAGGCCAATGCACTTTATGCATTTCTTTTTTTGCTAAATTTAACAAATCACTAAAGATCGATAAAACCACTGCTTTTTTTCTAGCACTAAGATGGTTATGGTTATTCTGGTGGGTAAGGAATAATTGGTCATCACTTTCTGCCCTCTTCCTGAAAGTACCTGTGAAAATTGAATTTCTGGTAATAAATGACACTAGAAACCTTGCCATTCCTGTGCCCCTCAAATCTTTTCATGAACTCTGTGACTCTACTCACTTGAAATGGATAAACATGATAAAATAATGCTTTTCTCATCTCTATGTCCAACAAATTGTTGAGGAATTTAATATATATTCTAAAGTCAGAATTTAAATTATAGAAAAGTATAAGCTTGCCATTTGACTCTCAAAAGACTACTTTTGTAATTAGCTTATTGAGATAAATTTACAACAAAATTCTCATTAAAATGGGTACAATTTTATGATGATTTGATGAATTTGGACAAATGTAAACAATAGCTCTTATAACAATGAAGACAGAATATTTGCATAACCACAGAAAGTTTTCTAGTGACCCTTTGTAGTCAATTCCCTGCCTCTATCATCAACCCTAGAAATTACTGATCATCCTCTTTTCTCTGTAGTTCTAGTTTTATAGAATTGTATATAAATGCAGGTGATTTGTTGCTGTTGTTGTTGTTGCTGTTGTTGTTGTTTTTGAGACGGTGTTTCACTTTCGTTTCCCAGGCTAGAGTGCAATGGAGCTATCTCAGTTCACTGCAACCTCTGCCTCCTGGGTTCAAATGACTCTCCTGCCTAAGCCTCCTGAGTAGCTGGGATTACAGGTGCATGCAACCACATCTGGTTGATTTTTTGTATTTTTAGTAGAGACAGGGTTTCACCATGTTGGCTAGGCTGGTCTCGAACTCCTGACCTCAAGGTGATCCACCTGCCTTGGCCTCCCAAAGTGCTGGAATTACAAGTGTGAGCCACTGTGCCCGGCCTATAAATGCAGTTTTGATGTCCAGCATTAAGCTTTTGAGATTTATTTATATTACTGTATATGTCAGTAATTTATTCCATTACATTGCTAGTGTTCCATTTTTTGATATCCCAGACTTTGTTTATCCATTTGCCATTTAATGAATATTTGTATTAATCAGTTTAAAGATATTATGAATGAAGTTGTTTTTAACAATTGAATGCATATCTTTGAATTAAGATACGTTTTTGTTTATCTTCAGTAAATAACTAGGAGTGAAATTGCAGGTTATATTGTAAGTACAGGTTTAACTTTATAGGAAACTGCCAGACTGTTTTCCAAAGTGGCTGTGCACTTTTGCATACTCACCAGCAATGTATGGATTCAAATGCTTTGTATACTTGCCAACATTTGGTTTAGTCAGTCTTTTTAGTTGTAGCTATTGCAGTGGTATGAGAATATCACATTGTCTGTTTTCACTTCATTTCCCTGATGACTAATAATTTTGAACATCTTCTAATATACTTATTTGCCATTCCTGCATCTTCTCTGATAAAGCATATTATCAAATCTTTTGCCCATTAATAAATGATTGTCTTCTTTTTTAAGTTTTATTTCATTTTAATTGAGAAATAACAATTGTTTATATTTATGAGTTACAATGTGATCTTTCAATACACGTGTACACTGTGGAATATTTCAATCACTGTAATTAGCCTATCCTTTACCTCAATTATCTGTCTTCTTATTATTTCCCTCAGTGTTTGAAAAACACATTCTGTAGTTACACACAAAAACTGGTATCATTGAAGAACAGGTATGTGTTCTTCATTTTACAAGATATTGCCAAAGTATCTTATTTGCATGTGTTAACTTAATAAATACATAATTGACTGAAAATAAATTTCACATATTAAAACAGTCTAAGATTTGAAATACGTATATACTCTCAAATCATCACCACAATGAAGTTAATGAACACATTTATCTCCACCAAAAGTTCCTTTGTGTCCCTTCGTAATCCCTTCTCCAGTATTCCCCACCATCCTCAGACAACCATTAATTTTCTTTCAGTCACTATGGACTGGTTCGCTTATTACAATTTTATATAAATGGGAGAATGTATTATGTATAATTTTGGGTTATTTTCCCACTAAGCCTATTTATTTTGAGATTTATCCATGGTACTATTTATATCAATAATTTCTTTGTACTGCCCAGTAGTATTACCTGGCATGGATATACCAGAATTCGTTTACCTGTTAGTGGACGTTTGGATTGTTTTCAGTTTTGTTCTGTAATAACTAAAACTGTTGAAAGCACCTGTATACAAGTCACTGAATGAACATATACTTTCATTTCTTTAATTTCTTTTCCATAAGGTCAATACCTAAGGCTAGTATAACAGGTCAATAATGATAAGGTCAATACCTAGAAGAATATCTGGGTCATATGGTAAGTATTTGCTTATCTTTTCAAGAAACTGCCAAAATATTTTCCATGTATGTTATATTATTTTAAATTCCACCATTACATATATAACATCCAGTTCTTCTACACCTTCATTGACACTGTATAGTTATTTTTATTTTAGACCTTCTAATATGTGTACAGTTGTAGTTTTTGTAGTTGATTAGCATTTCCCTAGTGATTAATGTTGTTGAACATTTTATCATGTGCTTATTTCTCATTTACATATCTTCTTTGGAAAGTGTTCCATTGAAATATTTTTCCATATTATTGTATACTATCTTGTATTTTCCATTGCATTTTCTACACAGGCAATCATCTTGTCTGTAAAGATGTGTTTTATTTATTTATTTCCAATCTTAATGCCTTTTATTTATTTCTCTTGCTTTATTCCACTAGCTAGATCCTCCAGTAGAATGTACAACAGAAATGGTGAGGGTGGGCATCCTTGCCTTATTCCTTATCTGGTGGATAAAAGTATTCAGTTGTTTACAATTAGATAGTCACTGAAGGTTTTCCATAGATTGCTTCTTTATCAAAGAAATGAAGTTTCCCTCTATTCCTAGTCTCAAACACCTTTTATTTGTACTTTGAGATAGCCATATGGATTTTTCTTTTTATAATATGTTAATATGGTGAGTTGCAGTGATTATTTTCTGAGTGTTTAACTAACTTTGCATTCCTGTCTTAAATCTCCATCAATCATCATTTATTACTCAGGTTTCACATTGTTGGGGTTAATTGGCAAACAGTTTCATTAATAATTTTTGTGTCTATATTAATGGGGAATATTGGTCTGTGGTTTTCTTTTCTTGGATCATGCATTTTGTCCAGGAAAAAAAAAAAGGTAAATTATCTTCCTGTAACTCCATGTTGATCAGATTCAGAGCTCCTAAAGTATTTGTTATGCGTGCTTTGTTATTGGGACCACACACATTTGATATTGTTGTATCCTCTTCAGGGTTTAAAAATTTTATCACTGTGTCCCCTTTCATTCCTGGTAACAGTCCTTAATCTCAAAATCATCTTGTTTGATACTAGTATAACTACTCTAGCTCTCTTTTTCTTAATATTTGCGTAGTTTACCTTTTCTATCTTTTTAATTTTAAAGTTGTTGTGGATTTATAATTGTGTGATTTTTGTTTTTTATTCAATATAACAATCTATGCCTTGCACTTGAATAACTAAAATCATTAACATTTTACATTATACAATTATTACTTTACTTTTTATTTTAAATAATTCTAAACTTACAAAAAAATTGCAAGAATAAGAATAAAGCAGAAAATATCTCTATTCCCTTCACCCAGAATCATCCACTCTCAACTTTTTATCATATTTGCTCTTATAATCTATCATTTTTCTCTGCCTCTCTCTATTTGTCTCTGTAGACAGACAGATAGATGGGTAGATAGATAATTTTTTCAGAAATATTTGAAATAAGTTACATTCATCATGGACCTTTTTCTATAAAGATTCCTTTTTACATTTCTCATAAATGAAGATAGTTTATTTTATAATCACATCACAGTTATCAAATTCAGGAAATAAAACATTTTATACTACTTTAACCTACTGTGTATATTTCAATTTTGTCAGGTGACTCATAACATCATTTATAGTATGCTTTCCTTTAGTATATAACCCATTGTAAAGATAGGTATTGTGTTAATTGGTCATGTATCTTTAGCCTTTCTTTTTCTTTTTCCTTTTATGCCATTTTCTGAAACAGTCCTTTATTTTGTTTTGGGATCATCCCATATTTTGTTTTTTGTTTTTTTTCTGGTATTTCCTCTTGATTATATTCAGGCTATGTATTCTCAGCAATAATATGAAATGAGTGATGTGTTCTTCTCAGGAAATTTCATTTGAAGGCATGTGATGCCCATCAGCCACTCATTTGTGATGTTAACTTTGATTACTTAATCAAAGTGTTATCTAATTTTCCTACTGTAAAATTATGTTATTTGTCTTGAAACTATTGATATTAAACTGTCTGAGGGGAGACACTTATAAGATAATGCAAAATGCTTTCCTTCTCATCAAAATTTTATCCTACATTTCCCAGCAGGCAGTCTACATTCTGCTATAAACAAGAGGCCTCCAGTCTTTCTTTTCATGTGTACAATGATCTCTTTATTATGGGTGTGAACTCAAAACTTTCTATTTTTTCCAATTGTGTTTCCTTATGGTGCTTCATTATTTTGATATTCAAATTGAGATTTGGTCAATGGGAGCCTTTCAAACTGATTTCTGTGTCCTTTGGACTCACTCCCATTTATTTTTTAAGTACTTTATTTCTGGAATGGCAACATGTTCCAGGCTTGTCTTGGAGCCACTTTGTCCTAGCCCTAGAACCAGCCATTTATCTAAGAATCCTTTCTTTTTTTTTTTGAAAATGATTTGGGCATAAAGTGTTTATTGCTATTTGAGTGTTTTTACTTCATGGATCTTTCACAGACAAAAGGAAATATATGCATGTATATACACTTAGATGTAAATATATATACTTATTTACATATACGTGTGTGTCCATATATATGGATATATGTGTGTGAATCTGTACACAAACACAGTAAAGACATATATGTATGAATATAAATAGTGCCATACTTATATACATGTAAATCAATGTATACATTAATCCATATATTTTAGAAATCATAGCTTCATATCTGTATCTTCAGCTTGAATCCATTCCATCTTCATAGGCTTTTTTTTTTTTTTTTTTGACTTTCCTCTATTTCATATTTTTGCCTCTTTATTTTCTAAATGAAGCCTTAGGTGTAAAAACTATCCACTCACTGACTCATGAGTTTTCAATCGCCCTCTACTAACTAATACCACCAGTCTCTGAATTCTTTGATCTCCTGAAATAAGCAGGGAGCAATTTTGAGATTCACTTCATGTGTACTTCTTCTCTTCATGTGTATTCCTTCTCTTCAAGATCACAGTCTTATGATGCTTTTTCAGTTGCTTCATATATTTGTTTAAAGTGAGAGTAAATCTGGCCTTTGTTACTACATAATGAATGAAGTGAATGTGCCCACTGATTTTAAAAGCATTTTGAAAGCATATTAAAATATTTTATGCCTATATATTATAAAACTTTGCATCTCATTTAAAAACTCAGTATAAATCAATGATCCAAGTTGGAACCCGATCATTATCTTTCCCTATGAGGAGATGAATATGTTTGGTTTAGTTTATTTTGATCTTATTTCTGGAATATAACTTCTTGACCCCCTTTCTTATTGCTAAACTTTCATTGCTTCAAAACCCCTTCCCTTGTATTGTTAAATAACCTATTAACCTTTTTTCCCTACCTTCCATTTATTTTATTTCAAATTCAAATACTATACTGTACCTGAAATTCCGTTTTGATCACACCACTTTCACTAAGTGATAAACCATCCTTAGTAATTTTTATTCTGCCAATATAATGAATTTGACTTTTATATCAGATTATACATACAAGGAGCAAAGAGTTTGGTCTTCTATTTCACCCTTTTATCCAGTTACTCAATACGTAGTTCGGAACACTTGCTGACAACTTAATATTACACACACACACACACACACACACACACACACACCCCAAATGTTTAAGAGTATGAAAGTATGAAAGCTCTTACCAGAGAGGCCTTACTAGTTGTTTAAACCTATGCAAATTTCTAGCATCCCTGAGAGTAATTTTTTCTAAAATATAAAGATAATAATAGTAATTATTTCATAGCTTCTGTGAATAAAATAGCACATTTCTATTAGTAAGTAAATTGTAAAAAGTTAGCTACAGTGGTGATAATGATGATAGTGCATTTTATGTCACCCAATTAATTTGGGTTTTTTTCTTTTCTTTTTTTTCTGTTTGACTGTTTGTTTCATTTTATTTATTTATTTATTTATTTATTTATTTATTTTTGAGATGGAGTCTGGCTCTGTCGCCAGGCTGGAGTGCAGTGGCATGATCTCGGCTCACTGCAACCTCCGCCTCCCTGGTTCAAGCAATTCCCCTGCCTCAGCCTCCCGAGTAGCTGGGCTTACAGATGTACGCCACCATGCCCAGCTAATTTTTTGTATTTTAGTAGAGACAAGGTTTCACCATGTTGGTCAGGATGGTCTTGATTTCCTGACCTTGTGATCCACCCACCTCAGCCTCCCAAAGTGCTAGGATTACAGGTGTGAGCCACCGCGCCTGGCCCGTAATGGTTATTAACAGCAACCTACCTATAATTTCTAGTTGCTTCTGTCATGTTTGTTTTATTTCCCCGGGGCTAAAAACTCTTTGGGTATGGGTATAGGGATCCTCACATCTGGTTTTGTTTCTTTATTCTAATTCCACTCTCCACATACCAAGTGCCCAGCACAGAGCTACAAAGAACTCAAACAAATTTATGAGAAAAAAACAACCCCATCAAAAAATGGGCAAAGGATATGAACAGACACTTCTGAAAAGAAGACATTTATGCAGCCAACAGACACATGAAAAAATGCGCATCACCACTTGCCATCAGAGAAATGCAAATCAAAACCACAGTGAGATACCATCTCACACCAGTTAGAATGGCAAACATTAAAATGTCAACAACAGGTGCTGGAGAGGATGTGGAGAAATAGGAACAATTTTACACTGTTGGTGGGACTGTAAACTAGTTCAACCATTGTGGAAGATAGTGTGGCGATTCCTCAGGGATCTAGAACTAGAAATACCATTTGACCCAGCCATCCCATTACTGGGTATATACCCAAAGGATTATAGATCATTCTACTATAAAGACATATGCACGCATATGTTTATTGCAGCACTATTCACAATAGCAAAGACTTGGAACCAACCCAAATGTCCATCAGTGATAGACTGGATTAAGAAAATGTGGCACATATACACCATGGAATACTATGCAGCCATAAAAATGGGTGAGTTCATGTCCTTTGTGGGGACACGGATGCAGCTGGAAACCATCATTCTCAGCAAACTAATGCAAGGACAAAAAACCAAACACGATGTGTTCTCACTCATAGGTGGGAACTGAACAATGAGAACACTTGGACACAGGAAGGGGAACATCACACACAGGGGCCTGTCGTGGGGTTGGGAGGGGGGAGGGATAGCATTAGGAGATACACCTAATGTAAATGACGAGTTAATGGGTGCAGCACACCAACATGGCACATGTATACAGATGTAACAAACCTGCACGTTGTGCACATGTACCCTAGAACTTAAAGTAAAATGAAAAAAAGAGAAAAAATAAATAAATAAAAAATAAAAATTTATGTTTATTTGGTGCTCACTTCACTAGCATCTTGTGTACAATTCTTACATGTTATTACCACAGTTCTTTTTGTGTGATAGTTGTGTGTTTTGTGTGTCCTGTTTTATACCAAATTTGTAGAAAATTCACACTGTAGAAGACACTCCTAGGTACAGGAAATGCAAATAAAGAAAGGCAACAAGACACATTCAGGACTTAATGGCCTAAGATAGTGTAAAAAAAAAGTTCTAGTTTTTATCTTTCATGCAGAGATACTCAAAAATGATTAATCTATTCCCTTTTAATCAAAACACAATATTATTTATGGGACTCTGGAGAATAGACTATGTTTATGGAAAGTGACAAATAGGTCCTAAAATTAATATGGGAATTAAAGTGACCAAGAATAATAAAAACATTCTTGTAAAAGAGGAACAAATTTTAAGTACTCCCACTTTCTAATTTCAAAACTTACTAGAAATATACAGTAATCAAGACAGTGTGGTACTAGCATAAGAATGTGTGTGTATATCTATCTAATTTCATATATGTACATTATTTCATATATATGTTTTATATATAGGAAATAATTCATTTATTTATGAAATGAATGAAGACTGTCAAAACACCAGTGAATTTAATAATGAGGCAACTAGTGTCTTAACAGAAACATCAATGGATAGACAATAATGGGAATAACCTAGTGAAAGGTAAAGATCTGGAGATAATTGTGGTTTATTTTGCCTTCATTGATGACAGAAAAGAAAAGCACAGAGGTGATATATTCATTCATTCAGTCAACCATCATTTATTAAAATTATTCTTTAAAACTCTACAAAAAACTTTTCAAAATTGATACACAAGGAGAAATCAGACATAATCTCTATTTTCAAGAAGCTTATGATTTATTGAATAGGAGAGTGATATACCTTAGTAATTCTGGTTGTGTAACAGAAGTTTACCCTTAGAACTATGAAAAAACAAAAAGGAGGAAGCAGTGTTGGTGAGGAGGAATCAAAAATGGTGAGAGGAATGGCTTTATGGAAGAGATGATACTCTAATTGAGTTTTAATGACAAATAAAATTTAATACATAGATAGAAAAGAGATGGACATTGGTTGCAGAAGGATTTACCTGAGTGAAGGCAGGGATGCATAGCAGTCAACTGTAATCTGATTTATAAATGGTACAATATGACAGGGACCTAAAACATGATGAATGATAGCTTGCCTGGATGGCTGAGTTAACAAGAGAGGTTTATATTCTTTTTGCCTATTTGTTTGGTGGAAAGTCTTAGCTTTAGGCAAGATATATCCAATATAAATGAGTATACTTCTGTTCTTATCACACTTTTGTTAAAATATTTGCCTCTCCCACTAAACTATAAGTTCCTTTTAACCCAGAACTGCTGTTAATATACTTAAGCTTCACAACCTTGTGCACATTGTGGGAACACAGAAAAGATGTGATGAATTCATTGCTGAGCTTATAAGTAAGTAGATACAAAGAAATCTTAGGAAAAACACCAGCAAAGAAAATATTTTGGGCAAACCTGAACTTGAGCAAGCTCATGTTCTTTGAAAACATTTGGTACCTGTGGTTAGGTGGCAGAAGCTTGAAAACTTGACACTGTGATTTGCCTAGATCAGCATCAGTGATTAAAATTTTATTTTTTATATCCTTACAGAATCTCTACTGGAGAAGCACTTCCCTTGTTGGGTCTATTTCAGAATCGTTTACCTCTAATTTATAAGCAGTGGTAATACCTGCGAGATCGTCTGTCAAGATGCCTAACTTACATAATAATATCCACCTGTAAGAATGGGAATCCACGTCCGGATCTATTGTCAGGTGAACTTATCCTTCCTTGACTCAAGAGAAATTCTATAAATTCCTGAGTCCTTAAACATTCACATAAAGCACTGCTGTTAGCCACTCTATATCAATGAACATTTAGAAATCTCTTTAAATGGGCACATATAGAATGTAACTCACTGAATATTACCATACACAAAATCTCTCAGTATACTGAGTGGAAAACATCAGAAAGAAACAGCAATGGACAAAGTAGCAGAGTAGATGAATAGGAATGAAATCAAAATCACGGATGGAAAGTTAGTTTATGGAGTAAAGACATGTTATGTTTTGCTACTAGAGTAGATGAATATAAATTTTCTTAAGATGTAGATAGAATGACAATAATGGAAAACATATGAAGAAATAAAGTAGCGTAGCTACCAAGATATATGAGGATGAAATAATGTGAGGGCTCCAGTATAGAGCTAGGTATAGGAGTGGAAGAAAAATAAATGAAAAGATTATATAAGTGGTTTGGAAATTATGCCATATTGATAAAGGATAAAGGACTAGCAATCTATAATGAAGGATGGCTAGGAATCAGTGGTACACAAGGTAATTAAAGTGAGTGTATGTCTTTGAATAAATGATATTCAGCACTTATTGTTGACTTCTAATGTCAGAAACCTAGGATAGGACTTCAGTCCAGTTCTGACATACTGGCTTCTACTATAGCCCAATCTTCTCACTGAGAAAAAAAAGGTTAAAGCAATATAACATATACAAGGAGGCAGTGGTTTACGTGCAGTGGGAAGCAACTAAGGTAGCCAATACTTGAGAGACTGAGGTCTCAGATAATTGGAACACATTCAATTAAGTTAACCACCTCTGTTCCTTTATTCTCGAGAGGCATTTGTAGATTCTCAATGTGGAACACAAAGACAAAGTGGCAGCCTAGATATTTCAACAGTAATGTCCTAAGGTAAGGGAGATAAAAACAGAAGTTCAGAGGGACAAGAAAAGCTAGAATCTGAGGATCTAAGACCCCAGAGAAAATTGAGATGACAGTCCACAAAGATTTGTCTTTTAAACATTGTCTGAATTTTGACTGATGCACATGTGAGAGGACAAGAAATTAAGCAGTATATAACAACTAGGAATATAGGAAATTAAGGAGAAATGTCAGCATTCTTGAGGAATTGGAGGTAGGGATTAGTTTCAACAGCTGCCAAGGAAAAGAAGCCCATGTAAATCTGCCATTTTTAAAAAATGAAAACTCTGAAAGTCTATACTCTAGGAATAAAGACATAAGAAGGAAGACCAGTGTTCACAATACCAAAAACCCAGGATCAAATCAAATCAATCTAGACTGAAACAAATTAATCCACCCCTAATCTAACTGCTAGTAACAAGAAAATAAATTCACTCAGGAGGAATGTAATATCCAGAAGCTCTACAAATTTTTGTATAATTATTCAGCATTAGGTAATATTTCCAGAAGGCATAGAGACAAATCCAAATTAAGAAAATCAATTTAAAAAAACACACGTAACATGCCCATAGGTACATAGGTAAATCAATATATTGGAATTATAGCTATGGTCTTAAAGACAGACACATTTGATATATTCAAAAAAATATGTAGTGAAATGAAGACATTCACTGTTTTTTAAATTAATGAAAATTATGGAACTAAAATATATTTTCTAAAATTAAAAACTCAAGAAATGGGTTTAATAACAGAGTGAATACAGAAAATAAGCAATAAAGGAAGTAAAGTAGAAAACGAAGTTTGAAAATACAGAAAAGAGGAATGTAGAGCAAAGATAAGACTGACAGGCTGCATTTTGAATAAAAATGAAGAAAAATAGAAGACAAGGGAATGGCACACTTCAAATGCTGGAAAAAAGAAAAAAAAGCTAACAGTCTAGATTTTTATATCTGGAGGAAAATATTCTTTATTAAAAAGTATTAACTTGTTGTTAGTAAATCCACACAAAACAACACTAAAGGGAAACTTTCAGGAGAATGAAAGCTATTCTATATAGAAGTCTGTTAATGTGGAAAAGAATAAAAGCCAGAAAAGAAAAATATGTAGGTACAGATAAACTCTGACTATATAAAACAATATTAATGTCTTGCAGGGCTAAAATACAGGGTAATAGCACAACAGGCTTGAGGAAAATGTGAATTAAGTCCCACAAGAGCTTTGTATTATCTGAAAAATGGTACCAAATTATAATTTGGAGTAGATTGAATAATCCAGTTACGAATGTATACATTTATAAAGTAAATTTATACTTTATATTAAATTTCACTAAACTGAAAGAAGAAAATATAAATACCAACATCAGGGAATTTTTTTTTTATTCTCAAGCAATACAAAAGAAGGCAAGAAAAGGTAAAAGAAACAAAGAATAGATGAAATTCATTAGAAAACATATAGCGAGATATTAGGTTTAAACCCATGTACATCAATAATTTATGTATTTGAATGTAACTGTAAATGTGTATGTATATATATTTATATATATACTATGTATTTCAAATAAATTATTCGAATGTTCATAGAAGTATTATTTACAATAGCAAAAAAGAAAAAAAACTAAAATGTCCAAAAAAGTAGAATGTTTGACTCAGTGATCACAAATAAATTTATGATACACCCAATGACATAGATGAATCTCACAACCGTAAATCTGTGCAAGAAAGTCATACGCAAACATCTAAATATTGTGACTGAATTTACATAAAGTGCAAATATAAGCAAAACTAACCTAAGGTGATAGAAGTCAGCATATTGGTTATACTTGTGGGTGAAGGCACACTTGTTCTTCTGATGTTTAGGTTACACTCTTTACCTCGATGAGCATAAAAATTATCAAGATTTACACTTATGATTTGTTAATTGTAATGTGTGTGTATTAAAAATCAATAAAAAATGAAACTTTATTTTACGTTTCAGAAAAAAAGTGGATGAAATGGAGAAACTTGACAATAGAGGTTACCTAGGAGATTGTCATTGTGGGCTGAGGAGAAAGTCAGTAACATAAATGATAGTAGCCAGGTAAAAGAGTCTGCTTTGAAATGACTGCTGACTTCTGTCTGATCCTCAAATTTATTCATTAATTTAAGTATTAGAGGTGTTATTGGCAATGTTGAAGAGTGGGCAAAACACAAACTGTAGATGCAGACTTAGGATCCTCTTCCATCTTTACAAACTTACGTGTGAGCAAGTCTGTTTATGTCCTTTGCCCAGTTTTAAATAGGACTTTTTTTTTTCTTGTTGAGTTGTTTGAATTCCTTCTAGATTTTAGATATTGGTCCTTTATTTTGGAGGCATAATTGCAAACAGTTTCTTCCATTCTATAAGTTGTCTATTTACTCTGTTGATTATTTATTTTGCTGTGCAGAAGCTTTTTAGTTTAAATATCATGTGTCTATTTTTGTTTTCATGCCATTTCCTTTTGGGGTCTTTATCATAAATTGTTTGCCTGGGCCAATGTGCAGAAGAGTTTTTCTTACGTTGTCTTCTAAATTTTTTATAGTTTCAGGTCTTACATTTAAGTCTCTAATCTATCTTGAGTTAATTTTTGTATATGGTGAGAGATAAGGGGTCCAGTTTGACTCTTCCACATATGGCCAGCCAGTTTTCCCAGTATCATTTATTGAATAGGGTGTCCTTTCCCCATTGTTTATTTTTGTCAACTGTGTTGAAGATCAGATGGTTGTAGGTATGTAGCTTTATCCCTGGGTTGTCTATTCTGTTCTATTTATCTATATGTCTATTTTTGTATCAGTACAATGCTTTTTTAGTTACTATATATAGCCTTGTAGTAGAATTTCAAATAAGACAAAGTAATTGCTCCCAGATTTGTTATTTTTGTTTAGAACTGCTTTTGGCTACTTGGACTGTTTCTTGGTTCCATAAAAGCTTTAGGATTTTTTTCTAATGCTGAGAAAATTTATGCTGATAATTTGATAGAGATTGTGTTAAATCTGTAGATTGCTTTGGGTGGTATGGTTATTTTTATAATGTTGATTCTTCTAACCCATGAGCATGGAATGTTTTTCCATTTGTGTCATCTATGATTTATTTTAATCAGTTCATCTCTGTCATCCTTGTAGAGAGCAGAACTAAATGAGATTGAGATCAAAAAAGATACAAAAGATCAACAAAAAAAGAAGTTGTTTCTTTGAAAGGATAAGCAAAATTGACAGACTGCTAGCTATAGTAACCCAGAAAAGATTCAAATAAGTATAATAAGAATTATAAAGGTGACATTAGAACTGATACTATGGAAATACAAAAGATTATCAGAAACTATTATGAGCACCTCTGTCCATACTAAACTAGAAAACACAGATGAACTGGATACATTTCTAGAAACATACAACCTCCCAAGATTGAACCAATAAGAAATAGAAATAGACCAATAACAAGTAATAAAATTGAATCCATAATTAAAATAAACTTCTAATTAAAAAAACTCAGGACCAGGTGACTTACAACTGAATCTTACCAGATGTACAATAAAGAGATGGTACCTATCTTACTGAAACTATTCCATAAAATTGAGGAGGAGGGACTCTTCTCTTCCTCATTCTACAAAACCAGTATCACTTTGATACAAAAATCAGGCAAGGACACAACAACAAAACTACAGGCGAATATCCCTGATGAAAATAGATTTAAAAATCCTTAACAAAATACTAGCTGAATACAATAGCAGATCATGAGATAACATGTTACGATCAAGTGGGTTTTATTCCAGTGAGGCAAGGATGATGCAACATATACAACTCAACAAATGTGATTTACCATATAAACAGAATTAAAACAAAACCATATGATTTTTACAATAGATGAAGAAAAGGCATTCAATGAAATTCAGCATGACTTTATGACAGAAACCCTTAATAAACTAGGCACTGAAGAAACATACCTCAAAATAGTAAGTGCCATATATGACAAGCCGACAACCAACATCACGCTGAATGGAAAAAAGTTGAAAATATTTCCCCAAAGAACTGAAACAAGAAAAGGATGTCCACCTTCACCACTCCTATTCAACAAGAGTACTGGAAGTCCTACTTAGAGCAATTGAGCAAGAGAAAGAATAGAAAGCATACCAACTGGAAAAGAGGAAGTCAAATAATCTCTGTTTGCTGATGTAATGATTGTACAGCTAAAAACCCTAAAGAATTATCTAAAACCTTCCTAGACTCCATAAATGACTTCAGTCAAATTTCAGAATACAAGATCAACATACAAAAATCAGTAGCATTTCTATACATCATAACGTTCAAGCTGAGAACCAAATCAAGAACTCGTTATCATTTACAGTATCCACACACAAAAATAAAATAACTACGAATACATTTTGCCAGGGAAGAGATCTAACATATTTTAGCCTCATCTAGATATTACCTTGTGAGTACTTACAGGTAGAGATCTTTTACTGTGGAACTCTAAATCCATGGAATTGCCTTCCTTATAATTTTGAGTCTCTCATATAGTCATCTCCTCTGAGAAGCCACTACTGAAAGGCTGTATTCCAAGCTACGACTTGTCATTTTGGTATTATAGCTGTAACTTGTTGTTGAAAGTAAATTAACTGACTGTCTTTACATAGAAAATAAGTCACTAAAGTAAAATTCCAATACAAAGGGTCCTAATGAATTGAGGGAGATGACTAATGAGCTTAGTTCCAATTTTATAATCTCTAATTATTTTTCACCAGTTGATTTCTGGAATAGTTTCCTGCTTGAAAAGTAGAGACAATACCTGCATTTATTCCCCAAGGCTTTAAGGAGAATACATATTGCACAGTGGTTTGCAGAGGCAGCTGGACCACTGTTAGTTTGTGCATGCAGAAATATTTGAAGCATTATCACTAACGTGGATGTGGATATTCCAGGAGTAAAAACCTATCTTTTCTGTTTGGGTTTGCCTTGTCTCTGAATTAAGTGATTCTTTATCAGGTATTTAGGTTGATAAAATCCATGATTTAGGATTGCTCACTCAACAAATATGAAGGTTAAACTAGGGATAAAATAGTTAGTGGACTGGAAAGATTAGTACTGGCAGGAACTGATTGGGTAGGTACCTGGGTAAAGGCAATACAGAGAAAATAGAAAAGGTGTGACATATTCAGGAAAAGACAAGATATACACACCTAAGAAATTTAAATTATTTGGGGCTGCTACTACGAGCCACTCATGTCAGGAAGATTCCCATTTACAGGTGAGAAAACTAGAGATCAGTCAAATGTGTTTTTCCCCAATGTCACCCAGCTTGCTTTTGTTCAGCGGTAGGATCTCTGCCTCTTTATCTCGCCCTTTTTACCTATAAGTTCTGAGGAATCCTGAGACCAAACTCACCTACCCAAAACATATTAACAAAAACATATTCATATATTCTAGTGATTCCCAGAAGCTTTATTGCATTTGGGTAAATCACTTAACCCTCAAAAAGAGGAATGAGGTATTAGAAAGCACATAAACTGACTTCAAACAGACCTGTTTATCTCAGGTGCCCCACCTTCTAGTAGTGGGAATTTACTTAATATCTCTAAGCCTCAATGTAATCAACTAGGAAAAGTAATCAGACTTATTCCAAGGGCTAAGTAAAATCTTTTTTTTTTTTTTTTTTTTTTTTTTTGAGGCGGAGTCTGGCTCTGTCGCCCGGACTGGAGTGCAGTGGCCGGATCTCAGCTCACTGCAAGCTCCGCCTCCTGGGTTTAGGCCATTCTCCTGCCTCAGCCTCCCTAGTAGCTGGGACTACAGGCGCCCGCCACCTCGCCTGGCTAGTTTTGTATTTTAGTAGAGACGGGGTTTCACCGTGTTAGCCAGGATGGTCTCGATCTCCTGACCTCGTGATCCGCCTGTCTCGGCCTCCCAAAGTGCTGGGATTACAGACTTGAGCCACCGCGCCCAGCCAGTAAAATCTTAAACACATATAAATAACTAGGTCCTATGTCTCACATGAAGTTAAGATCCACCATGCCATATTGAAATGCTTTATCAGAACATTGTGAAGCAGTGTCCTCACTGAAATATAACTTAAAAAATGAGGTCTGTTCTGGAAGTCCATGTTCCCTGCTTAACAAACCAAGCAATGAGTTGCTTCCTCACGTAGGGGACTTTATCATGTCATTGGAGAGAAGCTGGCAACAGAACCCTATCTGCTTGCTGGACCCTTCTTTGGAAAGCAGGTCTAACTCTCTAGAACCTAAATGGTCCCCAGTACTGCCCAAGAAACAAAACTGTATTATCCATAAAGACAAGAATTGGTTGTAAATGTTTGAGGAACTGTAGCTGCATTGGAGGATACTTGGAACAGATACAGATATATAGTGAAAAACCAAAAAAATAAAAGTATTCTTTTATTGAAGTGGCTTGTTTCAGCACAGGGAGGGGAAGGAAACATACAATTTTTGGAGCACACGTTTAGATATTTGACACATGTTATCTTATTTCACCCCTTCAACAACTCAAGAAGTGAGAAATGATAATCCTCATTTTTAAGGTAAAAACTGAGCCTCAAGTAACTTTGCAGTGCATATAACAAGGAAGTTACTAAATTCAGATTTGAACTAATATAGTTTGTTCTAAAACTCATGTTCTTTAGATTCCATGTTAGGTCACGGGGGAATTTTGCCTCTTATTTTCTGTGAGAAGAAGACATACATGCATGCATAGACATGAAAATTGAAGTTAAGAGATGAGCTGAGTGTGGTGGCTTATGCCTGTAATCCCAGAGCGTTGAGAGACCAAGGTGGGAGGATCTCTTGAGGCCAGGAGTTTGACATCACCCTGGACAACACAGCAAGACCTATCTCTACAAAACACACACATAAACACACACAAAATTAGCTGGGCATGATGTCACACACCTATAGTCCTAGCTATGTGGGAACCTGAGGTAGGGGGATCACTTTAGCCCAGTTTGAGGCTGCAGTGAACTATGATCATGACACTGCACTCCAGCTTGGGTGACATAATGAGAACCTGACTCTTTAAAAAAAATTAAAAGAATGTATACCAGCAAAGGCCCTAACAGGAAACAGATGACTTACTCATATAGGTGAGTTTTAGGAGAGTTCAGTAACTATGAAACTGTACAAAAGGTTATGTACAAAGTTATGGCCAGGATCAACCAAAAAGAAATGCATAAGCATCATCAAATTCACAGTAAAAGGAGCAGCTAGCATCCCTACATCTGAAGGGGCAGAGAAAGAAAGCAAATACCAAAATCTCTAGAGATGTAGTTAAAAGAAGATAATCCTAAAGGTGCAAAAGCCTTCAGTAGGGGAATATAGTCACTGTCAACACATGGCCTAACAGGAAAGAAGTCGGACGGATCATATACACCAACCTTACTCTCCTCCCATCTTCCAGCACTTCCTGTTAGTCAAACCACCTGGAAGCAAAACTCAAAGGAGTCCTTTGTTGTAGTCCAAAATTTCTACTTCCAGGAACAGAAAAGAGATGCAGAGTAGTGGATCCAGATGGGCAAATAGGGAATATCCAGCAATTGAGATATTAAACTCAAGGTGGCCATGGGAAACTATGCACACTTACATACCCAGTCCAATGGGATGTTAAACAAGCAGCAGCCTGAACCCTCAAGAAAATCCTAATTGGCAGGAATAGATAAACCGAGTGTGGGCTGAGTTGTCATCAGCATCTGGGGTCTGCTTTAAAAGAGTGAAGAAAAGTTTCTGGGAGACAGTGACTTTTGGTGTCAGGTGAAGAGTTAATTTAGTATCAGAGAGTTCTAACAGAGTCAATGCAAAGAACACTAAAGCAAGCAATTACTACTCACTTAAGTCCATGCCAGATTTCATTATCTTCTCCTCAGAGAAAACCAGTATCTCCCTTTATCATGTACTTATTGCACTTTGGTCTTGTTTTTGTGGGTTTTTTTATTGTTATTATTATTATTATACTTTAAGTATAATAATGCACATGGGTTACATGTGCAGAACGTGCAGGTTTGTTACATAGGTATACACGTGCCATGGTGGTTTGCTGCACCCATCAACCTGTCATCTAATTAAATATTTCTTCTAATGCTATCCCTCCCCTCCCCTAGCTTCCCACCTCCTGACAGGCCCCAGTGTGTGATGTTCCCATCCCTGTGCCCATGTGTTTTCATTGTTCTGTTCTCACTTATGAGTGAGAACGTGTGGTTTTTGGTTTTCTGNTTTATTGTTATTATTATTATTATACTTTAAGTATAATAATGCACATGGGTTACATGTGCAGAACGTGCAGGTTTGTTACATAGGTATACACGTGCCATGGTGGTTTGCTGCACCCATCAACCTGTCATCTAATTAAATATTTCTTCTAATGCTATCCCTCCCCTCCCCTAGCTTCCCACCTCCTGACAGGCCCCAGTGTGTGATGTTCCCATCCCTGTGCCCATGTGTTTTCATTGTTCTGTTCTCACTTATGAGTGAGAACGTGTGGTTTTTGGTTTTCTGCTCCTGTGTTAGTTTGCTGAGAATGATGGCTTCCAGCTTCATCCATATCCCTGCAAAGGACATGAATTCATCCTTTTTTATGACTGCATAGTATTTCATGGTGTATATGTGCCACATTTTCTTTATCCAGTCTATCATTGATGGGCATTTGGGTTGGTTCCAAGTCTCTGCTATTGTGAACAGTGCTTCAATAAACATACGTGTGCCTATGTCTTTATAGTAGAATGATTTACAATCCTTTGGGTATATACCCAGTAATGGGATTGCTGGGTCAAATGGTACTTCTGGTTCTAGATCCTTGAAGATCTAGATCGCCACATGTCTTTAAGTTTAAATTGCTCAGACATTTTTTTATTTTCCATTTTAAAGTAATAGGTTACTATAAAGAAAATAAACAAAGGCAGAAAGAAAAAAACTATAAGTCATGATCCCACCTCCCCAAAGACAATCACTATTCACACTGTATGCTCAACACGTTTTCCAAGAATAAATTTTATTTGCTCAACATGTTTTTTGGATGTATTTGTGTTTGCCTGTTTTACATACTAGCAATCATCCTTTCGATGAATAGTTCTCAAAATGTGGTTTTTAAGACAAGTGGCATGGACATCATCTGAGAACTTACTAGCAATACAAATTGTCGGGTCTCATTCCTGATCTACTAAAACAGAGACTGGGTTTGAGATTTAGCAATCTGTGTTTCAACAAGCCCTCTAGGTAATACAATGTACATTGAAGTTTAAGAACTACTTCTCCAGACACTATTTTATATTTTGATTTTTGCACTCAGCATTACAAATATTCACATTTTCAATATTATGATAGCACAATTGCTTCAATAGTTGCTTAAGAGTTTCTGGACTAGGTAATTATTATCAACATTTAATCCTTAATTCATTCATTTTGTAATACCATTTGTACCTTCTATGTAACAGATACAGTTCTAGATGATATGGATATAGGATAGGAATGGAGAATATTCTCCTTAATCATTAAATGCATTGGTTATTTCCTATTATTCACCATTATAATTGATGGTAAAGCTAAACATCTTTTTAAATGTAAAGACTTTTCCCTCTTGTATTTCAGAAGGAAGGAAGGAAGGAATATGTAAATCAGCATGACTTGGAGTACCCTATATTGTCATCAAAAGAGTATCTTTCATTTTTCCTATGATTCCTTTCTCTTACATTAAGGTTTTAAAATTTGGGGGAACTCAGTCACCATAATAGTTCAATCTTGGCTTTTCTTTTCCTTACAAAGAAACATGAGAATTTCCAGTTAATCCCCAAAAGAAATGTAGTATCTGCTACTAGTGCTGAAAATATGTGGCCTCAACTGTTTGATGCAATTTTTGTCCAATTTAGTGGCTATTAAAGCATTTCCATCATTGTAAGTCAGTAATAATCTTTTATTTCTTACTTTAAGAGAGAGAAATATGTGATTTTGTTTCCTCCAGTACTATTACAATATTTGCTGTGAATCCCAGCGTGGGTCTGGCATCCCACTGTGCTTATTAATGTCAATGTCTTCTCACAAACATGGCCAATAGGCCAGAGAAGATGCATTTGAAGACATCTCCTAAGCTTCAAGCTGTGTCTGGAGAGAATGCTCCTCTCAGACCCCTGAGACATGTGTTTAAGCATATCTGACTCTTTGTCCCTTTTCATGAATTTGTCCCCCTTGTCTTTCAGCCTGTGGACCTAAGACAGGACTATCTTGGCCATTAGAGATACCTAATAATATTAAATTTCAAAAGGGGAGTGCTCAGGTCCAGTTTACTCTCTTCCCAAACAGTTTGTTGGGCCATTTGCCATGGAATAAGAGAAAGGGCACAACTTGCTACACAAAAACAAATAAATGCATGTCCATTTCCTCCAGTAGTGGGGGTTTTGTTCAATTACAGCTACATAACTGAAAAGAAACCCTCCAGAACAAACAGTATTTGATCAGGATTATTGGATATGATCTCCCACAGATATAATAGAGATTATAAGTTTTTTAAGTAGACACCTATCTGCACAATAATCATAATATTAATTCCACTGGATATTCATACATTTTCTCATTTTCAATAAGTAGTAATTTTTATTTAGCATTTTATCAATAAGAAAGTTAAGGTTGTGACAGTTTCCAGAAATTAGATAAAGTCAACCCACTAAAATACAACAAATATATCTGATTAAGGAGCTGTATTTTACTTTTATGTTTCATTTATTTTAGCTGCTTATTTTATTTCCACTATTATTTTCTAAAGTTTGTACTAATTAATATTTGCTGCAAGCAATACTCAAAACTTAAGCCTTTATCCCAACCTCACTAACAATGTTACATTTTATTTTTAATTTTGAAATAATTACATATTCATAGACAATGGGCAAAATAGTATAGAGAGATGCTATGTATTTTCATTCAGTTTCCCCGATGGTTATGTAAGTATAGCATAATAACAAAACCAGGAAACTGCCATTGGTACAATGTGTGTATGTGTTCATTTCAATGCCATTTTATCACATGTCAATTCATATAACCACTACAGCAATCAAGATATTGAACTAGTCCATTACTACAAAGATCTCACTTGTATTACATTTGGCATACACATCCCTTCCTCCCAACCCTAAACCCTGTAAACCATTAATATAACCTTGGGGTGGAACTTAAACACATCATTTTCTCCCAACCCTAAACTCTTAAAACCATTAATATAAACCTTGGGGTGGCACAAACTAATATAATTTAGTTCTGATTATGTATTTGCTTGAATTTTTTTATTGTTGATATACAATCAATTTAATTTTTATTTAGCATCTGCATTTTTTTTTTTCCTTTGAGAGTTCTTCTCCTGCTTTTACCATTAGAAAGCCTTTGTCTCTCCAGAGGTTTGATAAATATACTCTTTTATTTTCTTAATGCCATTTTATGGTTATTTATTTCATATATATCTTTAAACAGTTTGGAACCTAGTTATTGTGTGATTTTACTTCCATCAAGCAAACCAATTGTCTTGAGAATTTATGTTAAAAACAACCTCTGTCACTCATTTGTTTTTGATGCTTCTTAAAATATTGAAAGTGCTCACTCAATGTCTTTTCCATCATTTGGGTTCAGTTCTGGAAACAGGAAACTGACCATGTAGAGACCGAAATTAAGGATCCTTAAAAGGAACTGCACTATGTCCTTCGTGCCACAACAAGTGCCACCACTAGGTGTACCTCTTTTTGCAATCTGGCAAGCCATGAATCCAGAGTACTGAATGCAGTACAAAGCAACCTTGGGTAACAATCTGGGACAACAACAGAAACCAAGGTACAAAATAACTGAAAGCTGAGCCCGAGACAATGTCAAAAAGCGTTGCAAATTCTGGATGAATCTTCTTACTGACCACTGTGGGGCAGAATTGTTGCGGGAAGTCAGGGACCCCGAACGGAGGGACCGACTGAAGCTGCGGCAGAAGAACATAAATTGTAAAGATTTCATGGACATTTATTAGTTCCCCAAATTAATACTTTTACAATTTCTTACTCTTGTCTTTACTGTAATCTCTGAACATAAATTGTGAAGATTTCATGGACACTGGACACTTCCCCAATCAATACTCCTGTGTTTTCCTATGCCTGTCTTTAATCTCTTAATCCTGTCATCTTCTTTGTAATCCCATCATCCTCCTTCGTAAGGAGGATGTCGCCTCAGGACGCTGTGATTATGTCAACTGCACACATTGTTTGTAGAGCATGTGTGTTTGAATATGAAATCTGGGCATCTTAAAAAAAGAATAGGATAACAGCGATGTTCAGGGAACAAAAGAGGTAACTTCGAACTGGCCGCTGGTGAGCCAGACGGAACAGAGCTGTATTTCTCCTCTTTCATAAGCAAATAGGAGAAATATCACTGAATTCTTTTTCTCAGCAAGGAACATCCCTGAGAAAGAGAATGCGCCCTGAGGGTAGGCCTATGAATGGCCCTCTCAAAACATGCCGTCTTTTATGGTCGAAGCGGAAGGGATGAAATAAGCCCTGATCTCCTATAATGCTCCCAGGCTTATTAGGATGAGGAAAATTCCCACCTAATAAATTGTGGTCAGACAAGTTATCTGCTCTCAAACCCTGTTTCCTGATAAGATGTTATCAATGACAATCTGTGCCCCGAAACTTCATTAGCAATCTTAATTTCACCTCATCTGGTGGTCCTGAGATATCGCCCTGCCTCCGTTTGCTTTGTGATACTTTATTACCTTGTGAAGTATGTGATCTCTGTGACCCACACCCTATTCGTGCACTCCCTCCCCTTTTGAAAATTGCTAATAAAACTTGCTGGTTTTAGGGCTGGGGGAACATCAGGGATCCTGCCGACACGTGATGTCTCCCCCAGACACCCAGCTTTAAATTTCTCTCTCTTGTGCTCTTTCCTTTTATTTCTCAACCCAGCCGAGACAGGAAATAGAAAAGAACCCACGTTAAACATCGGGAGTGGGTTCTGCCAATACAGAATGAAGCAGTAAGGCAGTACACTGGAATTTTGATGGGTAATATGTACCTGGTGGAACTAGATTTTCCTCCCATCTAAAGCATTTAAGATTTTAATTATTGAAATACATATTTATGGAAAAACATGAAAACTAGCAGTCCATCTTGTAAGACTTAATTCAAACATAATCTCCTCTGTAAATTATCAGATTAGTCTTTCCTATCTCTGAACTCTTAAAGGCTTTGATTGGCTGCCTATGTTATTAGACGAAAGGACATATCAATGGCTAATGTGGGGAAACTTACTATGAGAAAGGGGGAAGTTCGACGACCTAAGGACCTAGGATATCTGAGGCAACAGCTCCCACCATTGCTTGTGGCTTATGCAGAAGCTTCTTTGATCCAGCAACTCTGAAATCATGAAAATGCTTTGGCCCACAGGAAAGAAAAAGAAGAATGTGTGATGTGTGATTATGAGGAAAGGTGAGCATAACTCTACAGACCTATAAATAGGGGATTTTATGTGGACTAGGTAATTCCTAAGGTTTCGCCCAATGTTTTGTTCCATGTATACTATTTTTTTTCCTGGTATGTTGACTGTCCTTATGAATATTCTATGAATTCTACATTTGGGTGTCATGCGCGTCTGTGTGAAGAGACCACCAAACAGCCTTTGTGTGAGCAACATGGCTGTTTATTTCACCTGGGTGCAGGCGGGCTGAGTCCAAAAAGAGAGTCAGCAAAGGGAGATAAGGGTGGAGTTGTTTTATAGGATTTAGGTAGGTAAAGGAAAATTACAGTCAAAGGGCAGTTGTTCTCTGGCAGGCAGGAGTGGGGGTTACAAGGTGCTCAGGTGGGGGAGCTTTTTGAGCCAGGATGAAGCAGGAAAAGCAATTTCACAAGGATAATATCATCGCTTAAGCAAGGACTGGCCCAATATTCACTTCTTTTGTGGATGGAATTCATCAGAGGTTAAGGCGGGGCAGGGCATTGCCACTTCTTTTGTGATTCTTCAGTTACTCAGGCCATCTGGGTAATACGTGCAAGCACATGGGGATGCGATTGGCTTGGCTTGGGCTCAGAGGCTGACATTCCTGCCTTCTTATATTAATAAGAAAAATAAAACAAAACCAGTGTGAAGTGTTTGGGGCGGCGAAAATTTTTGGTGTATGGAGAGAGAAATGGTGATGTTTGCTTAGGCGTGCTTCAAGTGGGATTTACGGCAAGTGGTGGGAACCTTAGGAGGGAGAGATTAAGCTGAAGGAATGATATTGTGGTAAGGGGTGATATGTGGGGTCGTTAAGAAGAAAACATTTGTCGTACTGTAAACCGGATTGGTGATTACCTGGATGCGGGTTTTGTTAGTAAATTGAAAAACTAAACAGAGACACAAGGTAAAGAAGGAGAAAAACAGGTATTGAAGGACTAAGTAAAAAAAAAAAAATGTATATTTGGGAGGACCTAGGACATTTTATTTTATTAGTGTGCTCTCTCCCAAGGAGGTTCTTTTTAGCATAGCCTTTTGCCAGCAAAGATTCATTTTATTTACTTTATATGTGTGTTTTTTTAGTTTGTTGCTTGGTTTGGGATGACTTAGTTTGGATTGTATTATCAGCTGTGTATGTTCTTGAAAACAGTGTAAAACTGGCGAGTGTAACATGGTTGTTCAGGTTATTATGTGGTAGTTGAGAACGGCGAATAGGAGGTATGGACTAGACAGAAGGACAGTAGGGATGAAAGTGTTGGTTGGTGCAGTTCCAAGGTGGTCTGGCTGTCTGGCATGAGAGCTGGGACCTAATTTTTATATAAGTATGTGCCACTATTATTGTGAGCTCATGTGGCTGGGAACCTGTCGCATCTCTTTGTATGTACAGCCTGATTGAGATAGATAAAAGTTTGTGTATAAATGTATGTCTAGTCCTTTGTGTTGTGATCTGATGCTTGTGTAGTGTTCTTTTTTTTTTTTGTTTTAAAGACCATTAAGTCCATTCTACCTTTCCTGAAGATTGGAGGACAGTAAAGGATGTAAAGGTTTCACTGAATACCATGAGCGCTTGAGAAACTGCTTGGGTGATTGGACTAGTAAAGGGCTGGTCCATATCAGGACTGTATAGAAGGTAGGAAGGGCCAACACAAGGAATGTATGTCTGACAAGCAAGGGAAGAAATGACCATGGTGGCCTTCTCAAACCCTGTGGGAAAGGCCTCTACTTATCCAGTGAAAGTGTCTACCTAGACCAAGAGGTACTTTAGTTTTCTGACATGTGAATAAAGTCAATTTGCCAGTCCTGGGCAGGGCATTTGCACTTCTTTTGTGATTTTTCAGTTACTTCAGGCCATCTGGGCATATACGTGCAAGTCACAGGGGATGAGATGGATTGGCTTGGGCTCAGAGGCCTGACATTGGGTCTTTAGAGTAACAACCACTAATTGGTCCACTAGTGAAATCAAAAGATAAAGTTTATCACAAAGTAATTCCCATGCTCACCTGGATGAGCAATTACAAGACCAACATACTTCACAGTGGTATAGTAGAATTGACCCATTAAAACAGCAATAACACAAATTCTGCCTCCTCTAATAAACTCCTAAAACAATACAACTAACAACTCATTGGAATTTTCTCTCACCCCATATTCCAAAGCAATTTGTTGATATTTGTATGGTAATATCACACTATTTTTCTTAAAATTTGCAAGCATCCATCCCTCCCTCCATCCTATTAATATAACTAAACCATTCTCCTAAGGGTAGGAGAAATAATTTACTATCTTTATTCTTCAATGTCTATCATAGTATCTAGGCCTCAAAAATGTTTAGTGAACATTGGGTTGTGCTAAAGAAAGCATAAATATAAAAGTTTTATCGGGGAACATGCATGTTGTACCTAAATACTGTCAGATACACTGATTAAGAAGTGAGGCTTTGGAATTGCAAAGACCTGGGTCTTGAGTGCTATCTGCTACTATTATCTGTGTAGATCTAAACATTTTTCTAAACCTTTAAACCTTAATTTCCTCATTACATCCCTGTTCCAATACAATAGGGATGATGGAAGTAATTATCAATATAATATATAAAATATGTTCAATCAGTGTCTAACACATAGTATGTATTTAATAAATATTAATAATTATTTACTTAGTAAAAGGAAAAAGTGACAGAAACACCTGTTAGAAAGTCCGGTTCTTAAGTGGAGGTTCTATTTAATTAAAGGAATTAGACAATTATTACTATAACCTTAATCAAACATAGAGAACAACTGAGCAGTTATTCACTAGGAGAAGGCAGAGCAATATTTAGGTGTATTCGCAAGTCGACCTCTGGAGAATTGATTGTGAACTTCACTCTTGACATAATGGCTAAATAAACAATTACATATTAACTGCTGCCTGGAGGTTCACTTTTTAATCTTCTGAACTAGTGATAAAGTGAAGATTTAAAAATCAGGCTATAGACAGTTTGCAGCTAAGGTGAGAAAGTAACAGGAAACAGCGAGGCTTGGGTCAAATGGCAAAAACACAATTTAGTTGTTGACCAAGAAGATGTGCTAAGGAGACATTTTTTAAGGCTAAATATACTTGGAACAATTTACCTTCCACGGATGGGTGACTAGGACACTCCTCAATACCATTTAATGACTTTCCCCTAAAGGGCACCAAAGCACCGCCTTACCCTAATTTGCTCTTTTCCTTCCATTGTGAGAGCAGCACCTCAATTACCTGTGTATTTAAGGTTGACAATGTGTTATTTATATGATGGATACTTCTCTCAGGGTTGTAGAAAACTGGATGTTTAAAAGATCACAATCACCAGACATTCTGATGAAGAGAAATCCTGAGAGTCAAAAAAGTCTCAAGAATCGCGACAGACCTGGACAGCTCTCATAGGTCAAGTCGGACAGTCAAAGGTCTGAATTCTGGACTTGCCACCAATAAATAGGGTGACTGTGGACAAGTGAATGCACATCTATGATGCCCAATTTCTTTATTTGTAAAATGAAAATAAAAGTATCAACCTCACAAGGTTATAAATAGGCAGGTCAGAGCCAGAGAATGAGTTTCTTCCCCTTGCATCTGTGTTTACTCCATATTTAGAATTCATAGCCCTCTAATCTTGAAGAACTGACAATATAATCAATCTTTAGCAAGGAACAGTTTTAATATTGACTTTTAAGGTTGTCTAATGCTTTAAAGAACTACTTCTCACGAAGTCTTCTTTGTGATACTTTCCCTATGTCCTTCAGAATACAATTGTATTATTTAAGTTAAATTGTGTTTCTGTCTTCCCAAGGAGTTCATACCCCAACTATCCTTCCTGTTAAGGACTGGTAGAGATCTCAGAGATACAATAAAGCACTTTCTCACTCTTTGCCTTATCTTCCCCAGCTATGAGCTTCTGATGATTTACTTTCATTAAATCTAAATCTGACAATGTAATTAATTTTGTACATTGCTGCGAGTAGGGGGCAGCTACCCTAGGGGGATCAGTGATAACTGTTAAATAAAATTTCTTGCATTTAAAACAAAAGAAAGTTTTAGAACATATTACTGAAAATCAATTTCTTCCTGTCAGATAGTCCAGAACATTTTAAATCTTTTCTCATTTGCTTAATGTCTGATAAGCCTCACACATCCTAGAAATCTTGTGTAATGCCATACTAAGTGATGCTTGTGGAATATAAGATTCAAATATAGTACAATGACATAAATCAAGATTTCTTCAATATTTCTTAATTTTTCTATTTCCGGAAAAGTGATCCTCCTAAGACGCTCATGAAGAGTGACCTTGTAAATGAGGGAGGGTCTGTAATTTTTTTCCAGTGCTACTTCACTTTTACACAAACACACCATTATGGAGAAAGAATGCTTTACCACATATCTCACTAAAGGAACACGCTTTATTTTTAAAGGAAAGACTCTGGACTGCAACTCAAGAAGCTGAACCGTTTGTTTGTATGATCCAGAGGATCCCATAACATTACAAATATCTCTGGAAATGTAAAATAATCTTGTGAATTCTGTGTCATATATCCTCATGAGATTTACAGAAGAGGTCTTTGGGGGTTTTGGAGTAAAACTAAGTTATTTTCAGATAATATTTTATTTCTTTAGATAAAATAAACTAATGCTTATTCCTGGAGGCTAAGTTCCTGATAACACACCAAGTGACTATGCTAAGCTGGCTGTCATAAACTGAGCAGTACTTGGTCTACAAAGCCATAAATATGGTAATTCCTAAGTATACTCTATCACCAAGTGGAATTATATAGAGTATTGGGAGCTGTGCTAGTCCTAAACTCAGGTCTTAATTTAGGAACAAATGCACACATTTCCATCATACTTCCTCTTCCTCTGCTGCCACTTCCCCCTCAATACAGACCCATGGGTTATGGGTCATTTTCTATTATCTTTTATATGAGAAAAGAAATAATCAGATGCACAGATGACTCTGCATTATGTCTTAGCATAAATCAAAATCATGATGGTGTTGCATACATCAAATATGGACTTCTATATTATGGGCATTCTACTCTAGGGGCTCCTGAAAGAGAATGAAACAGAGAAATACTTCCAGCTTGCAAATCTTTAAGTAATACCTCTCTTCATCAAATGATAGTCAAAGAAGATGTGGCACAAAGTAAAGATACACATAATTTTTGGTCAGCAGCTGATGACTAGTTAAGTGATTAGGGTCTTGGAAGACTGATGACAAAAATGTTTAGAACTTTTAAGTGTGTGTGTGACAACCCCTCAGTATAGACACAAATGTAGTAAGTTTTGAGTTATTTGTCAATATTCTTCAAAGGGTGACCACTACGAAGGTTATAGGGTTGTTTTTCTTTTTTGCTTTTAATAATCTGGTAGACAAATAATCAATTAATAAATTTCACTCATTTTTCTTTCCTAATCACCTCAGTGATTGGGCAAAGTGTTCTTGAACAAAATGCTTTTGTTAAATGGAGGATAAGTTTTAGATCAATATAGTATATTCTACACCACAAGAATGACTGGTTGCCTGTGCTATTGAGGATCCAGTTTGCCAGAAGCCAAAATCAACAATAAAAATCCTTATGCCCATAGACAGCCTTTGCTATACGACAATTAACTATGAATCTCAGTGACACACAACAATAGCATTTATTTCTTATTCATCTTCATGTTGGCCGAGGTTCAGCTGTTTAGGCTGACTCAGCTTTGGTCTTGTTTCAAAGGTAAAATTTGAGTTTATGTTTGCTTTCTCATTTTTCTTGGACCAGTGTTTAACCAACATACATTCTTATCATGATGAAAGACAAAATAACAAGAAGACCAAGTTGGACTTTGCAGACACTTTATTGCATGTTCACAGCATGACTGCTTACATATTATTGCCCAGAGAAAGTAGCATGGCTAAAACCAAAGTCAAGAGGTAGGAAAATATAACTCTCCCTCCTAAAGGCCATGGCAAAAGTATGGATACATAATATTACTAGAGGGGAATGAAGAATTAGAATTGACAATTATATCCTTTACAAGTATCAGACCTTGGTAAAGAAGCCCCCTACATATGGTGAACTGAATTATGTTTAATCCCTTTCTTCTTAGAGAGGGAACTGATTTGAACTAGCTGGAATGTCACTTATTTTGGATTCGTGTTTGGTTCTTCTGTCACTCAGGGTTCTGCTGATATCATCTATGAATGTGTTAAATTTCTCATATATTGTTTTGCTATCTGTATAGTTAGTTTTACATTTGGGTGTATAACAATAACAATAAAAAATGGCCCCGCAAGGTTTAAAGAAAGAAGATGTTACTTGTATCACGCAATAAGAAATTACAAGTTGATCAGCACTTCAGCACTCTAGTGCTGATACAGTCACTCTATAATTCCCATAATAGGCCAATACTATCAATATTTCAATTCCATGACCTTATTACATTAGCTTTAATTCTTATGTTTGTATGATATTTAAAGTAAAACATTAGTAATGAGGCAGGAACATTAGGGATGGGGAATGAAGGGGAAAAGGTTTCTTTTAGCAAGGATTTGTGTTTGTTTGGCTTTTTTAAATAGAGAAATGAATATGTTCTTCAGGCCTTCTGCCCAGATTTTATGGGTTATAAATTTTCTACAGGATCACATCTAGACTAAAGATATTTAGAGAAAAAGCAGAGGAATACTAGAGCTGGTTTGCACTGGTTCACCAGAGCTGATTGTGTGCGTGTCTTCCTGTCATGGTTTGAGTGTCTGTCTCCTCCTAAATTCATGTTGAAATTTAATTGCCATTGTAATGAACAATAGTATTCTTCTAGCCGCCAGACCCTCAGTGGATGCTCGAAACTGCAAATGGTATCAAACCCTATATTTACTATAATTTTCTTTTGCATATATATATCTATGATAAAATTTAATTTGTATATCAGGCATAGTAAGAGATTAACAACAATAAGTAATAATAAAATAGAAAAATTATGTTATATTATATACATTTAAATGTATTCTCTCTCTCTCCCCTCTCTCTCCCTCTCTCTCTCTCCCTCTCTCTGCATAACTGGTTGTTAAATATTTACCTGCATACCACTAGAGAAAATGGTTAGGGTTGGGATATTGGGACAGCCAATCAAGATGACCTTTTATGGAATTTCATGCAAAATTTCTTTTTGTCAATTAACTCATTTTATTGCTGGAGAAGTGAAGCACTCCTTTCCATGAAATTAATAATCTTACCAACTATATACCACCTGGGAGCAATTGGCTTTATCAAATGGTTAAAGGACCTTTTGAAGTTTTGTCATGAAATTATCCATAAGTTTGTGGCCTTTCTTACAGGATATATAGGTCTATATGTATGGGCCAGAAAACCAAATACTAGAAGTGAAAGAGCCTCTTTACAAACTACAGATCACAATGGTATAAAAATGATACACATTCAATATCCTTATCAATTTAAAATGGGGTTACATTTCGACAAACCCATTGTAAGTTGAAAATAACATAAGTCAAATGTTTTCTTGAGAAAAACATCTAAATGAATATTTTGAATAGGAAGCCATTTAGTTATTTCAGTTTCTTCCTTCTCTTAGACTAAAATACAAACATGTTATAATGTTAGCTCAGTTGACTGGTTCTAACCATCAGGAGAGAAATTAGTTGGTACACAAATGAAACAGAAAAATAAGAGTGAATTCTAAGTGATTTCTTAGGGTTCTAAGTGATTTCTTCCTAGGTTCTGTGTTAATAGACTACAACTAGTTGAATATATTGGCAGGACTACCTCAGAGACAAAAATGCCAAGTTCTTATCTAGTCCAATAGATGAATGGATTTCATGATTAATAATAACAAATATCAAGACACATCTAAATAGTATGCACCTCACACTCACACATCAGGCTTGTAGGACATGGTTTTCAGCTAACATTCAGGATGTCAACAAGCAGGGGGCAGTTGGTGGCAACACTGTGTCATTGCTACTCTGGTTACTCCATAGGAGACATACTCAGATGATGTATCTTTCCAAGGCTGAGACCCTCCCCTAGTGTCAAGAAACACAAAACAGATGCTTAGCTCACTTCCTGTATTTACAGATGCATCACTGACATAGTCAACATACTTAGCTTATAGAGTTGCATCTGATTCCAACATCTGGTTTCTGGGTACAATTTCTTGCTAAAATATTGATGTCATATTTCAGCACAATCTGCAGGCCCATAATAATGACCAGCCACACACAAATGCAGTCACACCAAAACTATTAGGTTGGTGCAAAGGTCGTTGTGGTTTTTGCTGCTGAAAATAATGGAAAATAATCGCAAAAACACAATGACTTTTGCATCAACCTAATAACTAATAACTATTTTGGGGGCATGGGTTATACCATGGCACAGGACCTAGCAGGGACCAAGCATAACAAGCTTGACTATGGCCACCAAGTAAAGCATCCAGAATTGAGGCAACAGCATATGGAGTAGGAAAATGATTTAAAAAAATGTTAGCTGTGGCTTTGAAGTAAGGTGCAGAAACAAGATTTACAAATGCCCACGTTTTTCTGAAGAGAGAGAAAGAGTGTGTGTGTGTGTGTGTGTGTGTGTGTGTGTGTGTGTGTGTATTTTCATTTTCTTTATTCTCACATTCCACACTATTTAGAAAGGTGTAAAGGAATTTAATCCATTAATTGTGGCTCATTTAGTGTGGATCAGGACACATCAAAAGTGAAGCAGACATTATTCAAAAGTCTGATAAAGTAAAAGGAAATACCTATTACATTACAGTGTCTTCCTTTAAAATATATGAGTTTATTTTGGCTTGTAGGAGAGATAATTGTATAATATTTGGTGAGAGATTTTTATTATGCGTGCATTGTGTTTGTTTTGTTTTGCTTTGTGGTTGTAGTGATAGTGTTCTCTCTGGTTCTTACTCATCTCACTTGTTCCTATCTTTCTCCTTGCCTTCCTTTGCTCTCTTTCTTTCTCTTTTTCTGTTTCTCTTTTTTTCTTATTTTTTTCTTTTTCTTCCGTTATTGAAAATGGGAAAAATATACATGTTGTACTGAGTAAACAGAGTAATAGATACGGTGGACATTTAGCAACTTTTGACCAGTCTGCCTCCACACATATTCAGTTTTGGGGGAAATTTCCAACTGTGAGTCATAACACAGAGGCACAGTTCCCTGTTTCCCAATTATAACAATTAGTGTATGAACCCATAATTCAGTACTAGCTGAGATGCTTCCACCTGAGACCTTGAGTACACATGTAGTAAAACATTCATACTCAAAACTGGGGTGAGATCGATAGATAAAGATAACACACAAGAGACGACAAAAGTAGAACAAGTGTGAAGATAAATCTTAGTGAGAAAACCCCAAAAGTTGAATGATGTGTGCAGGAGTTTAAGAAAGAGACAAGGAATGGAACCTATAGCATGTAGTTGCCAGGTTAGGCAAATATTTGTTGCTAGTGGATTCTTTCATACACTTAAAAATTTTTCCCCACATATTTTCCTACACCCAGTGCCCTCTGAGCATCTGCAAGCCTTTTCCATAGCACCATGACACGGCATTCATCTCAGTCATTGTAATTGAAAAGACCTTTTAAAGTTTAACAGCTTTGCAGCGAATAGGCATTTTTACAATCTGCATATTTTGTGGCATTTGATTTAATTTACAGCACAATGAACTTGTCTTTGACTGTCTGAAACTGACACTTTATATTTACTTCTTTTTTCCCCACTGCTTTCCATTAATGATCTTGAACACTAATAAAGTTTTACAAGAGTTGTGACTTCCTGACCAAGCATAATGTTGTTCACCAGTGATAAAGCAGAAGGGCAGAGTTCTCCATCTTAAGACCACATTGAATTTTACAGAAACATGTACTTTAGCTTTAACTTCCTCTTCTTATTCTAAATCAATTATTAATGTTTAACAAATACAAATAAATAATTTCAACTATGTATTCATAAGTCTAACCTGTAGATTCAAGTTCCAAAATCAAGTTGTCATCCTAAGATGAACCTGATTGTATAACCTTCTGTGAATCAAATAGCAACAGAAGACAGATATTGAGCAGAACTATTTCCTAGATTAATTTTGTGTCACAAATTTCATAAGAAAAGAGATGGAGAGAGAAAGAGGGATAGAAAACACAGGATCATCAGATCACTAAATTTTGTTTTGCTGGGTCCCTTGACAAGTTATCTGTGTAAGCAGTCCAGAGAGAACACTCTAGTTAGATGAATGCCTTTTCATGCTCTTTAACATCTTTCCAGGATTGTGGCTTCCAGCATCAATGTTATTTCCACATGAGTTAAACTAAGCTATTGATTACCTACAAAGATACATTGTATATCCTGTCCTAAGATCAATATTAAAATCGGGCATAGTCATTGGCTCTTTTTCTGTAAGCCATCTCCTTGGCATCTTGTCACACAACAGGAATGAATGAGAAAACACACTGCTTAGGCCACACAAGAGGGGCTAATTCTAAGATAAGAGCCGCTTTTATACTCCAAATCCTTTAATCCTTTTCCTCATCAACTAGGGCTTCAGTTCTAGCACCAAGTATAATAAAATTTTTGTCCTTCAGTATTGTAAAGGTAAACTGAGGCTGGAGCCGAACTGGGAACGAAGACACAAGGCAAATGGCAGTGAGAATAGCCTTTTATTAGGGCTTGCGGGCGAGGTTCTTTGGTCCAAAGGCATGGGCCGAGGAAGTCGCGCTGAGGGAGGAGGGTAGGGGCTTTTTATAGCCCGAGAGGTAGGGAAGCTGGTTGTGCAAACAGGGCCAGGGGGGTCTTGAAACTACTAGGGCAGGAGTTGAGTAAGGGTCATGAGGAAGGGGTCTTTGGAAACTGTTAACCGAAACTGCTGTTTATGAACTTGTGGAATGCAGGTGAGCTACAGGTCATGGGGAGTGTGGTTGCCCAGCCGGAACTCTGACGCATGTAAGTCTGTGGGTGTGTACAAGGGTGAAGGGAGTCTTTAACAAAAGGCCTGCTACACCGGGTAACGCCGCCATGTTGGGTCTAGATTCCTGCTTAACAAGTATGACCCATTTTGAAGGAAAGGTATAAGGGGTGTGTGTGTGCATGCGTGCATGCACACATGAACACACGTGTGTGTGTTTGCATGTGCACACATGTGTATGTGTGTAGTCTTAAGTTTTTATCATTGTGCTATTGTTATTATACTCAACATTATTAGAAAAGAAACATGTAAAGTCATTGAGCTGCATGTCCTTCCTTCCATACTTTTTATTTCTAAAGTGAAAATGCAATGTCACATGAAGGGGGGAAGGAAAAGAAAAAAATGAACATTCATCAAATATTTATTTAAGATCTACAACTGCCAGGTCTTGTATTAGATTGAGAATGCAATAGTGAACAAGGTATAGTTCATACTTATTATTAAGAGTTCCTATTCCATATGAGAAAACTGAGTCTCAGACAAGAAAAAGGACTTGTATGAATAAAAAATCTTCATGACTAGTGGAGAGCAGGGATTTGAATCTACCTCTGTTTGACTCTAAACCCTGTTCTTTCCATTACCCCGTTAAAAAGTCCCCATCTGTTGATGGTGTCAGAGACAGTTCGTTTATGCACAGATAGGTGTTCATAATTCAGGGGCTGATAATAATAATAATGGTATTATTATTGTTATTGTTTTGTTAATATATAGCAATTTTTGAAAACTGTATAGTGCTTACTAAGTGTCAGGCACTATTCTAAGCATTTTGCTTGCATTAACTCATTTAACCTTGACATTAACCCTATGAGAAAGAGAATATATTCTTTTTTTACAGAAGCAAAAATTGAAGAATAGAGAGGTTAAATATCACTATATGTTGCCATATAGTTACTTGTGGTAAATTGATTGTATTTACAACTCCAATCCTCTTACTCTGTCTACACCCATTGCAATAGAGGCTTGGAAAGCCTTGCCAGTTTGACAGGCCATGTGACTTGCTTTGACCATTGAGTTTTAGGCATGAAGAGTGCTTGTGTGATTGGGCTTGCTATAGTACACCCGGGCTAGCTGTGGAGGATTAGACACAAAAGCTAATTTACCCACTGTCCCAAGCCAACGCCCAGTCACTCCCCACATATGTGAGTGTATTTTTTTAAAAAAACAGATCTTCCAAGCTGAGACCAGTCTAACTCAATGACTTACAGACTTGTAAGGTAACAAAGAATACTTACTTTTTTAATCTTTTATTTTAAGTTCAAGGGTTCAAGTGCAGGTTTGTTACATAGTAAACTTGTGACATGAAGGTTTGTTGTACAGATTATTTCATCACCCAGGCATTAAGCCTAGTACTCATTAGTTATTTTTCCTAATCCTCTCCCTCCTCCCGCCCTCCACCCCGTGAAAGGCCCCAGTGTGTGCTATTACCCTCTATTTGTCCATGTGTTATCACTTAGCTCCAACTTATAAGTGGTATTTGGTTTTCTGTTTCTGCGTTAGATGGCTGAGGATAATGGCCTTCAGCTTCATTCATGCCCCTTAGAAAGACATGATCTCATTCTTTATTATGGCTGCATAGTGCTCCATGGTGTATATGTACCACATTTTCTTTATCCAGTCTACCACTGATAAGCATTTAGGTTGATTTCATGTCTTCAATATTTTTAATGGTGCTGAAGTGGAATATGCATGTACAATGTGTCTTTATAACGTAACAATTTATATTCCTTCGGAAATATACTGAGTTTTGTGGTATTTTCTTATGTGGCATTATTGTGGCAATAGATGACTGATACATTACCCAAAATGGTACTCACTGGCCTGAAAATGAAAGCAAACCCATTTGAGTCCCTGGGTCTGTGGGATAATAAGAACATTAACTATGAGTAAATCCTTGTGCTGTATTTCTTCTGAACAATCTAAGGAAAAACTCTACCCATTCTGAGTAATATTATAAAATGATTACCCTCCTCCAATTTCTACCCCCAAACACAAATGCGTATCTGTTTTAATCTGTCTTCTAGTCTTTCTAAAACTTGGTTAAAGATACAATTCATTTAATCATAAGAATAACACAGAGACTCTAGCAGCTGACACACACACACACACACACACACACACACACACACACACGGTTATGTATGGTTTGGAAATTGTATTCCTTGGAACTCCAGGGCTCTGCAGCGATGTCTGAGGGTCAGTAGTCATAGTAGAGAAGGGAAGTATAGTATGAGAAGGAAAGAGATGATGGTGATAAGCAGGTAAAGTGACCAGATACTTCTTTCTGAAGTCCAATCAGAACAAAACCATTTTAACTATTGTGTACTTTGGTGCTCTAGATATGAGAAAAAGGTTTTCTGGCAAATACATTACAGACATATGGATAGATTATAAATAGACATATAGAAGATCACTATCTTAGTTTAATCCCATCGGTTCCCAGCTGAAGAAGAAGCTCAGAGTTCAGGTAGTAGAGAAAGAAGATGATATTACTTAAGCATGTATTCTATGTGCTGGACATTTTTAACATACTATTCCTCTTAACCTCACAACCCTAGGAAATATAAGCTATTCATTTTAATTTTTTTTTACTTCATAAGTTAGGTGATTTGTTCATGTTCACATTGTAACAGGAGATAGAACCAGAATTGCTCACTTTTTTCCTAATATTGCTACTACACCAAAGGGAAGCGATTTACTTTGGTTCCCACAACAAAATGAATATTTTAACCAAAAGCAGGGAACTGAAGTCTTGTGGTTCAGTATATAGAGGCTGTTCTATTTCCTATGAGCAAATGTAATCAAGAAATGAATGTCCTGCCTGCAAAGGCACCAAAACATATAACAAACAATTGGAAACCAACTAAATTCATCAATTTCAAAACCCCCTGTAGTGAATATGAAGATAAATAACATCACAAGTACTAATGTATTGCCAGCATCTCTTTGGTATTACTATTAGTGAAATACATAACTATTAGTGAATTACACTTTAAAAGATTTTGTAGCCATTAATTCAACCACTCACAAGCCCTAGATCACACGAAGCTATAGTCTGGACTAGTTCCAACTGTTAAACACAGATGCAGAAATACAATATGAATAATAACTACAAAAGTATCTCAAATATGTACCATATACCAGGTACTGGGCTAAGTTATTTTATACACAATTGTATTTGAGCTTCACTACAACCCTTTAAGGTAAGTTCATTAACCCCATTTTGTATATATGAACAACTTGATCAAGGTACAAAACTATTCAGTGTAAATTCATAATTTAGCTCTAGAACTTCTAGAATCTTTCTTTTATTAGCCCTGAAATTAGTAAAATCACGTAATATTTTGAGCCAAATTCCAGTTTTTAAAAAATGGCATGTCACCTATCCCAAGCATTTCTTTGGAGGATTCAGTTACATACGCCAAGTATATATCATAGTGCTCAACAAATTAAAAGAGCACAAAATAATAGTCACATTATCATCATTAAGAACATTGCTTTTATTATTAAAATCATATGATTCCCTGATTAATTTATATAACTCTTCTAAATTTGGCTTTTTAAATCTATTTAATAGCACTTGTTTACCTGCTACTCTTACTTCTGTCTCTTTGAATCTATCTTATGTGCTGGTTCTGTCTCCGTCTGGACCCTGGTTTGGGGCACCTCTCTCACTTTGACGTCATCTGCCCCATTCCCAGGGCCATTTTCATTAACCCAGTGCTCCATAACCAAGAGCATCTGTCCAGGCTGCATTTGTCATTGAAGAACAACACCACCAGAAAACTTTAGGCCCTGGAATCATGAGGTCCAGTGTGCTGATTAGCAAGCACACTAGCAGAGTTCCTTCTTCTCCAGATTATCTGGCAAAGACTCAAACACAAGGAACAAGAATCAGATACTAGTACTAATCTACAAATCAAGAACTAGAACTTCAACTGAAAGGAAAAAAGTGCCGATTGCTGGAACTAGTGCTCATTATTGAGCCAGACTAAGACCAAAGCCATTTGATATTCATTCCAAGAATATTTCCTTGGAACCATTTAAATATCTATCATTAGAATTGACCCTAGGTTTTTAGTTGTCTAAGCCAACAGATGGTTTCAAATACTTCTTGTATGAGGAAGGACCCAGGGCCAGCAGAGCCTGACAGTATATTGCTATTTTGCCTCTACTTGCTCATCTGTAAAATAAAAATAGTATGTCCCCTGCCTACCTGAAGATATGTGGAAGTATCAAATGATACGATATATATGAAAGGGCTATGTAAAACATACAAATTTGTATTTTAATTGGCTTCATTCACAGCACTTACTGCCCTTCTAATACTCTTTGCACTCTGCTTATTGATTATGTTCACTCATTAGTATCTTTGTCTCCTTACTAGATTCTGGAGGGCAGGAATCTTTATTTGTTTTGTCCACTGATTGATACCAAACACTTACTAATAAGAGTGCTTCCTTTATATTAGGAAAGATAAATGTGTTAAGTAAACATACATGCTAATATTTATTATAATTTTATACTAGTTAAGATAAATTGATAATATCAATTTATATTGACAAGGTTGTCTTTATACAGAAAACTTCCAAAGACACAACTTCAATTTAAGGATTGGGTAAATGATAAGAATTCCAGATCTGATCTCAGGCTTGAGAGAGGCTCGTTTCTAAACAGGTAAACCACACAGAGTTCTTCAAATTACAAAAACTAAACAATAACTTGTCTGCCTAAGAGGCTTGCTGGCCACACCTACAGCAAACATTGCAGAATTTCCAAGGCCAAATAGCTTAATTTTTATCCTTAAATACAGTTACAGTATATACACACAATTCCACTTAACTAAAATTATTTTAAATGTGGCTGGATTCAGCCAAACAAATATCTGTATTGAATCAATAACATCAGTTCCCTGAATACAGCTCTTTCCAGCTGGTCATTGTGGCTGTACATAATCACCAAGTAGAGGAGATTGGGATGCATAAGTAGCATGTGATTGTTCCAATCACCTTCTCTAGGATTGGGCTCTCAATTTCCTCCCTTGTGGGCCACAATCTGCATATAAACATGAACAAATAGATTTTTTTGAAGAAGATAGTAAGGCACTTAATTTGATTGTATGATGATTCATTAAATGGGAGAAATAGAGATCACATACCTAAGCACCTAATACCTCCACCCATAAAATATTAGAAGTGAGCTTAAGCAGGTATGGCAATTCATAGCCTGAAGGTTTTCTGAAGGACAAAGTACAGGAATAGGGACATCTGAAAAGTGTCTTAAATAGTAGGGAATTTCCTTGATAAAGAGAGAACAAGAAGGCACCAGCAGAAAGAATATCATGTGCAAAGGCTCTGAGATTTCAGGAAGCATTAGAAATTCAGGGAAATACTGATATTCAGCACAGCTAGAGCATAGGGTGAGTGTCAATTGGAGTAGGACTCCTAAGAGTCATTGATGGACATTGCACCAAGATCCTTGGTAGCCTCAGATTTTCAGAGTATACGATAAACTCCAAATGTTGTCTAAAAATAAACATAGCTAACATTTACTGAGGTGCTAGACACCGGTAACTTGCCCCAAGGTCAAGGTCATACAGTAAAGTGAGGGAGCCAGGATGAGAACCCAGTCAGTCTGGCTACAAAGGCAATGGTCTCATCAAGTGCATTCTAAATTTATTGAAAGGGACCTCAAACCTGAAGACTATGAAGGATCACTGCCATAATGGACAGGTAGCCCCTCTGAGTTACTCTCACTGTGCATCTTGTGCATGGGTGGAAATGCAATGTGTTCTCCTCCCCTAAAGGTCAGAGTGCAATGTCTTCTCTGTGGGCATGTGGCTGCATCCAAAGCTCTCCCAGTGACTAAGCAGATGCCCTGCCAGATGGTAGCCACTTGGACCTGGGCCCCACTGTGGCAGGTGGCCAGGACAATTGCCTTGTAACAGTTGTAAATGTCACCATCTCTCACAGACTGGACAGCTGGATAGAATGCTCAGAGCAAAGCAGGTGCTGACCATACAGCACATGGTTTTCCTGCCCAGAGGGAAGAAAATCAGTGCGCCAGAGCACATCCAGCACTGTGCCTGTGGAATAGTTCTTACTGCACTGAACAACACGCTTCATTACACTTGGGCAATGGAAGAAATATCAAGGAAAAATGTGATTATTTATTCAAAAACGTTTCTGTTTACATCACCTTTCTGGCTACCCAGGCTTTCCTGATCTACATTCTGCCTACCTGTTCTTCTTCATCCTTCTATGTTCAAATTAAGTATGTCTTCCTCTGTAAAAGCTTCCCTGATCTTGCCCAGAGTCAACTAACAGAAAATCCTGCCATTTTGGTGCTCAGGCTTATGAGGGGAAAAAACATGTGATAAGGTGCAAATGCAACTTAGTATGTGAAAAGTGCGACATGGCCCAAAAGAGAAAATGACAACCTTCTTGGAAGGTTCACAGAGAGTTTAACCGAGGAATAAATGTTTGGTTCGTGTCTCAAAGTATAAGTCAGAATTCATTAGGCAGACAATAATTTGAAAAGAATCAAAGTAAAGAATCACAAGAGCAGAAGCTGAGAAGTTGGTGGCTTTGGATAGTAGTGAGCAGTTAAACAGGGCCACAGTGCAAAAAGTTTTATGAAAAAAAAGTATCAATTTGCTTTTGCTGTGTAACAAACTACAGCAAAACTCAGAGGTATGCAACTATAAGTTGTGGGACTCTAGTTGTGTCATCTGGACTTGCTCACTCAAGTGTAGGGGGCTCTGCTCTAGACAAGGTTTGGCTAGGGCAACACTGTCTTGCTTGTTCATCTTCCTCCTTTCACGACCAGCAGGATAGACTAGACTAGGCATATACTTCTTGTGGAGATGGCAGAAGCACAAGAGTAAATCAGACTAGCAATCCAAATAGTTTTCAAGATATTGCTTGTGTCACATATGTTAATATCTCTTTAACCAAAACATGTCACATAGTTGAACATAAAGTCAAGGGGTGAAGGAGTGAAGTGAGCCCCACCCTCAGTAAGAGAGCACTGTGCTACATGGACACCAAAAACATATCACTGGAGATATCAATATACATGAGAAGGAACCAACAGGTGAGTCTGGGGATGAGGTATGAACAAGATTATGAGTTGCACTGTAAACCATACTAATGAAATTTTCACTTCATTTCCCATCTTACAGGAACTATAGCACAAAAGTATTTTAAATGAAGAGATGTCATGATTGTATATGCATTTTAAGAAGATCTATCTGGCCTCTATAGAAGACACTTTGGAGGATACCAAAAGTAGAGACAGTCAAAGCAGCTAAGAAGCTAAGAGTCTTAAAGAAATTATTTTAAGTAAGGTAGTAGCTGTCACAGAAGACAAAGATAAGTAAGTTCGAGTAGAATATACAAATTTTGCACAATATGTTCATCTGCAAACAGTTATAAAGGCAGTGGTGAGGGAAAGAGGAAAGCTCAAGATGCCTGTCTTAACTAAAAAAAAAAAAAATCACAGGAAGCAAGAAGCAAAAGAGTTATGGAAGGAAAACAATAGGTCAAGCTTGGACATGAGTAGCCTGAGAGGAAGATGTCCTGTAGGTGTTTGGAGTTGGGCAGGAGAGAATTTTAATCTGGAGATACGATTTAAGAATGACTGGACACAGACAGCAGAATAATAGTCACTGGAGACTCAGAAAGGTAGGAAAGTTAAAGGGGGTGAAGGATGAGAAGTTACTCAATGGTTAAAATGCACACTATTCAGATGATGGTTATACTGAAAGCCCAGACTGCACCTCCATGTAACAAAACTGTACTTGTACTTCCTAAATCTATAAAAAGTATTTTTTAAATTTGCACAGATATTGTTTTAAAAAAAGAGTGACTGGCATTTATATAATAGTGAATGCTGCAACTGTGATGGTGAATATTTGGAGAAAGACTAAAATGTATACTGAAAATAGCAGAAGCTCAAATTTGTTATTAGAGTATATTTTGGGATCACTTTGAGAATCAGAAGCAAGCCGTGGACTCACTCCTAGAAACATGCATGGGCACATGGAAAACCATTTTCAGACACAATTTCAGAGAGCCTGTGCATTTCATAAAGTCTCTCCAATAGACCCTTTAAGGATTGAAGAGATTATAAAGCCCTGATTCAAAGGATAAACACAGAGAAAAATAACAAATGAAAGATAGAAAAAGGAAGAGAAGAGTGGATAGAGACAAAATCTGAATGCCTGGGTCATGAGCTAGAGTTCACTAGGTGCTAAAGTCCTACTTAAGTTGGAATGTTTAGAGTAGACCTTCAGTACAAAAACAATGTAGAGGGCAAAGACCTGGAGACAAAAGAAAAGAGACAGTGAAAGACAAAGAGTAGTCCTCAATTATCTGCAGGGGATACGATCCAAGACCTTGAGTAGATGCCTGAAACATAGTATATATAGAACTGAACCCTATATATACTTTGTTTCTATCCATTCATACCTATGATAAAGTTTAATTTATAAATTAAGCACAGTAATAACATACTAACAATAATAACTAATAAAATGGGGCAACAATAACAATATACTTTAATAAAAACTCTTTCAAAATATCTTAATATTCTCAGACCCTGATTGCCCATAGGAACTGAAACTGCAGAAAGTGAAACTATGGATAAAGGGGGACACCTGTATGACTTTCAGCCAGCAACCATGTCTCAGGCCATTGCAGGCATGCAGGCTCACATCTCGCCTCACTGGAATGTGGGTATGAGTGACTTTACTGCCTGATTTCTCAGCGCAGGTTGAGAAACCAACCCACAGAAGCCACATGTCAGTAACTGTGAGCCCCTTTAGGGGAAGGCAGAAGCTAGGAGCAGGGACTTGGTGAAGGTTATGCAAATCATCATCAACAGTCACAATTACCAGGGACTCCTGTGAAATGCTGAAAGTGTGACAGAGAAGCTGGCAAAACAATCTTATTATATGAGTACCCAAAGAGTAATGCAATATCCTACTTTCTTAGAAGGCTTCTTGTTCACTGGCACTAGTACTCAGTACCTCGAATAGTATCTGGCAAACAATTACAATAAATATGTGTCACAGGAATGAATAAAACCAACTCTATGAAGCACCCAAGAATTTCTCCTCTTCAGGCTTATAAATATTATCTTCCTCTAAAACATGTCAGCTGCTCCAGTGATCAGTCTTGGGCCCTTCTAAGAAAGTACTGAGTCTTTATTTCTAATTGATTCATTTTATTATTTTTAGTTCACCCCAAATGTGAGACATTTAGAAAACTCAGATATAATGTAAAGTATTTTATTATTATTTTCTCAGTTCTTTCTGGCGCCAGGCAAATTTGGTCATAAACAAAAGGTAATAAACCCTGATTTAAGGGCCATAATGCCTCTAGTGTGTGTACTAGGAGTACAACAAGATGATGCAATACCACAAGGCCCTGTTTTAGTTAAAAGTCACATTAATGATTTCATCCTTCATAGTTGCCCAAAGAACCCTGAGAAAGAAACCTTCAACTCTTACATCGTTTTCTGTCTTAAGGGTAATGAACCATATGTGTAGACAGCTGCACTGTCTGTAAACTATGGTCATTAATTAGACAGGAGACAGGACACTTCCAGGGAGAGGCGGGTGGAAAGAGAAGGGTGAGACTTTGAAAAGTCATGGCGATTATTAATAACAGAAAGGGCAATGAAAAGGGTAAGATGCCTGTCCTCCATATTTCAAATATATTACATTGCCCATAGCAATGAAGTAGCAGAAAGGTCTGGACAGCATGGAGAATGTTTTGGACCTGCATCTGAGGCCAGAGTTAAACAAAACAGTGTACCATAGGTAAGGACACATGGAGATTCACATAGAGAATTTCAAGGACTATGCCAAGTTGGTGAACCATTTTCCTAAGGAATAAGAAGTCAATTTAGTCTAAAGGAGTTACTGAATTACCATACAGAATGTAAATCAAAGAACACAAGGAGAGAACATCAGATTTTAGCTTTCTCCTGATTTTCAGGTATGAATCTCTAAGATATCAGATGCTTGGATAATTGAGACTAAAATTATAAATTATGGGACAAGAGTCCAAGTTGGTTTAGAGCAAGCAAGAATAAAGGCTATGACCAACACAGATTTTTAGGGCTTAAAGGCCAGATCCAGCTAGAGAGGTGACTCCAGCCCATGAAGGCATGGTATGCCTCCTGATATCGTTCTTCACTTTACGGGCCACATGTGGGACACATCTCTAAAAACATAAATGTAGATGCAGAAAATACCAGAAACAAGTGTAAGCACTCCCATTTCTTAAACTTTTTGCAATCATCATCAATTATTCACTATACTAAGGCCAGCAAAGGCCAGTGTCTGTACCAGCACATAAGCACCAATAGACAGGAACTCTACTCAACATTGTATTTTCAGTACCTCACATACTGGCCAGAACAGGCTCAATGGGAATTTCTTAGATAAATTAAATCATATATTTATGGAAAAAATGGAGTAACCTCTCTACAAAAGAATCCAGAAACGTACTGAATAGAGAACAATAAACTGAAAAGTCTGACTGATAAAAGCATCATCTTTGTGCTGTGTGAAATGGTGATCACAACTAAGTGTAAGTGTAAAAAAAAAATCTGTGATTGAAAGGCCAGATATATTGACAAAAGAGAAGGAGAGTTAAAGAACCATTGAAGAGTTACGGACAGCAGAATGACATGATCAAGTTGACATACGATAAAGTCCCTCTGGAAGTTAAATGGCAAGTGGGTTAGTGGGTAGAGTAAATTACAGCAGGAAGACCAGGAAGACACTATTGTTTTCATCTAGACAAAACATAATAAGCACATGAATTAGGACTGTGAAAATAGAGGGGATGGGACAGATATTAACAGGGTAGTACTGATGTGACTTTGTGACTCTTGGATATTAGGAAGCAAGAAAAACAAAAATTCTGGGATTGCTTCCAAAGCACTAACTTCAGAGCTACAAAAGTTATTACATTATCAATAAATCTTTCATGGATTAATAAATAAAACATGTGTAATCTTTAAATTCTTATTATTTATAGAAACTGTGCTGATAACATTTATATGCTCATTTTTCAAAATTCAGAGAACATTTGTTGAGAGCCACATAACTACTGAGTTCAATGTTGAATGTGGCTGAAAATGAATGAAAGAAGGAAGAGAAAACACCATGTGGATTATAAGCATGTGAGGGCTGCCCTGTTCTCAATTTTTCTGTCCCCGTTTTCCCAAGAGAAGATTAGGGCTTGTCAGACTCAGACTTAATTTTGGATCATGGAACACGGACACTATGATAGTTGCCAGCACCTCTCAATTGTGTGATTGAAAAGGCCTAGAGAGGTGACTGCCAACAAGTCTGGACCACTGCCCTTTCTGAAGCGATGTGTTTGTAAAGGGAATTTTCAGCATTGCTAATCCACATAGCAACAAGTTGGCCATGTGGATTAGCAATGCTGGAAATTCCCTTCACGAACACATGGCACACTGCCCCTTACACTTACCTCCAAAGCAAACCCTCTTCTGAGCTCCCATAGCATATTGTTTTTTCTTCTTTTGTTTTATTTACTATTATCTATATAGTAGTAAATATTTATTAAGCACCTATTATGTCAGACACTATTCTGGACAATGTGGGTATACCAGTGAACAAAACAAACTAGACTATGTAAATAATAAAAACAACCACTATGTTGTAGTTTTATCATTTTTTGTTTAGGTTTATATCTTATATCTGATAATAAAGGATAAGCTCTCAGATAACCTTCGGAACAATTGTAGTCACACTTACTTCCCTTCTCCTTTCAGTGAATAAATGCCTTATACCTCATTTTTGAATCTTAATTAAGTTTCAGACATCTAAGATAATTTTGCACTCTTGAAAACAGAGGAGTCATCATAGTATTAAAATTTCCTAGTAGAATCTTCTACAATTCTGTTACTCCATTTCACTTTAATTAAAGAGTTTTCACATCAACAACTTTAATTATCATTAATGGAATCTAATATTGAAAATACAGTTTAATTTAATAAGCATTAATTGAGCACTTATTGTATATGAGCTCATATGCTATGTACTGTGGATACGGGATTGATTAAAGCATAGGCTATCAAATTTTGCCAGAGAAAACAGATGTGTAAATACACACTGCATAAATACTGATAATGTAATAAGTTAAATACATGCAATTTACATACAAGTTATAGGTAAGACACAAAAATGGAGGGACGCTCCTAATAGACTAGAATAATGGCACCTCCTTGGATTTTGATAATGAAATGGAGTCCAGTGGCAAGATTTTTCAAGAGGAGAGAACTCACTCAACCAAAAAAATCAATGTGGTAAACACAAAGTAATATCAAAAACAGGACCTATGTAAAGGAAAAATACTGATAAAAGCACAATCTCTTAAACATGTGGGAATTCATCCATATTAAGCAGATCAGCATTCAAGGTATCCAATACTTTCATCTCAACATCTGGATTTGCAGAGGCAGGATCATTCTTTATGTGGTGTTTCTGTAATGAGAAGCTATAAAATGTAGTAGTCAGATGTTAAATACCTATATGAGTACTAAACCCACATACAGTCAGCTAGGATCTTAATTATGCCTGAGAGAATAGATTAGGTTTCAACAACATTAACAATAAGAATAATATTAGGTAAAACTTACTGAGCATTTACTGGAAACTAAGACTTGTTCCAAGCATCTTGTTACATAAGTGGAGTCACAAAATAGAGAAACCACAGAAAATGCAGTCGGTTTCTAGTGTTATTCCCACTTTACAGACAAGAAAATGAATGCATAATTGAGTAATTTGCTCAAGGTCACAAAAGAGGTAGAAAAATTAAAGTCTTATAGATAATGATAGTATAGAATGGGGAATTGGTGTCGGTAAATTCTGTATCATTAAATAGCATAGGACCTATAGGAAACGGGGTAAGACAGTCTTTGGAACTGGTGGCTTATGAGGAGATCATAAGCTCGTACAGCAAGTTTTCTGAGTGTCTACTGGAAATGAACCATTGCATGCCAAAGAGAGAGGTTTGTATGTGGAAGGGGCTGGGGCAATAGGGATGAGGATGATGGCCCGGGTACCTTTTGGAAAGTTGCTTAACTACAGGAAGGAATACTCCACAGGGAGAAAGTACATGTGTTGAAGAGTTAATATTTAAGTATCCATCCAGGACAGTCAATGAGCGAAACTTTGAGCAGTCAATCCTAAGTGAAATAACTCAGAAACATAAAGTTAAATACTGCATGTTCTCACTTAGAAGTGGGAGTTTAATAATGTGTACACATGGACATAGAAAGTGGAAAAATAGACATGGAGACTCTAAAAGGTGAGAGGGTGGGAGGGGGGTGAGAGATGAGAAACTATGTAATGGCTACAATGTACACTATTCAGGTGATGGGTACACTAAAAGCCCAAACTTCACCACTATGCAATGTATCCATGTAACAAAACTGCACTTGTATCCCCTAAATCTATTTTTTTTAAGTCTGAGCAATCAGATACTAATAGTACCAAAGGCTTGCACAGTGTTCATGATGTGGCCTGCACTACACTAAGTGCTTTACAAGTATTAACTCCTTAATCCTCACAACCCTACGAAACAGGGACCACTATTATCACCAACATTTTACAGATGCAGAAAATAAGTCACAAAGAGATGGAGAAACTTGCTTGTGGTCTTACAAGTAGTAAGTGGCAGGCCAGAGATTCCAGGACAGGTGGACTTGCTCTGAAGTACTACATTAGGCACACTTCCTAGGAGACGTGAAAGGTAGGAAATGCTGTGGAGATTGCAATTGGATATTGTTCATCTATTTTCTTCTTTAACTCTACCGTATATTTACTAAGCATCTATTTTATGCCAAACACTATTCCAAGCAATGTGGGAAGATCAGTAAACAAAACAAACAAGGCTCTTTCTTGCTCTCAAGGCAATTGCATTGATGAATCAACTCTATAATAAACTAAGAAATAGAATTCTTGGGCTGAACACGGTTGCTCACACCTGTATTTCCAACACTTTGGGAGGCTGAGGAGGATGAATCACCTGAGGTTAGGAGTTCAAGACCAGACTGGCCAACCTGGTGAAACCCTGTCCCTACTAAAAATACAAAAATTAGCTGGGTGTGTTGGTGCACACCTGTAATCCCAGCTACTCAGGAGGCTGAGGCAGGATGTCGCTTGAACCTAGGAGGTGGCGGTGGCAGTGAGCCAAGATCGTGCCACTGCATTTCAGCCTGGGCAACTGAGTGAGATTCTGCCAAAAAAAAAAGAAAGAAGGAAGGAAGGAGGAAGGAAGAAGGAAGGAAGGAGGAAGGAAGGAAGGAAGGAAGAAAGAAAAAAAAAAGAAATAGAATCCTTAAGTGTGACAGACACTTTACCTTAACCTTCTATATACCCATATCAAGTTTAAGCCTCACAAAATGGTACTACTAATTATCCTCATTTTACAGATAAGGTAAACTAAATCTTAGGGGCATTAAAGACATTTAAACATTGCAAATGTGGATGTAGTGAGTTGTAAACTAGATCTGCGGGAATCTGAAGCTCATGATTGAACTTACTCTAGTGCTTAAAAGAGAAACAGGATCAAAGAACTAGTTTTATGATATAGAATATCAGAATCCATTTTTTAGCTGTAACAGAGGCATAAGGAAGCAGGCAGGGATCAGAGCAATGGTTTAAATGGGAATATTGAGAGCAAAAAAATATTGTTTGGTGATATGGATACATTTTAAACCAAAGGGCAAGAGAGGCCTAGAAAAGATATTATCTGCATGTTTTTAAGCTGGACTCTCTCAAATTCTTGATCATGAAAGTTATACTATAGAGCCAATAAAAGCCACAGTCATGCGTATTTTTTTCCTTCAACAAAAATTTTAAAATGCCCATGTTCCCTCGAAGCCTTACAGCCCTGTAGCCAAGGATTGAAATTGTACAGAATGGATTTTTCCCAGTGAAACAACAGTAAACCTCTGGTGACTGAATCATATGGAAAATAAAACATTTTTATTTTTGTGAAAGAAATGGAGCCAAGTTTTGTCTCAGCTGATCTATTCTTTGAAGGGATCTGCCTTTCTTCCTTTCTGGTGTTGCTCTCTATCCTAGTCACCTCTCCCTTTAGGAGGGATGCCTTTATATCATCTGTTATCAAGTAGGACCATGCTGTTCCAAAGGCATGCAGTGTTTCAAAAATACCTGCTGGAATGCTCTGACTTGGCTCTTTTGAAAAAATTCAGCTGCTGCATTGCCTTTGTCCCAGGCAGAGACAGTTCTCAGCACCAGATTAATGGTAACATAGTGAATTACTTAAAAATATTATCCACTGCTTGTGATAATGCTTGTTGCTGTCACTGCTCAAAAGCGAAAGGTCAGTGCTACTCCTGAAGAGTGCTGTCCGCCCACTCGAAAAAAGGTCTCACTGGCATTTCAAATAAGCTGACAAGTTCTGTGAATACTTTATAGTGTATTGGCTATGATGTGCTTTTTTTCTTTACTAGATGGTTTAAAGTTTTTCCTGCCATCTCTTCATATCCAGTAAATGTAGCAGTTGTTTTAATAAGTCAGATCATATCTGTTCAGCACATGTAAACTAATACTGACCCGAAGGAATAGTTTTTCTGAGTAACTAAAGAAAAATAAAATTATTGTTTTCAAGCTTCTTATGCTTTTTAATTTTTGAAATTCCTTTTTTGTATCTCATCACATTTAAAATCATCAAAGCAATCATGAAGACAGGCAAAGAAAATATCATTACCTTCATTTTACGATACGAAAACTGAGGCTTAGAGAAAGAATGGAAATCAACTTTAATGACTAACAAATTTAGAAAATTACAGAGCGACTAAAGTTCAAATCTAATTTTCCCCTTTTTTTTTATTATACTTTATGTAGTAGGGTACATGTGCACAACATGCAGATTTGTTACATATGTATACATGTGCCATGGTGGTGTGCTGCACACATTAAATCGTCATTTACATTAGGTATATCTCCTAATGCTATCCCTCCCCTTTCCCCCCACCCCACAACAGGCCCTGTCAGAGAAATGCAAATCAAAACCACAATGAGATACCATCTCACACCAGTTAGAATGGTGATCATTAAAAAGTCAGGAAACAACAGGTGCTGGAGAGGATGTGGAGAAATAAGAACACTTTTACGCTGTTGGTGGCACTGTAAACTAGTTCAACCATTGTGAAAGACAATGTGGCAATTCCTCAAGGACCTAGAACTAGAAAACCATTTGACCCAGCCATCCCATTACTGGGGATATACCCAAAGGATTGTAAATCATGCTGCTATAAAGACACATGCACACATATGTTTATTGTGGCACTATTCAGAACAGCAAAGACTTGGAACCAACCCAAATGTCCATCAGTGACAGACTGGATTAAGAAAATGGGGCACATATGCACCATGGAATACTATACAGCCATGTAAATGGATGAGTTCATGTCCTTTGTAGGGACATGAATGCAGCTGGAAACCATCATTCTCAGCAAACTATCGCAAGAACAGAAAACCAAACACCACATGTTCTCATTCACAGGTGGGAATTGAACAATGAGAACACTTGGACACAGGAAGGGGAACATTTTCCCTTCTTTAAAACAAAATGTCTTTTGTCTATTGATGCTATGGAAAAATTATAATAAAACACAAAAACTTAGGGAGGAAAGTTTAAGAAAATTTAGCAACAATTATAGATTACATATATATTGTACACATTTAATACATAATATAGTCATGCATCACTAACAACAGTGATAAGTTCTGATAAATGCATCTTTAGGCTACTTCATTGTTGTGCAAACATAGAGTGCACTTACACAAACCTGTATGGTATAGCCTATTACACATCTAGGCTATATGTTGTAGCCTACTGTTCTAGGCTACAAACATAGACAGCAAGTTACTGTACTGAATTCCACAGGCAACTGTAATACCACAATAAGTATATCTAAGCATATCTAAGCATAGAAAAGGTACAATAAAAATTCAATATCATAATCTTATGGAACACTGTCATATACACAGACCATTGTTGGCCAAAATGTCATTACATGAGCCCTGACTGTATATACAAGCCTAACTGCCTGCAGACTCATGCTCATATTTTAGATCTGAGAGTTAAATCTTAGATAATCTAGATCTTAAGAGTAGTGACCAGGTCACCTTGATCAGCTTGAGGTAGAGTCTTTTTGACAGAGACAGCTTCATCTCTGTGCCTAGGCAACTTCAAACATAGCTTTTTCTTGGACTCCCTTATGAAACCATTCTTACTGGCATTTATTCCCATTTATTTCCAGAAAATTCTATTTCCCCATGTACATGGATTTTGACCAAGTCTTGAATTAATGCTTGTTGGCCTCTAATGTATTTAAAATGACAGGATGGTCTTATGGAAGACAATTTGGTCTACAAAAAAATGCAGTGGCCCTTTTCATTTCTCTAATCACTACACTCAGGGACTGAGGCATATGATAAATACTACTCCAAGATTCCATTGCCAATTAAGTCTTCCTGAATGGAGCACCAATTATATTTCATAATCTATTCACTATGCATATCAATAATATTCACTGTGAAACATAAAGTTACAAATTATTTTACCAGGCCAAAACATAGCAAACTATTTCATGTGTGGTCAAAATAATGAATATTCAAACATGACATACTATTTTCATCTACTCAATTAGCAATTTTTAAAAATAATTCATTTTTTCAAGTATGCCATAAAACTGGCATTATCATTAACTGTTGGAGAGCCTGTAAATCTTTACAATCAATAGAAGAAGTATTTTGGGATATGTATTTAGATTCTTTAAAAGTTCGTGTAATAATTAGCTTGCAATTCCTCCCCTATAAATAAGTCCACACTAATAAAACAGATAAAAAGTGCACAAGGGTTTATGTATCAATATAGTTATTATGTGTTACAGAATAAGTAGGAAACACTGTAAATATCCTCAAAATAGAAGCATGATTAAAATATGGTATATTTACATCAGAAACTATTTTGCAGAATTTATGTTTTCAAATGATATTTCATGGCATAAGCAAAACATCACAATAAAATAAACAGGTGAAAAAAACAGCAAGATATACATTGTTATGTGCACTGTGATGTCTATCATATTAAAGTGTAGGTAGGAGTGACAGTGTGGCTTGGGTAAGGAAATAATGAAAGGGTCTCAGTTCTGTATCTGGGTGGACACAGTAGAGAGCATGTTGAGACGGTGAGATGATGCATAAAGTTGACTGGTTCAAAGGAGGCAGAAATTCAACTTTAGAGTTTGGTTACCTAATAACCTCTAGAATTTCTCAGAAATTTTAAGGTGACCTTTAGCCTTCCAACAGCATATAAAATCAGAGACTGACACAGTTATACCTGGATTAAAAGGGAAAGGCAAAGACATTCAGGATCCAAATGTATTTATATGACCTGGTTTACTTGTTGCTTTTCCTTTTCCTTTTCCTTTTGTTTTCTATTTTGAGACAAGGTATTTCTCTGTGTACAGTGGTAACATCATGGTTTAACTGCAGCCTTCATCTCCTGAGTTCAAGTAATCCTCCTGCCTCAGCCTCCAGAGGAGCTGGGATTACAAGCATGAGCCACCACACTTGGGCAGTTGTTTCTTTTTCTAATAAAAGTAGAAGAAGAATACTTCTACTCCCTATTATAATCCAGTTTTCTACATTGATGAATGGTGAAGTTTCATAATTCAGATATGATCTAAGAGATTGCATTCACCTATTTTTTCTTTCATTCAATTCATTTATCAAGTATCTACTAGGTGTTGTGCCACTCATGAAAGTTATTATGGGGAATTCAAGTAATGAACTGCCTGCCATTCAGGGATTTATAATCTAGTTGAAGTAAAAACATTAAGGCTATAAAAAAAAATCAGAAAGTAAAAGTATCTGCAAAGGGTCTTGTTTTGTACTGTTATGAAATCTTAATGAAAGTTTTGAAGATTTTATAATGGAAAGAAAATTGAGACTTCTGCCTCAGGTAATTGCAGGCTACATAAGTTGGATCAAATCTTTTACTGAAGGTATTATTCAAAGGTGAACGAAATAAAAATTACATCTTCCATAAAAGTATCAAGAAGGCAACATAACAGTAAACAATGACTAAGATCAAAATCCAGGGGATGCTAGAATCCCAAAAACAAGAACAGAGAACTGAGGACTCTGTCAGTCCTAGGGGCACTTGCTTATCGTTAAGAGATGTCTGTGCGGTTGCTCTGTTTGGAGACTGCCTGGAGTATCCAAGGAGATAAAAGTTGGAATCTTGGTCATGAGGAAAATATAGAGTTCAGTCAATATTATGCTTTTAGATGGGACCACAAAGGACCCTGTCCCTTGGGTAAAAAGCACCCCACCAAAAAACACACACAAAAAATCCTTTTTTCTTTTCTTTTTTTTTTTTTTTTTTGCTTCTTGGTTTGTATCTTCTTAATAATGAAAAAAATTTCAAGCCTGGAACTTGGACATACTATTTCCAGATTACCATTTTTCTCAGGCATCTTGCAGACATAAACATGATATTCTTCTTTTTCAGAGAAGGAAAACATTATCCTGTGCTTCAAATTATTATTTTTTCAATACATTTTCAAATTCAAGATCAAAGTATACCAGGCATGCCACGCAACGAGTAACAAGAGGTAAAACTAGCAAGGCAAAAGTAAACAAATAACAGAAATAGGCCCAATTAGAAGGTATGTTTTGTAAAACTATGATGATGTTATGCTCAAGGAGTAAAAGACAAGCATAAACATTTCAGAAAGTAACTGGAAATTACAACAAGTGACAGCAGACCTGAAAAGAATACAAATGAAAAACATAATCACCAAAATAAAGGGCTCAATGGGTAGATTTAAAAGCAGATCGAATGCAGCAGGAAAAAATATCTGTGTCTCTTCACATTGTTTTCCTTCTATGTAAGTCTGTCTGTGTACAAATTTTCTTTTTATAAGAACATCATGCATATTGGATTAGGACCCACCTGAATTATCTTGTTATCTCAAAAAATTATATTTGCAACCCCCCTGTTTCCAAATAAGGTCATATTCTTGGGTACATCAATACATGGATTTGGTGGAGACACAATTCAACGAATAACAATGACCCTAACTAATTATCTATATCTGTCTTAAAAAACCTATAA
>NW_016814668.1:245020-303385 GCF_001698545.2 Rhinopithecus bieti | reverse complement strand
ACATAAACATGATATTCTTCTTTTCAGAGAAGGAAAACATTATCCTGTGCTTCAAATTATTATTTTTTCAATACATTTTCAAATTCAAGATCAAAGTATACCAGGCATGCCACGCAACGAGTAACAAGAGGTAAAACTAGCAAGGCAAAAGTAAACAAATAACAGAAATAGGCCCAATTAGAAGGTATGTTTTGTAAAACTATGATGATGTTATGCTCAAGGAGTAAAAGACAAGCATAAACATTTCAGAAAGTAACTGGAAATTACAACAAGTGACAGCAGACCTGAAAAGAATACAAATGAAAACATAATCACCAAAATAAAGGGCTCAATGGGTAGATTTAAAAGCAGATCGAATGCAGCAGGAAAAAATATCTGTGTCTCTTCACATTGTTTTCCTTCTATGTAAGTCTGTCTGTGTACAAATTTTCTTTTATAAGAACATCATGCATATTGGATTAGGACCCACCTGAATTATCTTGTTATCTCAAAAAATTATATTTGCAACCCCCCTGTTTCCAAATAAGGTCATATTCTTGGGTACATCAATACATGGATTTGGTGGAGACACAATTCAACGAATAACAATGACCCTAACTAATTATCTATATCTGTCTTAAAAAACCTATAAAAACACTGTTTTTAAGTGTCTTCTATCTTAAACATTATCCTTTTATACAGCTGTCATTCAACTCTAGCCTAAATGTTTTGTAAAAGTTATGCTTCAGGAAAATTATTTTTTATTCTTGAAGAACTACAGAGAGAACATTTCACTAATGTTTGACTCCTCTTTCATTTCCTTTTCATATGCCTTAGCTCTCATTTTGTCACTCTACTGCCTCATAAGTTCATTCATCTTCCTTAGTATTTTCATCCTAAAGATTCATGTGAATTTGTACCATACCTGCCATAATTAAGTCCATTTTTGTTTATTTGTTCCTGTAATTTTCCCTGCTAAATACTCTCCAAATACATTTTATTTTTATTATTTATTTGTTTTTGAGACGGAATCTCAAATCTCACTCTATCTCACCCAGGCTGGAGTGCAGTGGTGCAATCTCAGCTCATTGCAGCCTCTGTCTCATGGGTTCAAGCAATTCTCCTGCCTCAGTCTCCCAAGTAGCTGGCACTACAGGCAAGTGCCACCATGCCTGGCTAATTTTGCATTTTTAGTAGAGACAAGGTTTCACCACGTTGGCAAGGCTGGTCTGGAACTCCTTACCTCAGGTGATCCACCCACATTGGCCTCCCAAAGTGCTGGGATTACAGGCATGAGTCACTGTGCCCAGTCTCCTCAATACATTTTGGTATATGTATCAATGAATTTCTTTCCATCTTAGTTTGCCCATACTTATAGCAAAGACTCGACTTTAACTTATTTTCAAGATGATGAAGAAAATCTGTTTTGAAAAGTTAGATCAGCCATAGACAGAAATGTGCCAGTTATATTATAGTTTTCCACAACCCCCGAGAAAATATTTCTAAGGACGAGCCCAGAACTTAAGTCATATTGTCTTACAGCACAGTAGGAAGAGTTTGGTCTTTGGAGTCATGACACGCTTGAGTTTACATTCCAGCTGTCTTTCACTAACCCTTAGCAAAGGTGCTTAACGTGTTTTCCTTTCTACAAAATGAGAACTATATCATGAAAATATGCCAGCATTAAATGAAATAGCATAAGTGAATGATCTGATAAATAGTACATATTCCATAGGTGATATTTCCTTCTTTCACACTTCTTGTTACCTGGTCACAGTTTGAGACAATTTCTAGTTGGGGCCGGGGTGGGGTAGGAAGTAAGCTCAAAGTCCATAGAAATGATAGTTCACAGAAATGACCATATCTGTTTTGGCAAGTCCTCCTGCTCCTGGAGTCTTACAGTCCACCTCAAAAACAGACTCTGATCACAAGTCCTTGTGTGTCTTCCCAGCTGTAGTTTTTCTCAATATTGATAGATCTTTAAGTATGCAATTATCGTAATTATGTAATTTACAAGGATGACGTCTATGCACACTCTTTAATCACCCTTTATTGGATATGAATATTTGAAAATCAAAGTTAGTAGATCTATTTTATTATATTTTTTCATTTAAACATGAGTTAAGTAATTGAATATATTTGTCAGCATTATTTATGACAGTTAGGATCAACACTGTTTTTTCCCTTCAGGAGAAGATAACCACAAATTCATCATAATATCCTGGATGACAAACCAGGATTGCCTCTGCAACAAGCATTGGTCTCATTTTCCTTCCCAACAGAACTCTCAGTTTGCTTATTTCCTTCTACATAGGAATCTGTCACAGGAATTATCTGTCATAGGAATTAAGACCCCTTCTAGCCCAGGGTATGAATCTTTGTAGAGTAAAGCCAAAAAGCTGAACTCACTCTCCTTGTCAGCAGATTTGTTCTGGTATAAAGGACCAACCTCATGGGCATAGTTAGAAGGGTTCCATTCTTGGCTTAGTATTCTGCTGCTTTTATTTTGAAAATCTTAATTTTGAACAAGGAGCTCTGCATTTCCCTTTTGCCTGAGGCCCTGCAAATTATGTAGCTGGTCCTGTAGACATGAAAATGGGACACCATGCTGGGCAATAAGACAAGATGGAAAGAATGCTGGGAAGCTGCAAGAAAGCTTTTGTTTGTTTGCTTGTATTATCTTTTAAGGCTATAAATAAAGGGAGCATCTCTTTTTCTGCCTGTGCACATGGCAGTCTACAAGGGAAGTCTGGAACTTGGACCCTGAGGAAACTGCCCAAGAGGATATGCCAACATTGAGGATGACACAACCATGCTGAACCCTAAAACTACCATATTGTTATTTACTGTTATCTAAGGTTTAGATGACAGTAATCTAAGATAACTTATCTAAGATTGGAGTCACTTTTATTTAGATTTCCTGCTATTTGTAGTCAAAAGTAGCAATTATATTAAAATTTGCCATTTCCATGCAAAATCCATTTTTTCCCTTCTTCTTAGTAAGGAACTCTATTTTATTTGAGTCTGTAATGCACCTAGTTATGAAATTTACCAACCTCTCTTGCCGTTGTTATTTACGTGTGACAAGTTCTAGACAATGAGAGAAGAATAAATGAATTGAATGAGATTTCTAGGAAGATGGCTTTAAGACAACTGATTCAGCTCAGGAAATTATATTTTGCCTTCCCCTCTTTCTCTTTCATACTGCCTAAAATAATGATGAGAAGTCTGGGCCTCCAGCAGCCTTCCTGATACATGAAGTATTCCTAAATTTGAAAGTCAGCATTAGGGTAGTTGAACAGATAGAAAAAGAAGCCCAAGGCACAGGTGACGGCAGCTGCTGTATCAGCTTTCACCCACATGCCTCTGACCTATTTATACAAGAGAGAATAAATTTCTATTTTTATTGTATTTGGTTTTCTGTTCTGTGTTGCCAGAACTAATCCTAGTTGATATACTATATACATACTCAAAATGCAGAAATTGATATTACTGTCAAAACTTACCCACATATGCATGAAGCTTAAATTCAATTTACAGGATTTTAGGAATGTTTTATTTTGATGGTATATACATGAAAAAAGCATACTACTACTTTCTTCATATCCTCATTAAAATGTTCCTCAATGCACACACATACACACATTAGACCATCTTAGCTCCTTAACCTTGGATTAAGGGTAGAATTTGGCTTCTGTATAAAACAGGACAGATAAATGTCCATCAATGAAGGAATGAAGAAAATGCAGTGTATATATACACAATTGAATACTATTCATTCTTAAAAAGAAAGAAATCCTGTCATTTGTGACAACATAGATGGACCTGGAGGACATTATGTGGCATGAAATAAGCCAGACACAGAAAGATAAATACCACATGATCTCACTGATATGTGGAATCTAAAAGAGTTGAACAAATAGAAGTAGAGAGTAGAATGGTAATTTCCACAAACTGGGATGATGGGTTAGAGATATGTTAGCCAAAGGATACAAAATCTCAGTTAGATAGGAGAAATAAATTAAAGATCTGTTGTACAACATGGTGACTTTGTGACAACTATAGTGACATATTTAACAGCTGTAGTGACAATTATATTTTGAAAATCTTTAAGAGAGTAGATTTACCTGTTCTCACCACACAAAAAAATGATAAATATGTGAGCCAATGCACATGTTAATTAGTTCAATTGAGCCATTCTACAATATACACATATTTCAAATTTTATAGTGTACACAATAGATATAGACAATTTTTATTTGTCAATTAAAAACAAAACAGGCCTGGCACAGTGGCCTACACCTGTAAATCCAGAACTTAGGAACACCAAGACAGAAGGATCACTTGAGCCCAGGAGTTTGGGACTAGCCTGGACAAGATGGCAAAACCCTGTACGAAAAATTAAAAAATTAGGCACACTGGCAAGCACCTGTAGTCCTAGATACTCAGGAGGCTGATGAGAGAGGACCTCTTGAGCCCAGAAGATTCGAGCTGCAGTGAGCCATGATCACACCACTGTACTCACTCCAGCCTGTACAACAAAGAGACCTTAGCCCTAACAATAAAATAAAATAAAATAAAATAAAATAAAATAAAATAAAATAAAATAAAATAAAATAAAATAAAATAAAATAAAATAAAATAAAATAAAATAAAATAAAATAAAATAAAATAAAATAAAATAAAATAAAATAAAATAAAATAAAATAAAATAAAATAAAATAAAATAAAATAAAATAAAATAAAATAAAATAAAATAAAATAAAATAAAATAAAATAAAATAAAATAAAATAAAATAAAATAAAATAAAATAAAATAAAATAAAATAAAATAAAATAAAATAAAATAAAATAAAATAAAATAAAATAAAATAAAATAAAATAAAATAAAATAAAATAAAATAAAATAAAATAAAATAAAATAAAATAAAATAAAATAAAATAAAATAAAATAAAATAAAATAAAATAAAATAAAATAAAATAAAATAAAATAAAATAAAATAAAATAAAATAAAATAAAATAAAATAAAATAAAATAAAATAAAATAAAATAAAATAAAATAAAATAAAATAAAATAAAATAAAATAAAATAAAATAAAATAAAATAAAATAAAATAAAATAAAATAAAATAAAATAAAATAAAATAAAATAAAATAAAATAAAATAAAATAAAATAAAATAAAATAAAATAAAATAAAATAAAATAAAATAAAATAAAATAAAATAAAATAAAATAAAATAAAATAAAATAAAATAAAATAAAATAAAAGTATGCCAATCTAAATACCAAATGGGGATGTAATCTCTACTAGCAATTGTAGTGAATTTGTTTTGGTAAAAATAAATGGACAAAACTTTTAAAAAATGGGTCAGAGTAAGAAGGAATATGATTCAGAAATCTGGTTTGCTACAGAGGCAGCCAAAGCTCTTTGGATTTCAATCCTCATCTAGCACTGTGTGAAAGACTGTACTCCTCATTTTCACACATAGATTTTTCTTCTTGAGTGATCTTTATGGTGCTTTCATAGTAAATTGAAAGGTTCTAAGTGAGCATGCACAAAATGGAGCACATGTTTGAAGAAAGGAAAACAGATTGACATCCATTCCACTGCATAATAGTAGATCAAAAAGCACTTTGAAACTGGTCCAATGGTTAACTTATCAATCCAACCACTATCTTAAGAAAACAGATCTAACTGCTAACTTTTTTAAAGCTTAATGGGATACCCACTAACATCCATCCTTTAATAAAATATGGAATAGAATGTCATGACCATTCTATATAATAAATTACTCCAGCAAATTATGGATTGGTCTATGTTTCGTATTTAATTGGCCCAATGTAACCTGTTTGACCTCATCTCTTATTAGTTCCTATATCTCCCTTCTTTCTCACCTGGAGGGGAGCATTCCTCTATATTCTCGTAGCTTTTAGTGCTGATACCAAAGCACTTATGATTCAATAAAGAATTGTTGATTTACAAGATTTTCTCGACAATTACTATCTACAGGGGTAAGGAGTGTGCTTTTTTCGACATTTATCTGGCTAACGTGTAGCACAGTATCTGGTAGAAAATAGGGAATGCTTGCTGATGGAAAAACAATTTAAAGAATAGAGTAACACAATCAAATGCATCATTACAGTTTCATTAGATTATTGCATTACAGTTGGTTGTGTATTACCTCCATTCAACTGTAAATCTGTCAACACAGTGCTTTATACATTTTAGAAGGCTGATACTGTAAAATATTGGGATAATACTCAAGAAATACTATAAATTAAGACAAGATATGATTGGCAATTTGGCTCTTCTGCCCAGCTCCCATATTTGAATAGTGGTAAGCGAATGTTTTAATCTTCAGATGTACACATGAGGACATGGATTGGAGGGAAAGGCTGGGCAGACAAGTGGGTCTCTACATCCCCAGTTTTTCCTTGCCTTAAGATTTCTAGGTCAGGATGGAGAAACAGGTGCCAACCACCTATGAGGTTCCTGGATTTTGCTGCCTGCATTCTGCAAATATCAACAGCCAGCAGACCCAGAATCTTTCCAATCGATATTTAAGTTTGAGTGAGCAACTATCACCAGGCTGACCATACTATAGCAAAACCAGGGTAAATTTGGATTATGTGAGAGAATACTATCAAACTCTTGGTCTAATATTAGCATAGGCCAGGTGTGGTAGCTCATCCCTGTAATCCCAGTACATTGGGAGGCCAAGGTAGGCAGATCAGGTGAGACCAGAAGTTTGAGACCAGCCTGGCCAACATGGTGAAACCCCATCTACACTAAAATTACAATAATTAGTTGGGTGTGGTGATTTACACTTGTAGTCTCAGCTACTAGGGAAACTGAGACAGTTGGGTCACTTGAACCCAAAAGGTGAAAGTTGCAGTGAGCCAAGATCACACAACCGCACTCTAGTCTGGGTGCCAGAACAAGACCCTATCTCAAAAAAAAAAAAAAAAAGAAAAGAAAAGAAAGAAATTGTGTAGACCCAGTTTAGTCATGTTACTAATTCTGCAATACTATGGGTTCACATTTATCAAATTTAATTATTTTGACCCTTATTATCATGTTATGGTATGTTTATATATCTATTAAACTTAAAATGCATAAAAATAGAATCAGCAAGTAACATAATTAATTAAACTTATAAATCCATAACTGGTTCAGAAAATATGCTTGTAGTCCTTGATATAGTTGAAACTATGGGAACATGTTCAGAGATACATAAAGTGTGCTCACAGGACTAGATTTTAGAAGACATGTGTCTTAGTTTCTCCTGTAAGGAAAATAGAAAAATCTACCTGATCTTTTTAAAGTATTTACTCAACAATTTGGTTTCTGAATAAAAAATAATAGTTGTTCATTAAAACATGGAGGAATAGGAACAATACTCACTAAACAGCCATTATAGTCCATGAATCTAAGTAAATCTATCTGTATTCAAAATGTTAGGTTTATTCAGTGAGTCATAAATTAATTATGTTAAAGGTAATTTTGCATAGTATAAATTTGGAAATATTTTAAAATATTTTTTAGTTTTAAATACAGTTCTATATTTCAACAATGCTATTATAACTTTTATATTATGACCACAAAATGAAGATAGATACTACATGATTCTGGGTTTCTATAAAGAACAGATGATGAAAGAATATTTGAATAATACCTTCAGAGATATTACTGAACAAAATCAAGAAGTTGATAAGTCTCTACATAAAATGCAAACTACTCTATAAATTTAATTAAAATATAATACACATAAAAGTCTGGACAAACACATCCAGAACATAAATTGATTAAAAGACTAGTTTTATTATAAAATAATAAAACCTACTTTAAGATGTCTGAAAATCCTACAAAAATAAGGAATAAGAAAATGCTTGTAAGTTTCAAAATAAAATACAATTATATTTTGTTATATATTTGTCTATTCTTCTTGCTATGCATTTATTCATATAGGTGAAAATGTTTTCAAACAACTTTTAACTTTTTCTTTTAATAGGATATAATTAATATCCATGCCTATGAACTCTCCTTCAATGAATTCACTTTTCTAAGGTCCCTCATTAAATGCAAGATTCTTGGTACCAAAGGTTATGCTTTATTTATCTTTCCATCTTCAGAATCTCTGTCTGATCCATGTTGGGAGACACTATATGTTTATCAATTTATTGACTAGACTCACATTCTGTTTTTCCCTTAGCTTTATTGAACTATTCTTGACAAATAAAAATTATATATTTTAAGGTATACAATGTGATTTTTTGATATAGTAACACTGTGAAATGATTACCACAAACAAGCTAAGTAACATACCTATCACCTTACATAATTATGAGGCTTTTGTATGTATAATGAGAACACTTAAAATCAACTTCCTTTACTAATTCCAATTATACAATACATTATTAATAACTAGTTACCAGGCTGAATATTAAACTTCTAGAACTTTCTCATTGTGCATAAGTGAATCTTTATAGCTTTGACCAACATCTCATTTCTCCTACCCATCAACCCCTGGAAACCACTATCCTACTCTCCGCTTTTATAAATTTGACTTTCTTTAGATTCCACATATATAAGCAGTCTTCAAAAGGTTCCAAGAAAATGTGTGTTATAAAAAAACTATGCATGGACTTCAAAATATTTTGCACCAAAACAGCCTCAGACTAACTCGTTCCAACATGTCTGAACAGAATCTAGTTTGAGGCACTAAGAAGAATAGAACTTCAGTCTGAAAAGAGTTATACTGGAGAAACATGAATTTTGCTAATATTGAAGTCAAGATCAAGCATCAAATTTATGGTGAAGCTTGAGTGGAAGAATGATGAAATCATTGATGCTTTATGAAAAGTTGATGGGGACAATACCTCAAAGAAATCAGCAGTTTACAAATGGATAACTCATTGTATCAAGAGGCAAGATAATGTAGATGATTACCTTACCCCTTCATATAATTATCATTAGGAAATAGATTAGATTATCGTTAGGTATCCACCTTACAGTGCTGATTTGATTCCTTCTGACTTCTTTTTGTTTAATAATCTTAATAAATCTGAAATGTGCAGTGGCAGACATCTGCATCAATTTGCAAGGAAAAAATTCATCTCATTCATGCCCCAATTGAAAAAAAAAACTGAAGATTAACAGCAGAAACAATAACCAACACCATAGACATCTCAGTTTGTTCAGCTTATACAATTCTGTCTAAACATTTAAACTTGAGCAGATTTTCCACTCTATGGGGGTCAGAACTGTCATGCCCAGATGAGATGCAGATAAGAGCAAAACTTTCAATGGATATTTTGAACAAGTGGGATCAAGGTCTGGAAGCATTTCTTTGACGAATTGTAATACGAAATGAAGCATGGCTTTATCAGTATGATCCTGAAGACAAAGCACAATCAAAGCATTGGCTACCTAAGGGTAAAAGTGGTCCAGTTGAAGCAAAAATGGACTAGTCAAGAGCAAAGGTCATGGCAACAATATTTTTGAGAAGCTCAAGGCATTTTGCTTGTTGACTTTCTGGAGGGCCAAAGAATGAAAACATTTTATTATGAGAGTATTTTGATAAAGTCAGTTAAGGTTTGGCAGAAAAAAAATGCCCAGGAAAGCTTCACCAGAGTCCTTGTCCACAATGACAATGGTCCTGCTCATTTCTTCCATTAAAAAAGGGCAATTTTGCAAGAGTTTCAATGGGAAATCATTAGATACCCACTTACAGTCCTGACTTGGCTACTTCTGGCTTCTTGTTGTTTCTTAATCTTAAAATTCTGTAAAGAGCACTCATTTTCTTTAGTTGATAATGTAAAAGACTGCATCGACATGGTTAAATTCCCAGGACCCTCAGTTCTTCAGAGAGGAGCTAAATGGCTATTACAATCACTTACAAAAATGTCTTGAACTTGATAAAGCTTATATTAAGAAATAAAGTTTATATTTTTGCTTTTAATCTTTATTTTATTTTATGTTATTTTAAAGGATCTCAGTCTGTCACCCAGACTGGAGTGCAGTTGTGGAATGATAGCTCACTGCATCCTTGACCTCCCAGGCTCAAGGGATCCTCCTGACTCAGCCTCTCAAGTAGCTGGCAATACAGGCATGTACCACCAGAATCAGCTAATTTTTAAATTTGTTTTGCAGAGAGGAGGTCTCACTATGTTGCCCAGGCTGGTCTCAAACTCCTGGCCTCAAAATATTGTCCAATCTCAGCCTTCCAAAGAACTTGGATTACAGGCATGAGTCATGACTGACCTCATTTTATGTTTTAATTTGATTTTTCCATAAACTTTTGGGAATTAAAATCATGCAATATTTGCCTCTCTGTGTCTGACTTATTTCAGTTATAAAATAACTCATTTTTATGAAAATATTCATTTGATAAACATCACTTTTAGATCAGGTGCTTTATCCTAATAATAATAGTATACAGTAATAATCACAACTATTATTATACACTGATCTTTTACTATGCTCCAGATACTAGACTAGAGCCTTCACTTCCATTCGTATTTTTACCTATGTATTCATTCAACATGCATTTGTTTAGCACTTACTCCTGGAGAGATGTTTGTGAGTAAAACCAATGCTTGAGCTGCTGTGAGCTCCACCCAGTTCGAGCTTCCCAGCGGCTTTGTTTACCTACTTAAGCCTCAGCCAACAGACACATGAAAAAATGCTCATCATCACTCGCCATCAGAGAAATGCAAATCAAAACCACAATGAGATACCATCTCACACCAGTTTAGAATGCTAATCATTAAAAAATCAGGAAACAACAGTTGTTGGAGAGGATGTGGGAAATAGGAACACTTTTACACTGTTCGGTGGGTTGTAACTAAGTTTCAACCATTATGGAAAACAGTATGGCAATTCCTCAAGATCTAGACTAGATGTACCATATGACCCAGCCATCCCACTACTGGCGTATATACCCAAAGGATTATATTCATGTCTACTACAAAGACACATGCACACGTATGGTTATTGCGGCACTAATTCACAATAGCAAAGACTTGGATCAACCCAAATGTCCATCTGTGACAGACTGGAAATTAAGAAAATGTGGCACAATATACACCATGGAATATCTATGCAGCCATAAAAAGGATGGAGTTTGCGTACTTTGTAGGGACATGATGCAGCTGGAAACATCATACCCGCCCCCCCTCTTAGCAACTAATCACAAAGAAGAGAAAAACCAAACAGCCGCATGTTCTCACTCATAGGTGGGAACTGAACAATGAGATCACTTGGACTCGGGAAGGGAACATCACACACGGAGCTATCATGGGGAGGGGGAGGGGGGAGGGATTGCACTGGGGAGTTATGCATGATATAAATGAATTGATGGGGCTGACGAGTTGATGGTGCTAGCACACCAACATGGCACAAATATACACATGTAACAACCTGCACGTTATGCACATGTACCTAGAAGAACTTAAAGTATAATAAAAAAATGAAAAAAAAAAAAAAAAGAAAATTGATGCAGCTTAACATGCTCTTAAAAAAAAAAAAATGCTGCTGTTGTTGCTTCTATAACATTTAGAAAGATTCTGGGGATGAATCCTTGGGATCAACACTTATGGAGGGGAAGAAAGTAGGATTGGGCAGAGCAAGGAGTTGAACTACAATTGCAGTTCAGTTACAATAAAGTTCTCAGCCGATCTCTAAGGAACTTTGGGACTAGCATTGCCCTTTAGAGTGGTTCAGCCTTGAACTAAAGTGACCAAGACTTATTACATACCTTATTATATACCTTGGCATTCATTACAGTAACTGTACCCACTTTGCTCCTGTCAGTTAAACCCTGCCACTGAGCCCCTATTATTTCAGGATTCTGTCACTGTCAGGCTTATCAATGATCCCTAGTAGTTCCTCCTATAAGCAATGGCCTACAGTGAACAGCCACCCTTGACTTCTCAGTGATACTCGTGCCCCTCTTGGAAGTGCATTTGCTTCAGTGAAGAGGGTCCTTCTAGGCTCTCCCAAAGAACATAGAAAACTAATGGGTTATATCTATTTAACACACTCACTTCTCTGTACCTTTTGATCCTTTTTACTACCATCTGACATAGGGGTCATTTTACTTTCATGGGCCATCACTTTTTCCAAACTTCCAAGAGCCATCATTCCAGCAGCAAATAAATATCACATCCCTAGGTTTGTCACAGTATTTTGAATTGTGTATCATGGAAAAGTGCCTTTAACAGCAATTTTTAAATAGCTCTCTCTTACCCAAATTTATTATTTGACCCTCTTAACCCATTACACTCAGGGTACAATTCCATACATATTCCCAGATCCTTCTGGTACAAAGTAGGCTCTGTGGCTCCTTCAATATATTGCCTTTTTCCTCCCTTTGTAGACCTAGAACATTCCTGTACTTGGTTTGTGATTTGCTGTGATTTGATCCTCATTATTGGTTGTATTATTGGCAGGTGGGGAAGAAATGAAGAACAAACCAAGAGAGGGGCACATGCTGATTTGCAAAGTAAAGGCATCAGCACTGGCATCAAACAAGGGGAAGCCCGGAAAGCACTAACCTCTAGAAGAGAGTAATGGCTCACTCCTGCAGGTGCATATTCAGAATGATGTGGTTTTCAAGTACATCAACTTCCATAGCCTCATCCTAACGACTATCCGAGTCCTACACCTTTTTATCCAAGACTGTGACCCTGGCACGGTAGACTTGTTGGGACTAAAAATTCAACCGTCTTAGAGCTCTTCTAATTTTGTAGGTTGATTCTTAACTTTTTCTGGACTTCAGTAGGTAAAAGTCACTCATATGTTGCCTAATGGGCCCTCTGGCTTTCAGCCTTTGTCGTTAGTTGATTAATCACACAAGCCTTTCATTTACTTTCTCCAGTGCATTAGTGTCACTCAGCAGGAATAATACAATTCCATTCCCCAAATCTTATTTTAGCTTCTGGAGCAAGTACACATCTCCTTCTACTAGAGAAAATGCATGGGTAAATGCTTTATACTTTCACTTTAACTCAAAACAATGCCAGAGTTTTCTCACCTGCATGTTTATATTATTTATCTTTCTCTTCCAAGCTTTCCCACCTTCTCCTATTCAAAGTCCACATCCCATTGTCAATAAACGTTTTACACCTGCAACTGTTAACATATGGTAATGAAATAAGTATTAGGCAGAAGAGTTTTCAGCTTTATATCAACCCTCACCAAAAACTTTCTCCCTCTGGCTTCAACTTTCCTGGTCTCGCTCATCGTTTCCCAATTTAAGACTTTCTGCCTATGTTTTACTATATAATCCAAAATCATTAACTGATAATACCTGAGACTATGATTTCTTTTAGGAAAATCTTCTTGATTAGGAACTCAGAATAAAATCATTCAAGCACAGAAAATTGGTATTTTAATGGTGAAATTCACAAACAAAAAATTAAAAACATCATAGTGGTATTTTTTTTTTCTGTGAAAATATATAAACAGTATCATCCAGCTGGTAGGAATTATCAGCAACGCCAACATACTACCCAGGGGGCATAAGTCTCTATTCAAGGGAGTGCTTTCTTATTCTGATCACAGCTAGATTCAAGATGAAATTTTAGTAGAAAATGTACTCGTAAGTAAAAGAGGGAGAAGTTAAGATATTTTTAAATAATATTTTTACTATCTATTTACTGAATTCTGCCCAGGGTACACTTTTAACTTGACAATATTCACAATCATCTCATTTGACTTGTGTGAGAACTAGAGCAGATATTATTATCCCCATTTTGCAAGTGAAAAAACTGAATTCCATAAAGTTTCAATTTGGATACTCATTTAATGACTGTCTCTTCATTAGTCTGTTTACTCCATGGTAACAAAGATTGAGTCTGTCTTGTGAACATGATGCCTGATACGTAGCAGATATTCAATAAATATTTCTTGAATGAACAACCAAATGAATATACATATAGACAGGCCCTCAAAAGAGAGAATCAAGCATAAAATTCAAAAGTAACAAAATGTTTGAAAGTTTCTAAATGTAAAGTTTCATGCAAATTAGTAGGAAACATTCCTCAGAGATATTAGCTTTCATACTTTATGTATATTTGTATATTACATATATGTAAACTTTTGTGACAAGACTCATATGTTAACAACAAAACCTTCCTATAAATATTTATCTCTGATTTTAAATCTTAAGTATGACATACACAGCACCAAAAATATATTTAATTACAGCACTAAAAGAAAGCAGCAGCAGCAGCCTAGGTTTATTTTGTTATAATTTGTTTTTGTAATTTTATTGAAGCTCTCATTTCTGAATTGGAATACAAACACAAGTGAACACTTCAAAGCTCTTGGTATAAACAACTGACTTCAAAAAGCTAAATGTGTGTAAGCTCTGCTATAAACCTGCTCCTTAATTATGTTCCATTTTGTATTTAAAACCATACGTGTGTCATTTTATTTCACTTTTCCCATTCTGGCAGGAGTGTTATTCTTTAGTTTATTTTCAGTCTTGCTTTGACTGATAATATTTTTCGATCAATGAAAAGGTTGGTGTTTCCAAAAGTAATGGTATGTAATAAAACTGTTCTTCTCTCACAATTAAAAGCATTTTATTATGTAATAAAATCAGTTTCTTTTTTCTAGCTCTAGCCACACTACATTAATTCAGACACTAATTTGCACATGATATATTATTGATAGAGTTGCATAAGCATTTATTACTAATATGTATACACACATATTAGATTATACGTTATATTTAGATCACATAAATATCCGGTTTCAGCAGACTTTTATTTCAATCTAACGAGAATGTTCTCTTTTTGCAAACATAACCCTGCAAAACTAAGTCAAAAATATTTTTTTAATTTTATGTACAGTGGAAATATTTTGGAAAGTATATAAATCAAAATTAAATGGGACAATTTGGACAGCATCTAACCCACAGCACTTAGTGCTCAAGGTTTTTATTGTCAGTTGAAATATAAATTAAAGGATTATAAGGATTTATTTATTTATTTATTTATTTATTTATTTATTTATTTATTTATTTTTGAGACTGAGTCTCACTTGGTCGCCCAGGCTGGAGTGCAGTGGCACAATCTCAGTTCACTGCAACTTCTACTTCCTGAATTCAAATGATTCTCCTGCCTCAGCCTCCTGAGTAGCTGAGATTGCAGGCGTGTGCCACCACGTCTGGCTAATTTTTTGTAGTTTTAGTAGAGACAGGGTTTCATCATGTTGGTCAGGCTGGTCTTGAACTCCTGTCCTCATGATATGCCCTCCTGGGCCTCCCAAAGTGCTGGGATTACAGGCAGAAGCCACCCCACGTGGCCTAAGGATTTATGTGCAATTCAAAGTGCTGGACCAGGAGCTAAGAAACCTGGGTCGAATCCCAGCTCTGCAAAAAAGTAAACATTGTTCAATCTTAAAAAAGGCATGTCTCTTGAGAAAATTTCCTCCACTGTTAAATGAGGAATTTGGGTTCAAAAGTTTCTTCTCACAAGGAGATTCTGAATCATAAGCGTCAGTTTAATTACTCTTTATTTGAGTTCTTCCTGGCCATGTGTTGGAATGGTCAGCATTGAAAGCCAGTCTTTCTGCCACTTGGTTGTCAGATTGAAATATTTTGTACTTTTCTATGAAATCTACAGGTTGAAATTTAAATACTTTGTCATGAAATTCCAAGTGCTTGTGACCTGGAGAATGTCTAATTCCTCAGCTTCGTCTCACGTCCTGCTTCATCTTTGTGGTCCACTGTAGATTCAGCTCTGCGTTCCAGTTTACCAAAAATGTCAAATTAATTCCTGCTGCTATGCCTTTTTGCTCATTAATTCTATCCTGAATGTCTTCCCTGCCGTACCCATTTTCTGTCTGCCTAGTGTTTATTCCTCAGTCAAGACTTCTCAAATATTATTTTGATCACCTACAGTAATATGAACACATGCGGTATAGGGAAACTGAAGGAAAAAAATCACACAAGGCATTGTTTAAAATGCAGATTCATGAACCTTTCCTGAATTACCAAAAGGAACTCTTAGGTCAGGGCCTGGAAATGTGTATTTTACCAGTATCCCATTAATCCTATCACAACTATTCAATAGATGACTGTTTAAGAAACATCACCAGTGAAGAGCCCTCACTTGTTTACTCTGTGGTCCATGGGAGTCTGGGGATAATAAAGTCATTTCTCCACTAGAAGCAAATTTTCTATAGATACTTGGGGTCATTTTCGTATATGTTTATTCACTCATTTTGGTACTCGGCTAAAATATATCAAGTTCCATGCTGGATTTGGGGAATATAGAAAAGACAAGATCAACTCAGTTTCTGCTGGTAATTAGGTCCTTTGTATCAGGTGAGAAAGACATCACAAATTCGTTATATAACTATTCATTTACTTACACTTGTAATTAATATCATCGAGTACCCCCTGCTTGTATCTGTGACTATCAGTAATATCTGACTTAAAATTCTGAACTAGGGAAGGTTTCCTTAGAAGTTTGACAGAAAATAGTGCAGTGATAGGCAAAGATGAAATAGCCCATAGAAATATAAATGGATACATTTAAAAGAAGGTAAATGAAAATTAGAAAAAATTAGGCAAAAGAGTCAGAGAGACCCAAGAAGTTGATATTAGGACAGTCACTCCAGCCTTACTATAGTTACTCTCAGCAGAGTGGATTTGCATTTGTTCACTTTGAACTATTTATAATATGAATCCAATGTATTTGTCATGTAAAACAGCATATAATTAGATTATTATTTTAAAAGCTTCAGTCTGACAATCTGTGTCATTTTCATGGGCTATTTAAGTCATTCATATTAAATGTTATTATTAATATGTTTGGATTTACATCTGCCATTGTGGGTTTTTCTTCATATATATCTCATTATTATTTAGTAACTCTGTCCCTCCTTTGCAACTTTCTTTTGTATTGAGTATTTTCTAGCATACCACTTTAATTCCTTTAATAAATTTTAACTATTTTTTAAAATTTTATTTTATCATTCTAAGAATACCTAACATGAAATCTATACTGTTAGCAAATTTTCAAGTATACAATACGGGATTGTTGACTATAAGTACAATATTGTACAGTGGATCACTAAAACTTGCTCATTTTGCTTAGCTAAAATTTTATGCCTGTTGATTAGTAACTCCCCACTTTCCCCTACCACCAGCCCCTGCCAACCACCATTCCGCTCTTTGAGTCTATAAATTGGACTATTTTAATACCTCATATAAGGGCAGTCATATAGTATTTGTTCTTCTGTGACTGTCTCATTTTATTTAAATCCTTAAGATTGATTCATGTTGACTCATACTGCAGAAATTCTTTGTTTTTAAGGTTGGCTAATAATCTATAGTGTGTATGTATATGCTACATTTTCTTTATCTGTACATATTGATAGAAATTTAGGTTGTTTCCACATATAAGCTATTGTGAATTATACTGTAAAGAACATGGGAGTACTCATATAGCTTCTAGATCCTGATTTTAATTATTTTGGATAATTACCCAAAAGTGGGATTGCTGGATCATATAGTAGTTCTATTTCAAAAATGTTTAGAAACCTCCATACTGTTTAGAAACCTCCATACTGTTTCCATAGCAGCTGACCATTTTCATTCCCAGTGCAGTGGTTACAATTTCTTCACATCGTGACATTTTCTCCTACATTTGTCATATATATAAATATATGTATGTATAGACACACACACGTAAGTGTATATATTGATACATATATGTGTGTATGTGTATATATGTACATATGTGTATATATACACACACACGTATATATATATACGTGTGTGTGTATATATAGTGTGTGTGTTTGCATGTGTGTGTGTGTGTAAGATAGCTGCCCTGACAGCAGGTGTGAAATGATATCTCATTGTGGTTTTGATTTGCATTGTCCTTACTAGTGACATTGAGCATTTTCCATATATCTGTTGGCCATTTGTATGGCTTCTTTGAAGAAATCTATGTTTAGGTCCTTAGGACATTTTTAAAATCAGGTTATTCATTTTTTGGCTGACTGTAGGAGTCCCTTCTGTATTTTGGATATTAACCCCTTGTCACACACATGGTTTGCAAATACCTTTGTTTTCCATTCTATAGACTGCCTTTTCACTCTGTTTATTGTTTCATTTGCTGTGCAGAAACTCTTTACTTTGACATCATCCCGCTTTTTAAATTTTGGTTTCATTGCTTGTGTTCTGGGTGACATATCCATGAAATCATTGTCAAGACCTGTATCATGAAGCTTTTCCCACTGTGGTCAGTAAAGATACTTGGCATGACTTCAATCCTTTTAAACTTGTTTAAGGTTTGTTTTGTGATCTATCCTGGATAAAGTTCATGTGTACTTGAGAAGAACATATTGGGCTCCTCTTAGGTGGAATGTTGTACATGTGTCCATTAGCTCCATTTGCCCTATAGTGCTGTTCAAGTATTCTGTCCTGATAGATCTTTTGTCTGGATGTTCTATTCGTTACTGAAACTGAAATATTGGATTCTACTATTAGTTTATTGTTGCCTATTTCTCCCTTCAGATTTGTCAATGTTTATGTATTTAGGTACTCTGATGTTGGGTGCATACCTAATTATAACTATTAAGTGTTCCTGGAGAACTGGCCCTTTTATCATTATACACTGTTCTTTGTCATTTGTGAGAATTTATTACTTAAACTCTATTTTGTTTTATGTAAGTATAGCCTACTCTGCTTTCTTTTGGTTACTATTTTCATGGAATATCTAGCTCCATTTATTCATTTTAGCCGATGTGTCTCCTTAAAACTATAGTGAGTTTCTTGTAAACAGTAGATGGTTGGGTCTTTTTGTTTCTTTTTACGTTTTTTTTTTTTTTTTTTTTTTTTGAGACAGAGTCTCGCTCTGTCGCCCAGGCTGAAGTGCAGTGGCCGGATCTCAGCTCACTGCAAGCTCCGCCTCCCGGGTTTACGCCATTCTCCTGCCTCAGCCTCCCAAGTAGCTGGGACTAAAGGCGCCCGCCATCTCGCCCGGCTGGTTTTTTTTGTTTTTTTTTTTTTTTTGTATTTTTTAGTAGAGATGGGGTTTCACCATGTAGACCATGATGGTCTCGATCTCCTGACCTCCAGTTGGTGTTGGTTGTGCTCCGGTTGTCTCGTCTCTTTCGTCACATATATAAGTGTGGTGATTACAGTGGCTTGAGCCATGGCGCGTGTGCGCTCCGCTTTGTTGTACGGATTAGTTGTTGTGAATTAATCCAACTTTTGAATCACTTTTGCAAGATGTAATATCTTGGTTGACAGTTTGGGGTTTTTTTGTTTCCCTTTTTTAACTTTTATTTTAAATCCAGGGGTATAAGTGCAGGTTTTTATATAGGTAAACTTGTGTCATGGGGGTTTGTTGTACAGAGTATTTCATCACCCAGGTATTGAGCCTAGTACCCATTGGTTAATTTTCCTGATCCTCTCCCTCTTCCCACCCTTCACCCTCCAAAAGGCCCCAGTGTGAGTTGTTCCCTTCCATGTGTCCATGTGTTCTTATCATTTAGCTCCACTTATAAGTGAGAAAATGCAGTATTTGGTTTGCTATTCCTACATTAGGTGGCTAAGGATAAGGGCCTCCAGCTCCATCCAGCTCTGTATATTCAGCAGTTTGAATATATAGTCCATCTCTCCTCTAGCCTGCAAAGTTTCTGCTGAGAAATCCACTGATAGTCTAAAGGAGTTTCCCTTTTATGTGATGAGTCACTTTTCTCTTGCTGCTTTTAAAACTCTCTCTTTGTCTTAACTTTTGAGAATTTTTCAATGTGTTTCAGTGTAAATCACTTTGGGTTCATCTGATTTAGTGCTCTTTTGACTTCTTGGATCTGTATGCCCTTTTCCTTCCTCTGGTTTGAGAAATTTTCAGTCATTACTTCTTTGAATAAGTTTTCTGGTCTTTTTTCAATTTCTCTTTTCCTTTTGGGATTCTCATTATGTATGCACTGGTCCACTTGGTGACTTGGTGGTGCCATATAATTCCCTTCAGCTTTCTTTATCCTTTTTTATTCTTTTCGGTTTTTTTTTCTCCTCTGACTGAATTATTTCAAAAAACTATCATCAAGTCTACTGATTCTTTCTTCTGCTTCACCTAACCTTGTGTTAAATTTCTCTAGCTAATTTTTTTAGTTCAGTTAATGTGTTCTTCAGCTTCATGATTTCTGTTTGGTATTTTATTTTAATATTTTCTGGTTTTTTGCTGAAATTCTCCCTTTATTCATACATTGTTCTCTCGGACTCAATGAGCCTCTTTATGATAATTATTTTAATTTACATGACAGAAAATTAAATTTTGATAAATATAAATGAATATAGATTTCTTCCTAAAATAATATTTTATGTATCATTTGTAGTTTTCTTCATTTGTTTTTGTGGATTGCATTACTGTTTGATTTTATTTTCCTACTTCAAGATAGCTTTATTTCACTTACCATTCCTTTGTGTTACTGTCAAATATATTACTTTCCTATATTTTTAATGTCTAACAATGTAATTTTATATATACTGTCTTATGTGATTGCTTTTAAAATCAATTAAAAGAAACAAGGAAAATAAATATTGAATTGTACTGTTTTTAAAATCATTTCATTATCATTATCTTTAATGAAGTTCTTTGGTTTGTCATGTGGATTCGAATAGCTGTCTGTCATCACTTCAGATTTTTGTCTTGATTTTATCTTTTTGCATGGTTTCCTAGGTTATGTTGACCTGTGGGCCAACATAAGTCATTTATGCTTACAAAAAAGGTTGTGCTTAAGCCACCTGAGTCAATACAATTTTCGTCTTTTACCACTGGATCTCTGTGTGACTGGAAGCCTGCTTTCACAGCTCAGGAAATTTACAGTTTTGTCCTGCATTCAGCTAGACAATAATCGTTCAGAAGTTTCCTCTCTGATTGCACCTGAAAGGGTACAGCCTTGGGCATGTGTGTGGCCTTTCAGTATACCCACAATCAGTGTGGTTTATTTTTGAGCCTCACTTCTTTGAAGTTGCACTTGGTAAGAGTATCTGATTATTCAGCCGGTGATTGATCAGAGGTTGTGCTTAGATCCCTTGAGACAGTAAGATTTCTACCATTTGCTCTTAAATTGACATGCGACTTAGAGAATGCATTCAACTCTTCCTTCTTTGACTGCCCTTTAAGGGATAAACCTAGAGGATATGCACAGACTTTCGGAACATGAAAGTGAGTATGATCTCAAGAGGGTCTTTCTATTTCTCTTTCTCTCATTTAGGTATGAAATTATTCGTTCTGTGTTTCAAATAAATTTTATCTCCTGAGGTATAACTGGGGAGTTACCAACAGTTAAGGCCTGTCTCTTAATGTGGTCATAGTATCAACCCATTTCATTCACACTAGGGATGGGCACAATGACCTATTCTCTCTGGAGTGACAGCTCCACCTTTGAGTGGGTATTGGAATTAATAGTGGCTCCTGATCTTCTTAGTTTGCCCTTTCTGGCATGAAATCTCAACCCTAAATGCAATCAGGGGAAGGAGAAGTCAGGGCAGCAGTATTCTTGGCCTGTTGTACCTACACTAGAACCCTTACCCTAAGACTAGGAACTGCATGGGAAAAGGGAATCCCAATTATCTCAGCCACTCCCACCTATACCACAGCATCTACAACAGAGAGATGGAGGTAAGAATGAGATATGAATGTGACTTGCATCTTCTTAAATAAAACCATAGCCCTAGACTGACAGCTGGGAGAGGGGAGCCTCCATTTTCTTACCATACTCATTTGGAGTAAAGCATCTGTAATGCAAAGCAAAGGGCCATAGACGGGGGAGAAGGTAGTAGCTCAAATGCCACAGATCCTCACTCTTCTACTAAGATTTAGTTGGTTTTATTATATTAATGTCCTTTTTATTTGATGTAAGCTTTTGGGCCAATTTCCAGAGACTTAAAACAAATATTTAAAAATAATTTTCACCAGTAAAATGGTTGTGATGGCAAGAGGGTTTGCCAAGCTACTCACAGAGCCATTGTGGTAGTCTCACTCACCAAGGAATTGGGGGTAAAAAAGACAATCAAAAAGAAAAGGAAAGAAAGAGCTAGTCAGAGATATCAGGAAAGTGTAGGGTCATAAAAGCTATGGGGAAAGAAAATTTAATGGAAGGTGTGGCAAATAGTGTTAATAACATTCATAAAATCATGTGAGTTGAGTATTTGAATACATGCACTGGATTTAATAGCAAGAATAGTGGTGATTTTCATGTGTAGTGATAGGTATGAAAGTCACATTCAGGAAAGGGAGGACTATGAGATGATTGGCGAGGAAAGGGAAAATGGTAGACACAAATATAGCTATAATGGGTAGTAGCTACATGGAGGAGTGGGTCTAGTGGAGTGTGCATTTTTTAAATAGATGTTTGTAATAAATGGGAGATATATGGGTGTATTTAAGTGTAGCTGGGGAAGACCCTTGCAAAAATGGGATGGATGAAGGTAAATATCAAAAAATGAAGTTTAAGGTTTCTGAGAAAGTGGGAGGGAATGGAAGTAGAGCCTGGATGGAGAGCTAGCCTTGTAAACTAGGAAGATTTCTCTGCTATAGCAGGAGGGAAGGACAAACAAATGGTTGTGCAAATAGGGTGTTAGATGGCAGAAGGTTAATGGAATTCACTGGATCTTCAATGTGGAAGGGACCTCAACCAGGCCTCTAGTCTAACCTTATGTATTCCGGCAGCTATGGTATTACCATCTCCTTTTGTAAAACTAATGCTCATTGACTTTTCCAAAGGTCAAACATTGAAGTATGTAACAAGGGTAGAGAAATTAATACAGAATGAAAGAGTTACCTCTCAGTGCTTTTGAATATTCTTTACTTTCCTGACATACTGGGCTCAGACGTAGAAACACCAGTGGGGGGCCGGGAATTTAAAAGGAGGGACAGAAGCACAAAATAGTACATCTGAAAGCAAGTTATGAGCCTCCATAGGATTAAAAACTCATAAATATAGGTATTAAAATTCCTTGACTAGTTAATCTACTTGTATATTTTGGTATCTCATGATTCTTTTAGCTGAGGAAACTGGTTAAGTTCCTTGCTTAAGAAAACACAGTCACAGGCCAGGAGCGGTGGCTCACGCCTGTAATCCCAGCACTTTGGGAGGTGAGGCGGGTGGATCACGAGGTCAGGAGATCGATACCATCCTGGCGAACACGGTGAAACCCCGTCTCTACTAAAAACACCCAAAAAAAAAAAAAATTAGCCGGGCGTAGTGGCGGGCGCCTGTAGTCCCAGATTCCCGGGAGGCTGAGGCAGGAGAATGGCGTGAACCCGGGAGGCGGCGGAGCTTGCAGTGAGCCGATGGCACCACTGCACTCCAGCCTGGGTGATAGAACGAGACCCCGTCTCAAAAAAAAAAAAAAAAAAAAAAAGATAACACTGTCACTTAGAGGCAAAACTCAAGTCATCTGACTCCTAGTCCAGTGATTGTTTTACTATGGCTATGTATATGATTTTATTTTGTCAAAGAAAGTCACCCAAAATCTGGTAATACTAGGTTGGTGCACAAGTAATTGTGGTTTTTGCCATTGAGTGTAACGGCACAGTAAAAGTAATGGAAAGTAATCTTTTGGAGCTTATGAATTTGATTTGCTGCGTGGGTCTGCACAGAGTCCTTTTTTTGCTTTTGGGATAGGGCCTCACTCTGTCACCCATGCAGTGGCATGATCACAGCTCACTAGTCTCAAGCTCCCCCATCTCAGGTGATCCTTTCACCCCAGCCTCCCAAGTAGTTGGGACTACAGGCACGCACGACCATGCCCTGCTATTCTCTTGTATCCTTTTTAAAGAGGGAGGTTTCCATGTTGCTCAGGTTGTTCTTGAACTCCTGAGCTCAAGAGATCCAACCCCTTTCAGCCTCCCAAAATGCTAGGATTAGAGGCGTGAGCCACCACACCCAGCCTCTGCACAGAGTCTTAAAGATGAATTATATAATTGCCAACAGGTAAAAATTGAGATTTCACAAAAATCCAGATTTGAAGGTCTCCTGCAAACTGAGGGATCTGGCAAAACCAGGTCTTCATAGCATTAATTGTCATAAACTGAGTAGCAACTGTTCCCTTAATCAAGGCTAGAAATCTTCCAATTCACTGCTATTAACATTGGTTGCAATTTTTTTTAATACTGGACAGACTTCACCCACTTAAAGTTACATGTCTAGTCCCAAATGGGCATTTGAGTTTGTGTTCTCTGGTGTTTTCTACAAGTATATTTAAAAAAAAAAAAAAAAAAAAAAGCTGATTTTGAAAAGGGGTAGACAATCTTGCTCGAAGGCACTGTCTTACTTCTGCTGTTCCAGCCAGCCTGAAATAATGGGCTTTCCTTTCATCCACCCTTCCCTCAGAATCCCTCCATCTTCTCTGCCTGGATAAACCCCGCTATTCTTTCCATCATCTCAGGAATCACCTACCCAGGAAAACCTCTCTGAATAGCTAGCAAGGTGTTTGGTCAGGCCAGTTGCCCTTCTTATGCTTTCATAGTGCCCTGTATTTCCTAAAGGGCAAATACCCCTATATTATCACTTGACTTCTTCGGAATTATCTGTGTATATTTCCATGTTTTCACTGGGTTAGGGACCATAAGTCATTTCAGCATTGCTCATCAAAGCTTATGGCTGGCATGTATTAGACTTTAGGTAAAAATCTAATTAAACCAAATTACACTAAACTCAGAGTTCAAATCTCTGGACTACACACACACACAAAAACAAAAACAAACAAACAAAAAAACAAAAAATAAACAAGCAAAAGAATGTCAGAATACCTAGGTCTAATCTCAGCTCTGTAACTGTCTGAATGACTTTGGGAAAATCACATCTCTCCAGGCTTCAATTTCTCATATGAAAATGAATAAATTCATTGAACTTAAATTATCTCAAGTGTCCCAGTTCCTGGTTCATAAATGATGCTTGGGCAGTGTTTAAGACAATATATTGATGGAGATTTCTCTGGCCTAGAGATCATTCTGGCTATGAAGTTATTTTGTCAATGGTTCCATCAGAAACATTATACTGAAGTGTCTCATAAATATCTATGGGTAGTTAAAATACTGGAGGAGAGTCAAGGGAGATTTCTTGTTTCCATCAGTTCTACTGTCTACACATAACACTTTATAATAACTAATTCTAAGCAAAGGGTAACCACAGAGAAGCCAACTCTTAAATTAGCCCATTGGTGACCCCTAGGGGCTGTTTGACTTTTTACAACTATATGAGAAATGAAAACATTTAAAATGTATACATTAATTCTAGTAGAATGTTTCTCATTAGGTTTTCCCATTTAAAAGGATTGCAGCTGGTAGTCCATACTTGCAAAAATAGTGGGTTGATGGAAAAGAAGATTTCTATTTTGCTTGTTTATATATTTGTTTTTTAGATTAGATTTTTGTTTAAACCCTATATAGGTTTAGAGCAGGGTTAGATGTTAAAGTTAGCTCCATTGGTGTAGTAAAAAAAAACTAAGTGATACAGGCAGTCTTTTTTGAGAAATCTACTAAAATCACTCACATATCGCCCCTAATCTCACATTCTACAGGACTGTCCTTCTTGTATCATAGCATAGTTTTATAAATACTGCTTGTCATTCCTCTAGACTTTTAACTACTGTACCATAGGTATTATCTCCATATCTCCAGGGCCTGGCATAGTGCTTGTCCTAGAGAAGCTTTTGAAAAGGGAATGACAATCATCTCTGATACAGAAATTGTCATGAGGATAATGTTGAGGCAGTGCATGTAAAGCAGCTTTGTAAGGTGCGATACAAATGCCACCTCATGTCATCATCTTTTCAGCTTGGTACACTCTAAGGAAGAGAAGCTCCTTATGCAAGGCGTCTGCAGTGGCCAAGGGAGCAGCTGCTCACATCTTGTAGAACTGAGAAGAGTTTGATGCGATAACAGCAATTTCTTGAGGGATCTAAATGTTTTCCTGGCTGTAATCAGAACTTTGGTCAGGCAGATAAGACACCAGTAGTATTAGAAGAAAAATGGAGTGTAGGAAGCTACAAAATTAATTACAAAAGATGTGTTCACTCTTTGGGTACCTGTAGTACTATAAAAGATGAATTTCCCCATACTATCATAAGTATTGGTGAATTTTAAATGTATATTTGAGATTTTGTTTCTTTGATTCAGCATTGCTCATCAAAACTTATGGCTGGCATGTATTAGACTTTAGGTAAAATCTAATTAAACCAAATTACACTAAACTCAGAGTTCAAATCTCTGGACTACACACACACACAAAAAACAAAAACAAAACAAACAAACAAAAAACACAACAACAACAAAAAAACAAGCAAAAGAATGTCAGAATACCTAGGTCTAATCTCAGCTCTGTAACTGTTTGAATGACTTTGGGAAAATCACATCTCTCCAGGCTTCAATTTCTCATATGAAAATGAATAAATTCATTGAACTTAAATTATCTCAAGTGCCTGTTTAAGGTTTGTGAAACTCAAGTAGCTCTGCATTAAATACCTGGATGGAGCTTTAAGAATCCTCTAATGGGCTGCAGTATAATTGAATTGTCTGGGGAAAGAAACAGTATAGGCTCAAATGTAGAGGAACGAGAACACCAACATTTGTTGGTATGCATACTCTTGGCCTATGCCTTAAATGAACTCTAGATTTAAAAGACTTTTGAACATGTCAACTTGAATTTGCTACACACATTCCAAACTAGTCAAGTCCAGTATTGAGATAACTTTGACCCAAATCAGGTTTTGTTATTTAATTTTCTACCTAGTACTTGATACTGGTCATCCAAGTCAGAATTAGGAGTCATCTTTGCTCCCTCTTTACACGTACCAATAAAAATTCTCTCACTCCTTCACGATTTACTATTATAGTCTTAGTTCAGTAATCACTTATCATCGAGGTTATTAAAACAGTCTTCAAATTGTTTATCTTGTCTCTAAAATGTAGCCATTCTCCTTTTTTCTACCTACAAATTGTTGCCAAAGCAATTATCCCAGAACCCAAATTTTATCATTCTTGCTTCCTCCTTAAAAATGCTTCAAAGTTTCCTAATAGCTTATAGACCATTCAAACATGCCTTAGTTTAGCACATAAGCTCTTAGCAATTTGAACCTTTTCTCATTTGCCACTCTGTCAATACTAACACACTTTTGCTTCAACCTTTCATAAAAAACCTATTCCATTTCCTTTTGCTAGTTCACGACTCCTCGCTTTCAAGCTTGTTGGATCCATTGTTTGAAATATCCTTTACCCTTTCTTTTTCTTGCTAATTTTACATTTTCTTTAGCTCATAGCTTGTGTCACTGACTCTCCAAAGTCATACTCGTGACACCATGGGAGTGTTATAGATATCTCATTTATGTATTCCTTCGGCGTGTCATGAAAACCTCTAACGCATTACAATATTATACTGTCTTGCAACTAGTTAATTGTCTGCCACGTATTCTGTCTCAAAAGAGGTCATTTCTGGATGTTTTACAGATGGCTACACATTGTTCTCTGGATAAAGGTTTTTTTTTTTTTTTTTTAATTCTTAGCATGACATACCAATTTTTTATACTAGTTCCCCTAACTTTATGGCATTATTTTCTTATAAACTTCTCACCTTACATCTTGTTTTCCAAGTCCAGTGAACCATTTTCAGTTCCCCAGTGTGTTTCTTAAGATACTCTATTAACTCTGCCTGAGATACCATATTCTGGCTTTCTTCACCCAATATTCAAGATTGTGTTCAAAAACCTAGCAAGATCCTTTTCCTCCCAGTATCCCAAACTGACCTTCCACCCCACTATGGTCTCCATTCCTCTGTATGGAAATCATCAGTTTCACTTTCTGGCCCACTGAACTTGATGAAGCTCCAGAGGGGAGCTGGCTGTTTTAAGTTCAGCATTCCCAGGTCCTATTCCTAACACATATTGGGCATAGAGTTTTGTAAATACTGTAAATACCCAGGAGTTAATGGCATAGACTTTAGAGACAATGAAAGTGTTCAAGTTCTTCCCTGCCACTTTCTAATAATGTGATCTTGAGCATTTCTTAATTCTATAGACCTTAGTACATTCATGTATATAACTGGGATAAAAATATGTATCTTATAATGCCATTGTTAGAATACACAAAATATGATGTGTTAAGGAGTACTTTCTGTACCTGGCACATAACAAGCACTGGCTGGTGGACTTAGTTACATGATGGCATTCAGTTACATTGTTGAATGAGTGAAAGATTGAATGAGCTGCAGGAACAAGCAGTGGCTGGATAGCTTGATGTCAGTTTCCAGAAAAGAAGTGAGAAAAGTAGCCCGGGTAACGGAGAGAGAGAGAGACACATGAAAATGGTGTGAAGGGGTGTCATATCGAGAGGCAGGTGTGCCTAGAGTGGAGGGTTAATTGAACGTAGAATAAGAGATGACTGTGAATGCTTGATACTGTGGAAAGCTTGTCTTACTCTTAAATGTAAGGTGTTGTATAGACCACACTAGGACCCTGAATTGCATCCTCAAATTTAACACTGAGAGTACAAATGCTCCTTCACAATTCTACCAGATTATTTGCTTCTGATAGTTCCTGAATAAGCTGTTCCTCAATCTTTCATCTCATTTTTACCCTCATTTTAGTCCCAGAAGGATAATCTAATGGGTCCACTAGACGCCCATTGTTATAATTACTTCTTTTCCACTCCTGTGACTGCCGTGGCATCTTTCACACTCCCTATGAGATGGATGGGCAGACACAAAGTGATTGAAAGAAAGATGTTTGTGCTGACGAGTTGTCTAAGGAAGAAGTGTTCTTAGCCCAGACACATCTACTATTTGTATCTTGGATGGCATTTTTTTCCTACTTTTCTTTTTCAAATGAAGAAGAAATTAAAAAAAAAAAAATCAGCAAGCTCTGAAGGGTCTTATTCAGCTCCTGGATATCCCCAGGGCCAATCATTTGGGTATATTTTTCTCTTCCTCCTCCTTCTCCTCCATCTTCTTTTTCTGTCCCTTATGTAGTTTTATCCCTTATAAATTAAAAGGATTTGCTTTGCTATTAATCATCTGCTGTTTTAGAGTTCTGTAAATCTCTCTTTTATTTTTCCTGGTTATACCAGCAGTATAGAAGTTAGAAATAAAGCACAATATAACAGCTACACACACACACACACACAAGAACTTGTACACATGTCCAGAATCTATTGTTAGTTTGAAATATTGATCTTACAGAAGAACTGGAAATGGCCTAAAATAAAGCATTAGAGACTCCAGACCACAAAAAAAAGTACATGCAGGAACTTTGAAAAATGAATTGTCTTTTTCCCATTTCTAATACACTAGATTTTGTAGAGGGTGACAAAGAACTCATGTCATGATTTCATCTACCTCTACTACTTGGAAGATGAAGATGATGAGTCAGCTCCTTCCTCACAGTGGTTTGGAAGTTACTTTTCTGAGAATAAAGGCGTGAAATTTCCATGTTTCCAGGAAAACATACTTTGCATCATCCTTGGTATTCTAGACTCCAAATTGTATGAATGTTAAGATCAAATATTTATCATACTATATATAATTTGTTTATTTTTATATTACTCTACCCCAGACTGTAAAGCCTTTGTAGACAAGTTGATTTAATTATTATTTTCTTTAATGTATCAAACAATTGCACGGCTTTGTATGAACTAAGAGCCAGGCACTGTTCTGAGGGCTTTTCAAATATTATAACTCAATTGATTTTCTTAACCACCCTATGATTTAGAGACCATTATTATCCCTATTTTCCAGATTGGAAACCTGATGCTCACAGGTATTAAGCAACTTTCCCGGGGTCATGGACCAATAAATGAAGAAAATGAGAATGACTGTCAGCCTTTAGGGCCTGTGCTTGGAAACTTCTCTTTGCTGTCTTTAATGATTATCAGTTGCACTCTAAAGTTAGCACAAAATCTGCCACATGTAAAACCCTCAATAAATGTTCAAAGAATGAATAATGTATTTGTTTTGGCTTTTAATTTCTGCTGATGTAAGTGTTTGTATGTTTATTTTCTGTCTCCTACTAATCTATGAGTTCTCAGAGGACAGAAATCTTCTCTGACTTATAGTTGTATCTCCTAAAATTGTGCCTGGAAAATACTCAACAACCATTTGTTCTATGAGTGAATGAGTGAGTAAGTAATCTTAATCTCAAAAATATAAAATTCCGGAGAAAGTGCCACCATCCCCTTTTTATATTAGTTGTCTATTGCTGCTGTAACAAATTACCAAATACTTAGTGGCTTAAGAAAACAATGTTATCTTACACTTCTGTATATTAGGAGTCTGACATGCATCTCACTGGGATAAAATCAAGGTTTCAGCAGGACTGTGTACCTTTTTCAAGTTCTAAGGAGAATGTGCTTCCATGTCCTTTGCTTCTTCTAAATGACACCCACGTTGCTTGGATCACGGCCCACTTCTATCATCGAATATGAGAACATTGCAACCTTTCATGCCTCTCTTCTGTAGTCACATCTTCCTGACAGATTCTCTTCTGCCTCCTTCTTATGCTTTTACACTGGGCCCTTTCAGTAATCCAGGATAATCTATTTTAAGGTCAACTGGTTAGCAACCTTAACTCCATCTGCAACCTTCATTCCTTTTTGCCATTCAACCTAACATTTTCACAGCTTCCAGGGATCAGGAAGTGAGTATTTGAATAGTCATTATTCTGCCTACCATGGCTTTCCTCCTTTACAAATTTATCTGATCCGCCCATGCCTATTTTCTTTTTTTTTTTACTTCAGTTATAGAAAAATTCCCTCTCCTTATTTATTTAGTTTCAGTGTGGTACCAGTCTCTTTCCAATTTGTATTATAATTATATGCATATATGTCTTAGCTCCTAAGAACACAATAGGACCTTTGATTGCAGGGAGATACAGACAACTTTGTACCTCACAGAATTTAACACACTGAAGACTTTGTACATAGATTTACCAATATTTGTCTATAGAGGAGCATCACAGAGTTTAATTATTTAAGCTACAATTTCTGAAAAAAACAGCCAAGTATGTACTAAGCACTAAATGAAAAAAAGAATAGTTGATGGCAGAAAGACAAAGACAGGATAAGAGGGATGTGTGTAAGAGATAAATTGTGTTGTGACAACAACAGTAATGTAAAACTCGCATTTATTGTGCTATGCTCTGTACTGTTTTATGTACAACGCTAATTTAAACCGCATTAATCGACTGGGAGGTAGATTAGTCTCATTATGTAGATTAGAAAACTGAAGCTCAGAAAACCTAAGGGATGGCCCAAGAAGAGCACTTTGTATACATATATAATCCCTAAAAAAAAAAGTGAATGTTATATTTATTTTACATCTGAATTTAACAAATTTCAGAAGAGTTGGTAATTTTCACATGGTTACACCTGTTTCAAGTGTCCAAGCTAGACTTAGAAGAAAAGTATTTCTGGACCCAGAGAGTACTCAAACTCTTTCAAAGTTTAAGAGATGGCTCAAAAAGACATTATGCCCTTGACATAAAGACATAAGAAAAAGAGAGACCTTACATGACCACACCTATTTAGTTTATAAATTATAAGTTTATGATAAAAATAAATAACAACAATAGTTATGTCCTACCTCTATTGGGAAATTTTGTGGTTTTTTATTAACACCCTGTGAAGAAAATTATGATTATATTCCACATGATCTGTAACTAAATAGGTTTATAAAAAAATTAAACAATGTATCCCTAAATTAATGTATATATATACACACATATAGTTTGCTTTTAATAATAGCTTTATTAAGATACAATTTATGTATCAGAAAATTTATTATTTTAAAGTATAGAATTCAGTACTTTTTAGTATATTCAGAGTTCCACAGCCATCATCAATATCTAATTTTAAAACACTTTTATCATTCAAAAATAAACCTCATAACCATTAGCAATTATTCCTCATCCCCTGCTCAAACCACAGCCTCATCCAAGCCCTGTGCAACCACTATTCTAATTTCTGTCTAGATATTCTATAATATATATTTCCAATAAATGGATCATAAAACGTGTGGTCGTTAGTGATTGTCTTTTTTCAATTACAATAATGCTTTCAAGTTTCATTCATGTTGTTGCATGGATCAGTGGTTTGTTACTTTTTAGGGCCAAAAATATTTTATTGTACAAATATTTAATTGTATGAAAGAGCAAGTAAAAAAGAGAAAAAGAAAAAAGAAACGTGAGGAAAAGAAGGGAAGATAAGAAGAGACAGGTGAGAGGAGGGGCAGATAGAGAGGGAAGAAGGCAAAAGAAGGAAAGAAGTTAACGGGAAAGGCAAAGAGGATGTGGTTTTAGTTATATGTGAGTGAGAAAATTGAAAGCATGAAAAGATTAGTCTTGAATAGGTGGAGAGAGAGAGCGCATCCAACTTAAACAAAGTAAATGAGAATTGCAGTAGAAATAAGAAAAGTTTGGCAGCAGGGGAAGTTGAGTAGAAAGTCAATTGCTTCGTTGTTTTAATTTTCTTAATGAGATACACATAATCTAAATGGTTTGAAGCTTATTCAATTTTAACAAATGAGTATTGTTGATTGATGCTATGTCTGGCTCTCTTTGAAGCACAGTGAAGGGTCCAGGAGAAGTGAAAGCCATTGCTCAGGACATTCAACAGAATGCAAAATCATTAATCTTAGTATTTTTTTCCTGAAAAATTCATATTTTAAGAATTTTATAGAATTGGAAATTAGTCTTAGAGTCTAACTTCCCCTTATACATACTTGATCTCCCTTTTAATAGCATGCCTAGCAAGTGGGTTTTTAATTGTTACTTACATACTTTTAGAGGTGAGTAGCTCTTTTCCTCCTAGAACTCTTACCAAATGCTAAAGGAATAGGTTTTAAAGTTACATACTATCTGGGTTCAAATACTATTTCCACCACTTAAAGATGTGTGACCTTGGGAACCTCTTTTAAATTAAGTTTAGCCTAGAGCTGCCTTCTTACATACTTTACATTCAGCCTAAAGTTTTCTCTGAACCTAGTGAGCTATAATTTAACTGGATATGTAAACAAGATGGTAACCTGCTGTTGTAACAGTAAGCCAAGTGTCAGCTAATCATAGCCACCATACTTCAACCACATATCACTCACAGGCAGCCAATTGTTATTCAAACCATATTCAAATAAGGCAAACATGGAGTAGTAACCAATTTGACTGTTTCTGGACCTCACTTTCAATTTTTTTGTACTTTCCTTTTTCTGTTCCTAAATACTCTCCAATCATGCCACAGTGCCTAAGTCACTGAACCTATTCTTGTTCAGGGGCTGCCCAATTCTTGAATTGTTCTGTGTTCAATTAAATTGTTTAATTTGTCTAAAATTTTTATTTTAACCTCCTCCATGTGAGTTTTCTTACCTATCAAGTGGGAATAATGAAAATACTAACACAAAGGACTGTTGTAAGGATTCAGTAAGTTAATACGTGTAAAGAACTTGGAGCAGCCTAGTGTAAGGGATCAAATCTCTCACTCCAAGATACACCACTTTGGCATAAGAACTATTTTAAACTGAAAACAACCGAGGAACAGCAGATGCCAAAGAAAGCTGTCTGCTCTCTCCTTACACCATTTGCCTAATAGCAATGTTAGACTTAGCCCAGAGACAGAACAAGATAAATTTACGTAATAAACTTTACTAAAATAACATTTTAATCTCCCATTAGTTTCCCATATTTACATACCTTCTTGCAGTTTGCCACCCTTGGAAGCCTAAAACACTTTCTTTGTCTTGTCACTTCTCTACAAAGTTATTACTCTTATTAAGACACTATTTTATCTATTGCCATATCACCCTAAATGCATTCAAAAAGATCTTATTTCTCCTTGCTTATGAAGTTTAGTTTGGCCGGATGTTAAATTCCAAGTTGGAAATTCTTTTCTTTAAGAACGTTGAATATTGACTCCCATTCACTTCTGATTGGCAGGGTTTCCACTGAGAGTTCCACTGTTAATCTGATGGGATTCCCTTTGTAGGTGCCCTGGCCTTTCTCTGGCTGCCCTTAACATTTTTTCTTTCATTTTGACATTGAAGAATCTGATGATTATGTGTTTTGGAGTTGATCTTCTCATGGAATATCTTACTGGGGTTCTTTGCATTTCCTGAATTTGAATGTTGGCCTCTCTTCCTAGGTTGGGGAAATTATCTTAGATAATATCCTGAAGTATGTTTTCCAACTTGGTTCCATTTCCCTATCTCTTCCAGTTACTGCAATCAGTTGTAAGTTTGGTCTCTTTACATAACCCTGTATATCTTGAAGATTTTCTTCATTCCTTTTCATTCTTTATTTTCTATTATCATCTGTCTGTCTTATTTCAGAAAGATAGTCTTCAGGCTCTGAGATTCTTTCCTCTCCTTGGTCTATTCTTCTATTGCCACATGTGGAATCTCAGGCAGACTCCAGCCTGTTGCCATTGGCTGGCTGGAATTCCAAGCCAGTGGGTTTTAACTTGTGAAGTGCTGTGGAAATGGGGCTCACAGAACAATTCTAATGACTCCCTGGATTCAGCCCCCTTCCTAGGGCTATGTACAGATGGATCTCCCACCTTTCCAGGGACCCCAAGTCCAGAGTATGTAAAACCCCTGGGTCTCTGAGTGTGCCTGAGTGGCTGCTCTGCTGAGACTCCACACAGCTCTGTGTGTCAGACACTAGGCCCTGAGGTCATGGGCTCACAAGGGGATCTCCTGATCCACGGGTTGCAAAGATCGATAGGAGGAAGCATGGCTTCCCGGGCAGGGTCACACAATCACTCACCACGTTCTTTGACTGGGGGAGTGGGTTCCTTTGGCTCTGTTCATTCCTTTGGCTCTGTTTGCTCTGTTTGGCTCCCAGGTGGGCCATTGCCTCACCCTGCTTTTCTTCGTTCTCCATGGGTCAAGTTGTTTGCCTAGTCAGTCCCAATGCAAGAACCTGGATGTTTCAGTTGAAGGTGCTGAATTCACTTGCCCCTTTCATTCCTCTCCATGAGCGCCATGAATCGCAGCTGTTTCTAATCAGCCATCTTGACCCCCCCACTTCTTCATTTTTATTACAAATAAGGTAATTACATAAAGGTTTGGCTGTATTTCTGATGATTTTCTCAGACCCAATTACTAGAAACAAAATTATTACCTATAAATTATGTAAAATGATTTTCTGTTCTGCCATCACATTCTCAACAAGTTTTGTTATTTTTATCTTTACTGATCTGAGGAGACATTTAAATAATATTTTACCTCATAAGTTTTAGATTATGGATTTTAAAAGTAGGGTTCTTCTCAGAGCTTCAAAATGTGCATTAGAAATTTTAAAAGGAAGGGATTGTATTCAGTGTATTTCAAGGTAGTTGTCCATGAAACTCTTTTCTATTACGGGCAACATGTTTTGGGGAAGTTGGTATTGGAGCATTGAAATTGCTCCAGTTCTAATTGTCTAGTTGTAAACAGCAGAAAAGGTAGGCATTTTTACAAATGAAGGATCCTTTTCAAAAGATGATGCTTCCTGCAGAATAATGAAGGAAGACAATTTAACACTTCCAACAACAACAAAAAAAGAAAGAGGTAATTCAACTGAGGCTCTACACTAATAAACACCTCAGAAAGTAAAAATTACCATAGGCCAGAACAATTATCTCTTAATTAGGAGGCTTCATGGAAACCTACCAGCCTAAAAGCATTAAGAACTGCTAGAAAACATGAGTATATTTTGACTGGAATATTTAAAAATCTAATAAAGACATTAAGATTATTGTAATTAAATGTTCTTTTAATGTAATCATCTCTCTAGAGTTGAGAAAAAATACCACATATAAAGCTGTATTCTGAATAATCACAAATAGAAAAGAATTTGTGAAAAAAATAGAAAGAAGAACCTAGTTTAAGTTTAGCCAGTAATATTGTTGCTGTAACATTGAACAAAACTTTACAGGCCATCTGTCTGTTTTCTCTCTTATAAGATGAAGACAATAATGCTACCAGCATTAGTGTTTCTGTGGCATGAAAGAATAGATTTAGTCACATACTAACAACTACAAATTTAACAAATCACACTTATTTTCTGATCATACATGGACAAAATTGATAGAAAGTACATATTTTGTAAGGCATAGTCACAAAGGGTAGAATTTGAAAGGTAACAATTCCTTTGGGCATAAAAGTTATTCTCTTCTTACTGAACCAAAACAGTATTTGCTAGTCTGTATAAATTCAACTATGGTAGTATTTGGTAAGCACTTTTCATGTGTTTAAGTTTAGATTAATAACCGTCAAATAATATAAAAGCTCCCTGTCTAATTACAGAAGATACACATTAGACTGCTAGCCTGATTTTTTTTTTAACTTTTACATTCAGAGGTACATGTGCAGTTTATATAGGTAAACCCATGTCATGGGGGTTAGTTTTACAGATTATTTTGTCACCCAGATATTAAACCTAATGTCCATTAGTTATTTTTCCTGATCTTCTCCCTCCTTACACTCTCCAGCCTCGAAAAGACCCCAGTATCTCTTGTTCTCCTTTATATGTCCATGCGTTCTCACTCATCATTTACCTCCCTCTTACAAGAGAGAACATGTGGTATTTGGTGTTCTGTTTCTGCATTAGTTAGCAAAGGATAATGGCCTCTAGTTCCTTCCATGTTCCTACAAAGGATATAATCTAATTATATTTTATGGCTGCATAGTATTCCATGGTGTACATGTACCACATTTTCTTTATCCAGTCTACCATAGATGGATATTTGAGTTGATTCCATGTCTTTGCTATTGTGAATAGTGCTTCAATGAACATACATGTACCTGTGTCTTTTTGAGAGAATGATTTATATTCCTTTAGTTATATACCCAGTAATGGGATTGTTGGATTGAATGGTGGTTCTGTTATTAGCTCTTTGAGAAATCGCCACATTGTGTTCCACAATGGTTGATCTAATTTACACTGCCCCCAACAGTATATAAGCATTACCTATTCTCTTCAACCTCACCAGCATCTGTTATTTTTTTCACTTTTTAATAACTGCCATTCTGACTCGTGTGAGATGGTATCCCGCTATGGTTTTGATTTGCATTTATGTAATGATCAGTGTTATTGAGCTTTTCATCCTATGCTTGATGGACACATATATGTCACTGTTCATGTCCTTTGTCCACTTTTTAATGGGGTTGCTTGTTTTGTTTTTGTAAATTTGTTTAAGCTCCTTATAAACGTTGGATATTAGACTTCAGCAGATGCATACTTTGTAAATATTTTCTCCCATTATGTAGGTTGTCTGTTTATTGATAGTTTCTTTTGTTGTGCAGAAACTCTTTAGTTTAATTAGATCCTGTGTGTCAAGTTTTTTCGTTAGTTGCTATTGCTTTAGTGTCTTAATAATTAAATCTTTGCCCATTCCTACGTCCAGAATGGTATTGCCTTGTTGTTTCCCAGCATTTTTATAGTTTGGGGGTTTTTACATTTAAGTATGTAATCCATCTTGAGTTAATCTTGTATATGGTGTAAGGAAGGGGTCTAGTTTCAGTATTCTGCATATGCTAGCCTGATCTTTTTATGGCCTAGTGAACTGGGACAAGTCACTTCCTTTCTCTGATTCTTCCATTTTATCTGGTAATATATTCTACTTTTCCAGGTCCTTGAGGGGATAAAATTAGATAGTGTAGAAGAAAATATCTTATAAGCAATAAGGTATTTACAAATGTCAGTAATTTTTCAAGGGAAATTGAAAAATAAGATCTGAACTTTATTACTATCATTGTCACAAGGTCCCTTTATGTCTAGACACTAAAATCACTGAAAATCTAGTTAGAAAACATTTATCTTTCTCCTCTCTTATAAAATGCTCAACAAGCAATCATTCATGCATAAGCACTCAGAGGTTTTTTTCAGGTCTGACTTAAATCTCCTTTTTTTCCTCTTCTCTCATTTCCATTAATCAAAACTGTGCAATCTCTTACCCTGTTTCTTCACTAAATAATGATGTTAATAGTTGCAGTATTATCATACAATCTACCTGTGATAGATACAACTTTTCTCATTGTCCCTGTAGTAGTATGAATATCTCTGTTGCTTTCCATGTGACTTTTAAATACTACTCACACAAGGTGTGGAATTCATTTCCTCAACCTATTAATGTTGAACTTAACCATATGACTTGCTTAGGCCAATGCAACGTGGAAGGAAATTTTCATGTGCCAATTCTGGCCAAGGTGTCAAAAGATAGCATATATTGTTATTGTTTTTCTTGGGATCATGTTATCTGAGAAGAACATACCCCAAAAAGCACCTATTGCAAAGATAATATGGAAAATATGGAGCATGCTAGTTGAAGGTTTAAACGTCAAGAAATTTCCAAACTGCTTTTCGAAACAATCTTTCCATTTTACATTCCCATCAGCAATGTATGAGTGTTTCAGTTGCTGCCCATCCTACACTTCTAATTGTCTGTCTTTTTAATCTTAGCCATTCTAATGGATGTGTATCAAACATTTGTGATTTCAATCTGTATTGTCCTGATGACTAAAGATTTTGAGCAGATTCTTACATGCTTATTGGGCCTGTATATATCTGCTTTTGTAAATGTCTTTTCAAATCTTTTTATTGTTTTTTGCTTGTTTGTCTTCTTATTGAGTTGTGTTTTCCATGTATTCTGGATAAAAGCCCTTTATTACATACATATAGATGTACAGTACAGATGCACTGATGTGTGTGTGTGTGTATGACCTATAAATTGAACTATTATATACTGCCACACAGATCTCTGAAACAGTTCATTCTTCATCAATTTGCTTTCTTTCTTTTCTTCATGTTGGTTAATTTCAATTGATTTATCTTCAAGTTCACTAATTCTTCTTACATCAATGTTTTTGGGCCATCTCAACTAATTTTTTATTTAAGTTTTGTACTTAGATCTAGAATTTCCCTTTTTAAAGTGTTCATATCTTTTGAGATTTCCTATATGCTTACTCATTAAAATGTTTCTTTAATTCTTTGAATATAGGTATTTTTAATCGTATAAACATATTTATAATAGATGACTTGATGTTTGTCTGCTAATGCAACATCTGTGGCCTTTCAGAGGTATCTCAGAAAGCAGCAAACTCAAGTCTTAACTCACGCAGCTCTGTCTTTCCAGGTTAGAGTCTTCTCTGATTCCTGTCTATGTTACCTTGGGTTCCTAGGGTTTCCACCTCGTTAACATAGCTGTACAGACAGAGAGCAAGGCAAAGTTTTGAACAGATTTGCGGTTTCTTTCCCTTCCACATTTGTCTCATTTCCATAATTTCATCCAACCCTGATCTCTAAATTTGTTACCACAAGTTGATCTGGCTGTGGTTTTCTGCTGCCATTACCAGGACATTGAGAAATATCCTTGGGGGAAGAAAATTAGCCAAATCCTCAGAGCTCTTGGTATTGCAGTTGAAGTTTCTCTGGAGTAAACTCTTTTCTAGGTTCTATTTGCTTTTGGATGTTCTGGTGCCTTTAAATATATTTTTAAAAATTTTCCTCTGATATATAACCTTTGACAAGGTTTAATTATGACTCATTCCACCAACATTACCAGAATTCACTCTAGTATTTCTAACATTTGTGATTTCAATTTGTATTGTCCTGATGACTAAAGATTTTGAGCAGATTCTTACATGCTTATTGGGCCTGTATATATCTGCTTTTGTAAATGTCTTTTCAAATCTTTTATTGTTTTTTGCTTGTTTGTCTTCTTATTGAGTTGTGTTTTCCATGTATTCTGGATAAAAGCCCTTTATTACATACATATAGATGTACAGTACAGATGCACTAAAAATACTGTTAAAAGTATTTTTAACTTAAAATACTTAAAAGATACTTATGTAGGTCAAAGATTTTTATTTGTTTCTAGCCTGCTGATTAGATTCTGGCTCTTATTCTTGCATAAATCATAGCCATAATTGGTCTTTGTTAATGGCTAGCTTTTGTTACTTTGAAGTGGAATGATAATTTAAAATATTTCTGAAGCTATCTGAGTGCCAAATCCTAGCTGTTAATGATGCTTCCAATCATTTACCACTGTCTTACTCACCCAAAGTTGTATAATTTTTGTGCTTCATATATATATATCCTTTCCATAACGCTCAGAATTATTTGTATGCTCATGTTTTATCAAGCTCTTGTAAATTTAATTAAATCCTATAATTAAAATAAACATCCTATAATTACAATACCAAGTACAACCAGATAAATCGTTTTTGAAAACAGCAACCAAATTTTGGCTTGCAAAAAATTATTTTTGCAGAATTAAGTATGTGCTTATCCTAAAGAATACAAGTACCAAGAGTTCAGTGGTTGGTCATCAATCAGTATATTTTACAGAAGAGATAGAGACAGATGGTTAATTGAATGAGTTAGTTAAATGAAATTCCACTAAGAATTAGTTAAATGAAATTCTACTCTACTACTCTCCGCATTTTGAATCTAAAGAATATGATGTTCAGAAAGAGTGGTAATTTTTCCAAGGTCATACAACTGGTGGGTGACAAATCGGCATTGGAACTGAGGTCCTCTTTCTGATCTTAGGCTTTCCCTATATATTTCATTTTACTGAAAACCAATTTTGTACTCTGTACGTCATTTGGGTGACAAAATGCACTTCATAAGTCACCATATAAAAACATGCCTGAGGAAAAGAAAAGATGTCTTTTTTTTCTAATCTGTGGTGTTCGATTATTCAGCAAGTTGTTGACATTCAATCTATTGTAGATTAGATAAAAAATGCACCAGGGACTCTTGCAACACAGCTGAAAATTGCATCTACCTACATGAAGCAATTGACTAAATGACAACATTTTCAACATAATCTAGTTAAACTGAAATTAAACCTTACAGATATTAGCCTTTCTATTTCTTTTCTATACTGAAATCCACCCAAGCCACTCATTTCCTTTTGACTGCTTATTTAAACATGTTTCCAAATTGCTAAACACACATTGCATTTGGCTGAATAATTGTACAAATTTTACGGTGGAAAAACGTAATGCCAGCAAAATCATTCTCCTGAACTATAAAATGTTGCTTTGCATTCATCCCTAATGTAAATAGTATTTTTAAAGTATATATTTCTGTATCTGTATTTATCTAAATGTATGTAATATATCAATATATATTAAAACCTTTGTCTTGCTTTTTTTATAATGACTATGGAAATGTGACATGACATAAATGTTCTTAGCTCTCTTCAATCAAAAATCTTGCATCCTGTAAATTATCGTTTATAGAAAAGACAAAAGATTCTTAAATAGTTAAAATTAGGAGCTATTTTAGGTACCATTTAATCCAGTGGTTTTCAGTTTTGTATTTCTATTTTCCTAGTAATTCTTTAGTTAAAGTATTCTAAAATCTATTTTCAAATTTTCCAAAAACAATTATACACGAAGCTGTCATACATTTACCCAATCCTTTGTGCAAAACGCGGCTACCTAGAACAGGTAGAAAAAACACCAAGCCAAGTGTTAACTGACATGAGCAGCAACCAGCAACATGTAAAAAATATATGCTACAATTGATATAAATTTAAATAATCACTAATTAACAAATTCATTCTTATGGAAACAGTCTTCCAAAATACGGCATTGAAAGAGTAGTAAAAAAGGCCGGGCGCGGTGGCTCAAGCCTGTAATCCCAGCACTTTGGGAGGCCGAGACGGGCGGATCACGAGGTCAGGAGATTGAGACCATCCTGGCTAACCCGGTGAAATCCCGTCTCTACTAAAAAATACAAAAAACTAGCCGGGCGAGGTGGCGGGCGCCTGTAGTCCCAGCTACTCGGGAGGCTGAGGCAGGAGAATGGCGTCAATCCGGGAGGTGGAGCTTGCAGTGAGCTGAGATCCCGCCACTGCACTCCAGCCTGGGCAACAGAGCAAGACTCCGTCTCAAAAAATAAAAAAATAAAAAAAAAAAAAAGAAAGAGTAGTAAAAACTTGATAGCAAGGTGACAGTCTTCCCCTGATAGAACCATCAATTTGAATAACCATCCACATTTGAAAATACCTTCACAAGAGCTAAGAGTTACAGGGGAGAGATTATTGCACGTGGATAGAGCACAGAAATGAGAGAAGACACATTGAAGAGGATAGCAAGAAATAGAAAGGGCAGTTTCACATTAACCACATCACTCCTCCCCCACCCCCACAGAGCACAGAGAGAAATACCCTCCATGTGGGGAAAGAAGAATGAAGTAACACCTGAGACCTTAGACCTCAACACCAGGTCTTTCCTCAGTGAACCCTGGTACCAGCCAGCCCCCCATGTCCCCCGGTTCCAGGATGGTACCTGTGGACCTAGGCTCTAGGCCAACCCCAAAGACCCATAGTCCGGAACTGTTCCAGCACCAGGCCAGCCTCAGTGGCCATAAGCCATAGGCCAGGTCTTATATTCCCCACTAGGTCAACACTCTGGCTCCAGGCAAGCCTCTACACACCCAGGCCCCAAACCTTTCCCAGCTCCAGGATGACCCCCATTCAACCAGATTTCAGTCCAGCACCTATCAACCCAAATTTCATGCCTGTACTTGTGGAGCCAGTCTCCAGGTCCAGTCTCATGAACCCAGTAACTAGGCTGCCTCTGTGGGCTACAGGTACCAGCACCTTTAAAATATACCACATACAAAATTAACACAAAATGGATCAAAGATCTAAATGTAACACCCAAAACTATAAAACTCCTAGAATAAAACACACTGAGAAAAGCCTCATGACACGGTTTGGTAATGATTTCTTAGATATGACACCAAAGTCACAAACAACAAAAGCAAAATTAGACAAATGGGACTACAAAGAGTTTAAAACTTCTGCCAAGCAAAGGAAACAATCCCCAGAGTCAAAAATTAATCTATGGAATGGGAGAATATATTTGCAAAGCATGTATCTGATAAGGGATTAATATCAAGAATATATTAAAAACTCATACAACTCAACAACAACAAAATAACTAATTAACAGATGAAGAATTTGAATAGATGTTTTTCCAAAAAAGAGATACAAATGGTCAACCAGGCTATGAAAAGATGCTCAACACCACTAATCATCAGGGAAATGAAAATCAAAACTATGACATAACACCTTACAACTGTTAGGGTGGCCACCATCAAAAGAATAAAAAATAATAAGTTTTGATAAAGATGCAAAAAAATTGGAAGTCTTACGCAATGTACAGTATGATGACTATGGTACATAATAAATGTATTGCATACTCGAAATTTGCTAAAAGTAGATTTCAGGTGTTCTCCCTACACATACACACACAGTGTTAACTATGTGAGAGATAGATTTGTTAATTTGCTGGACTACTGTAATCATTTCGTAATGCTTCATTTCATTAGTAATCATTTCACTAATATGTTTCAATATGTAAAAATATCATGTTGTCCACCTTAGATATATAAAAGTTTCATTTAAATATAAAATAAAACAAGTGCTGGTGAGGATGTGTAGAAATTAGAACACTTGAATACTCCTGGTGGGAATGCAAAATGATGCAGCCATTATGGAAAGTAATATGGAAATATCTTTAAAAATTAAAACCAGAACTACCATATAATCCAGCAATCCCACACCTGGGTATATATCCAAAATAATTTTTGAGAAAGTTTTTTGTAAAGATATTTGCACACCCATGTCCATCACAGCATTGTTCACAATAGCTAAGAGATGGAGGTGAACCAAATGCTAATCAACAGATGAATAGGTAAAGGAAATATGGTTTATATGAACATTTGAATATTATTCAACCTTAAAAAAAAAAAAAAAACTCTGTCATATGCTATAACATGGCTGAAACTTGAGAGCATGTGCTAAAATAAGCCAGTCACAAGAAAACAAATGCCACATGATTCCACTCAGAGGAGGTATTTCATGAGTAATGAAAATCATAGAAACAGACAGTAGAATGCTGGTTACCAGGAGTTGGGGGGAGCAGGAAAAGGAAAATTGTTGTTCAATGAGTATAGAGGTTCTGTTTTGCCTGATGAAGAACTTCCAGAGATTTTCTGTACAACATTGTGTTTATAGTTAATACTAATGTGCTAAACATTCAAAAATGGTTAAGACGATAAATTTTATGTTTTTAGCACACATACACACACAACCACACACTCGCACACACACAAAGAGAAATTAGTACTTCCCTAGTGATGCAGATGGCTAGGAAAGAAGAGAAAAAGAGACTACAGGAGGACATGTGGAAATATCCAATATAATACCTCCTACTACACAGCAGGATTTTCTTTAAAAGTATCAGTTCTAAAAAACAGAACTATCAAAATACCAGAAGAAAACCTGGACAAATTCTTGTATATCCATATAATGAGGAGTCCTTTGTATGTGTCTCTGAATAAATAAACTATAAAGAAAGACTGATAATTAAATTCCCTGAGTTTTAAAAGTTTTTTTAAATTACATGAACAAAAACACCACAGGCAAAATCAAAAAACAATTCATAAACTGGGAAAAAAATTTGAAATTCATATAGTAGGAAAAAGCAATTCTAACACATAAACAACTTTCTTAAATTTAGACGAGGACAAGCAACCCAATGAAAAAGAGCTCAAAAGACATGGAGAGTTTATATAAAAATAAATATTAATGGTCATTAGACACATGCAAAGGTTCTCAGCTTTACTCAGAATAAGAGATGCGAAACAGAGACACTGTTTTCACCTGTCAAATTCGCAAAAATTCAAATGTGCCAACACATTGTTGGGCTGTGATACAAAGCAATCAAGGTTTTACTTGCTATGGGGAATATAAAAATGGAGTAAATCCTGTGTAGGGCAAATAAGCAATAGTTTTAAAAGTAACATACACATTTACCCTTTGCCTGGCAATTGCACTTCTTGAAATTTTTTCTAAAGATATGCCTATTCACAAACAAAATAATACATTTATAAGGTTACACATTACAGCATTGTTTATAAGAGCAAAGAATTTATCATAAGCCAATGTCCAACATAAGATTAAATAAGTGTGTGTATATGTGTACGTGTGAGGGAAGGGAGGAACACATATACACACACATTCATGCATCACCTATACTCCACAGTCTTGAATCTTATGCATGAACCTTATAAACCTAGTTGTGGTTTCTGAGCACTTTCTGCTTAATCACATTTTGAGTCTTTATACTTCTTGTTTCCTTCACCTTTCCTTTTAACCTTTCTTTTTCTGTTTTGTTAACCCCTCTTTTTACAAACCCTCTATAAAACTCCTATTTACCCTGATGAGATATCATCTCTCTTGGGACACATTTCATGACTTTTCAAATAGATCACTCACCTTTCCACAGGTGACTGTTGAAAATAAACATAAGGTAAGACTTTTCTTAGCTTAGTTTCAACCTGATGATTCATTCAAATGAATATAGAAGAAAAAGGTAGTATAAAAGTAGTTCACATACTTACTCTCATCTCTTAGAGAATATAAAGGGAACCCACTCACAACCTGGTATTACTTATTAAAATTTATTAAGGTTATGAAGAATAGTAGAGTAAGTTCAGAGGACAGAGAGTAACCAGGGCAGTAGACTGCAAGCTTTATTTAGGCAAAGTTGACTACCAAGATTTGTTTTGATATTTCTTTCTCTTCCAAAAGTAAAGCATATGTGAAATATGCTAGAAATCCTTCCCAATGCTTTCTCTGTTCCTAAAACTTTCCATCCAAATCTCTCTGATTTCCCTATATTTTGTTCCTGTCACAGATACCTTTGGAATTTCTACTTCCATGCATGCCAAAGCAATTCACCTTCTAGGGCAATTAGAGAAAACAAACTGAAGGCTTTCTAGTCCCCTCTGCACCACATGAAGGGAAACATCTAGCAATCTCTCACCATTAGATAATGAAAGTGCTTGTTTCATTATCTTTACCCCTGATTACATCACATGGCACTTCAGTTATCTGTTCCATGTCAGTCACCACTGACACAGTATATTCTCCTAGAACACAGACATCCTGTCTCATTGACCTCTATAGCCTACTGTTAGTACAGCCCATACTACCAAGTGGACACTTTAAAAAATCCCAACAAAAGACAAAGCAAATTTTCTTTTGTCCTCTGTATCAAAATTGTTAGAACAGATTCTTATAATTCAGAGTAGGTAGATAAAATCATAAGACTTTTTGTGTGTAGCGGAGGGAGGTATCTTTCAATGCTGGTGGCAGAGAAGAAAGGGGACAAGTCCTCAAGTTGTGAAAAATCAGCTTACCTGACATCATGGTCCAGGAGAGATATTCCCTGGGTACTGTTTAGGGGTAGGGCAGATGAGGTTACCTATCTTAGAACACAGATACTTGAAGTAAATAAAATAATCTAAAAGTGGTTTTGAAAAGAACCATCTCACTCCAAAGAACATGGGGTGCTGGTTTAAACCTCTGCTAACTTCCCCATTTGGTCTAATTTTAAACATGGGAGTTCATTCTTGCAGTTTAAGCTCCTGGGCCTGTGGGACCACAAAGGCACAGACTTCTGGGGAAAAGAAAGTAATAGAGACAAGTTGTAAACAAGGTTGGGAAATCTGACAAGGCTTTAGAGTTAGTACTGGAGAAAGGCATCTAATCATTGTATATTCAGTTTCTCAAAACACTAAATCTGTTAAACGATTGATTATAAGTTCTAAGATTATTTAAAAAAAAAACAAGGGAAAAACATACAAAGGTCAATTGATATTAGTCACATTCAAATATTTTCTTCTTAAAAAATTTATTAAACCTGCTATTTAAAATTTTTTACTCACTAGCATAGCCTACTGAAAATTAGTTTGTTTTACCCTTATAAACTCTGGGAAATCTTTTTTCCATGTAAATTGCACCAAAATAAAGAAACAAGTCACATTCCATTATGAGACATATAACAACCTAGAAAATTCAACATCCTGTATATTTAAGATAATTCAAGAATGTATTAATTCCTATTGATTATTAAAGATGAATAAAAATAAAATAGCAGTAATCTGAAGGGAAAAGTGCTAGAACAATGCAATCAAAAAGAATATTATCCCTGTAACTAGATATGACAATTTATGCCTTTTATAACACAAATGTTTCAGGATAAAATATACTGACATAATTATTCTGAGGAATACAGTGCTGATTCAATAAAGGCAATATAGAAAAAGAAAACAGTCTAATTTTCAGTGATGATTCCTGTTATGTTTGTATTTCAAAACTGTGTGCATTATGTCTTATATTATTTCAGCAACACTGAGTGGTAGTTATTGTAAGCTTCCTTGTTTCCCTTGGATCATCCTGAGTCTTGTAGAGGGGAAAATAACCAAAAGTCAGCAAGTGCTGCCATTCAAAAACTAAAATACATCAAGCCGGGCATGGTGGCTCAGGCCTGTAATCCCCACACTTTGGGAGGCCAAGTCGGGAGGATCACTTGAGGTCAGGAGTTGGAGACCACCCTGGCAAACATGGTGAAACCCCATCTCTACTAAAAATACAAAAATTAGCAGAGCGTGGCAGCAGGGGCCTGTAATGCCAGCTACTCAGGAGACTGAGGTGGGAGAAACTTTTGAACCCTGAAGGCAGAAGTTGCAGTGAGCCGAGATGGTGCCACTGTACTCCAGCCTGGGCAACAGAGCGAGACTCCGTCTCAAAATAAATAAATAATAAAATAAAATACATCAGATGATAACGCTTTTTCAGCACACTCTGCTGCTGGTATTTTTCACTAAAGTAACTTTGGGGCAAGAACTTATTAGAAGATTCTCATTTCTTACCATATTCTCCCCATTCCATAATTCTTTCACAGATAAAGTTTCTTTTTTATAGAAAAGTTAAGGGTTGTTCAGAACTAACTAGATGCTATTATGTGTCTACTCTGCTTTTAAGCATGTGTAGGAGGCTAAATCTATAAACTACACCAATATGCCTTGCCCTTATTACTATGGACATTTAGATTTGCATTTACCACACTGTATGTATATCTGTTTATGTATCTGTTTCTCTCTCTAAAGTGTGACTCAGAAGATGGCAAAGACCATGACTCCCCAAAGTTTATCTACCTCAGAAAATCAGTCTTTGCCATCATGGTAAAATCATCGCCCTTGCCAGTGATTGGAGTAGAAATGGACTTGTGATCTAAATCTTGTGTATGATTGCTGGAGCAGTCTTCCTTTTTCCTAGAAAGGAGACCCAGCAAAGGAGAGTTTCTTTGTTCCTCAGGATAATGGTTCTGAAAACAGTGACTGGAACTTCTGGAGTCAGCTTATGACCTACTTCAACATATCAAGAAAAAAGAAACACAGAAAAGTGGAGTCAGAATCCTGACAGGATCTTCCTCTAAACAACTCTGCTTTCTCCATTATGTAAGACAAAGTTATTTCCTCTTTGGGATGTGTTCAGTCAGAATCTTTGGTTATCTATCCCAAATTACATGTTTTTTTTTTTTTTAAAAAGGTAATAATTTTAATCCTGGAATGGTCCATATTCAATATTAACTCAAACCCAAACAATTTTCCTGTGTCTATTACCTACAAAGTTTAAGCCTAAATCCATATTTTCAATCCCCTAATAAAATGGAATGTCCAACATCTTTTTATAGCTTATTTCACATCTGTCTATCTTCTTTGATGTGGTGTCTGTTAAGATCTTTTGCCCATTTTTTAATCAGGCTATTTTTCTTATTATTTTATACAAAAGCTTTAAAAGTGTTTTGCATATTTTGTCCAAGAGTTCTCTTAGCTGTATCTTTTGCAAATATTTTCTTTCATTCTGTGACTTGTTTTCTAATTCTCTTGAGTTTAATGTTTTATTTTAAAATAAATATTTTTAGACCAACAGAAATTTGCAAAGATAGTATATAGATTCCCATGTATGCCATTCCCACTTTGCCTATTTTTAATATTTTAAGTTTGTATAGAACATTTGTTATAATTAATAAACCAATATTATCATTAATACAGTTTATGCTTTATTCAGATTTCCTTGTTTTTTACCCAATGTCTTTTTTCTGTTCCAGGATCTCATTCAGGATACCACATTATATTTAGTGGTCATGTCTCCTTAGACTCCTCTACACTGTGACAGTTTTTCAGACTTCCCATTTTTTTTTGTACAATCTTGAAAGTCTTAAAGAATATTGATCAGGTGTTTGGTAAAGTGTTCAATTGATTGGGAGAGCAGGTGTACTGATGATTAGCCTGGAGTTATGGTTTTTTGTTTGTTCATTTGTTTGTTTTTATAAGAATACCATGGAGATAAATAAATCATAAAGATACTTTTCCCTCAAGTAGGTGACACATAGCTTTCTACCTCTTAAGTGTGAGCTGTTCATAGAAATTTCCTTCCAAAGAACACAATATGGAAATCAGAATAAAAGAATACCTTTACAGTAGGAAACTCTGACAAACTTTACCTCAGCCAGATAATCAAAGTTAACATCGTCATAATTCATTCAGACAATAATGTCATGATGATAGTGGATATGATATGATGAAAATGACCTTCTTCTATTTTTCATAAAATATAAAGATGATTACTGTCATTTCCTTAATTTTAGAATGGATAACTCAAGCTAGGTTTTTTCTTTTCAACCTTTCAATTATTTTGCAAATTTACTGAGCATCTAATATTTGCCTAATGCATCCAAGGTGGGTCTACAAAAAGATGAAAATAAAATATAATCTTGCCTTCTTGGAGCTAAAAACATAAGGGAAGGAAAGAGATCCCAGGTTAAATATATCAAAGCAGAATGGAGATAGGGATGAAGAAAAGGAAGAGATCCATTCTATCTGGGAGGTATCAGAAAAAAAGTGACTATTGAAGTGTCATCCAAAAGACCATAAGGACAGTTAACTAGTAAAAAGGAGAGCCTTACTGGCGATATTGGTTTGCAAGCTAGGAAGAGAAACTCTCCAGCATGGACCAAGGTGCTCCTTCTTCAAAGAGGGGAAGAATAGATTGGGTTTTATGTCCCATGGGGCCAATATCAAACCTATTTAGTAGTTCTGGGGAGAAAGCTATATGCATTTATGAGGGAAGTCAAGCACATCCAAGTTGGGTAAACATGTATGTAACACACGTTCCACGTTCACTTTGGGGTGGGCTTTAGCATTAAAATAAGGTGGAATTTGACTCTTTAAGCCAAAAATGTAAAATATAGGACACAAAGACTGTATGCAGCCTCTATAAACTGGCTGAAACTGGCTTAAGGTCTGCAGTAGCTTATCAGAAAAGAACATCTGTAAGGCTGATCTTCCGTCCAGTCAGAGTTGTGGTCCGGGTTATAAATCAGAGCTGATAGCCCCTATTGTTAGGAAATTTAGCCATAGGAATTTAGAAATTTGCCATGTCAGCCAAGCTCTGAACCCTGACCCTTAGGTAGCTTGGTTTCCTTAACCTTAGGGCCTATCTTAGTTGATAAAGTGGCATCTATTTTGGTCTCTCAGATCTGAGAGCAATTTTGCTCTCAGAAAAATGAGCAAAATTTCAGTAGGATAATAAACTCAAGGTCATTTTAGGCAGAAGAAGAAGGTATTGAGCAGAATCAAGGCTCAAGATTAATAGTTTTTGTGCTTATGACATAAATGGTACAGAGGCCATATTAAAACTATAATTGTTATTTCTCATATTATTTCTCAGGACTTATCTTTTTATAACTGTTAATTCTACTCTCAAATTTCCAAAATCAGTCATTTAAAAATCTGGGCTGGAATTTCTTTAACATATACGAAAAGTCAAACTGTTAAAACAGGTGTATAGCATGAAAAAGGTGATTCTTTGAAGAGAGAAATATTACATATTCTCATAAATTTCAGTATATGGCCTTATAATCAGAGTTTGTTTAATCATTACTCAAAACTATCATATGTTTTAAGGCACTTCTGTAAGAGTGCCCCAAACACAAAAGGTAATGGGAAAAACATGAACTCTCAAACAACCATTCAAATCTTTGTCTTCTTTATTCATAAAAATTAATTGTGAATGCATTTATTCAGTTGATCCTTAAAACAATCCTATGAGAAGCAAAGTCTGTCCATAAATCTAAACGACCAGAGAAAAATTGACAAACTTTAGGGATATGTGTATACAAATATGGAGATGTGCACTTTTGAAACAATCCTTCAGGAAGGTTATGAGAAGTTCAAGGATTTCTGAAGAAAATACCTTTTCCTTTATAGAGCAGGACCAAGATCCCCCCGTCTGGTATTTTTTTCATTATCTGATATTCTTTTGGCATTGGCACAATTCATTGCCTACTACTCTCATCCAACATGAAACCAAATCAATGCTCACAACTCTCAGGTCAATTTCCAGTATGTTGAAGTCATCCTTGTATAGTGATTTTCTACTGTATCCTAAAAAATTACCGCAAATGTAGTGACCTAAAACAATACCCACTTATTATTTCACATTTCTGTGTTTCAGAAATCTAAGCCCAGCCTGACCAGATCTCTTTGTCTGGGGTCTTACCAGGCTGAAATCAAGGTGTTGATCAGAGCTGAAGTATTCTTCTGGGCATGGGACCCTCTTCTAGCCTCACTGGTTGTTGACAAAACTCATTTCCTTACAGCTGTTGGACTGAGGTCCCCATTTTCCATCTATTGGTGGGTTGAACCACTCTCAGCTCCTAGAGGCTGCTCACAACTCTCTCACACGTGGCCTCCATGAGCAGTTTTCAGCACGAACCTTTCATTTCTTCCAGACTAGCTGGTGCAAATCTCATCTCTCTGACTTTCACTTCTGCAACCAACCAAAGAAAACTCTCTGATTTTAAGGGGGCTCATGTGGTTAGGTCAGGCCCACCAGAATAATCCCCATCTTTCAAACTAAACTTTGATTTATGAATTTTTTCTGTGAAATTCCTTCACAGAATTACCTACATTAATGTTTCTTTGAATAATGGGAAGAAAGTATGTAAATGTGAGTCACTATAATATTTGTGGAACCATCTTAGAATTCTACATTCCATACCCTTTTTGGACTTGTCGCAAAGAAGAGAGACCTTCACTTAATCCCACTAAGTGATTATCTAATGAAGTTATTGAACACGTTTCCAACCTTGACTTGACATGCTGACTCCAGAGATCTGATTTCAAATCTCAATTCTTTTGCATACAGAAGCAACCTAATGAAGAAAACTTTTTAGGCCATAAATGAGATATTTATTTCCTCTTCTATAGGATACTGTGAAAAAATGAATGAGATAATACAAGAAAGAACAGTTGATTTGGTTCCCAAATTACTCTAAGTAAAGAGCTATTTAATACACTTCAGCAAATATTAGAGTATGCTTATTCCTTGACTAGCAATGTGTTGTGTGCTACAGATACACTTGGGAACAAGATAGCCACATACGTGACCTCATGGAACTCTACATTTTTCCAGATGTTAAACAATTCAAACGAACAATAATAATTTTGATCTGTACTACTAAAAGAAAAAAAAAATGTGTGAATAACTAAGGACTAAATCAAGAGCCCAGATCCTTGGTTTCTATTCTAGTTCCCTTTCTACCGAGCCATCATGAATCATGCAACACCTCAAAAATCTTTAGTCAAAACCCTGTTCCAAATTATCTGTCATATGAACAGAATCACATTAATCTGGCTGAAATCTAGTTTAACAAGAACTATTTTTTAATGATTAGTCTGAGCAAAAGTCTTCATTAAAGGTGGAAAAATAGCAATAGTAGCTCTTTCCTAAAAAGCTTTCATTGATGACCTTTTGTTCCTGTCAGAAATTGGCTTTCAGTTATCCACTAAGCCCTGGATTGAGAAGTAGAAGTTAAATAACTCAGAGAAATAAGTTAAAAGCTTATTCATTTAATCTGTATACTTGAGGCAGGCATTTCGGATTCTCGCTTAAAATCCATTTGTCTGTATTCCAATTTTCACGAGCAAAATGCTTGGTTAGTTTAATGAATGCAAGTGTTGAAACACTTCTAAATTTGCCCTAGATTTTTAAAGACACCTTTAAGTACAAAGAAATAGAAGAGAGAGACCTGTGAAATTAGATCTCTGTGCTAGTAGTAAGTAAATGAGCTTCAACATTGTGAATAAATGAGCTTTATAGAGCTTGGAAAACTAATATAAAACAACATATCTTTGTTGAGAGTCTGGAGGAATTAATTACAACGTCTTTCTTGGGATGAGAATCAAACATGTACGTAAGATATAGACTGGCTGGGGACAAGGACACAATGATTTGCAAATCTGGAATTTTGAATCTGTGGAGACTGAGATTGATCACAACATGATGGACCACTTCGCTTCCTTCTCCACAGGCATACCAAGCAGGGTTTGCAATATATATCACACTGTCAGAGAGATCAAGTTGAAAGAAAAACAGTCCAAATGATCTGTAGGTGAAAATTATCAAATAAATTTCAGCAAAAGGAGGATGATAAATAAAAAGTGTGCATTAGTTTTCTATTGCTATGTAATAAAATACCACAAATCTAGTGGCTTAAAACAACATTCATTTATCATGTCACTGTTTTTGTAGGTCTGAAGTCCAGCACAGTGTAAGTGAGTTTTCTGCTTAAAGTCTCTCAAGACTGGCGTCTGGGGCTCTGTTTGCATCTGAAGCTTTGGTACTCCTTCAAGTTCATGCAGGTTGTTGGTCGAATTTGGCTCCTTGAATGAATTGGACTAAAGTCTTCATTTTCTCTCTGGCTTTGTTAGGGGTTGTTCTAAGCGCCTAGAGGATGCAAGGGCTTCCAAAGGTCCTAATCATGTGACCAACTCACCACACAACAGCTAATATCTTTAAAGCCAGCAGAAGAACCTCACTCCAGTGTGTTAAGTGAGAGTTTTGTATATTGCATCCTAATCAAGGAAGTGACTATTCCACACATTCACAGGTCCCAACCAAGTATATAGAAGAGAGTTTCTATATAACATGTACACCAGGCATAGTCATTTTGGGAGCATTCTGTATGTTTGGCTTCATAAGAAATAAGCCCAAACATTTTCAATGGATATACCGTATTATGCCTCCATAAGCAATGTATGAAAGTTCCAATTGCTCTACGACCTTGACTACATTTAGTATTGACAGGTGTTTTGTTTTGTTTTGGAGTTGTTTTAATTTTAACTATTAAAATGTGTGTGAAGCAGTATTATACTATATCTTTAACTTGTGTTGCCCTAATAAGTAATAGTAAAACATTTTTAAAGGACTATTGGCCATTTATTTTCAAGAACAGACATTTTAATTGTGATGAAGTCCTCTTTTAAATTTAATCTTTTATGTTTATTGGAATTCCTGTAATTTCTTAGAAATATTTAATTAAACACAGGTTATAAAGTCGTCTTCCTATTTGCCTCTAAACGCCTAATGTTTTAGTTCTTAGGCTTAATTTTGTTCATAATAGGGGAAATGATTAAAGTTCATTTTTTCTTCATAGAAATTCCATCTTTTATAAAGTTTTCTTTCCCTTACTTAACAGCTTTTGTGGATTTGTCAAGAATCAGTTGAACACATTGCATGTGTTCTATAAACTCATATCTGTTCCAGTAATATAAATGTCTATCTTTACACCAATAAGATATTGTCTTGATGACTATAGCTTTACACAATGTCTTAAAATTACATAATGTAATTTCTTCCATGTTGTTATTCTTTTCATGATTTTCTGGCTTTTTTCCATTTAGGTTTTTTGGGTCACATTTTCATATGAATATTAGAATAATAAGAATGACGGCAGCCTGCTTTGGGTTGTTTCTCAGTGCCTCCAAATAGTATATTTTAGAGTAATTATTATCCAGAATTATAATGCAATTTGCAGGTACATTCATTCACTACAAGCTACTTGACCATTACCATAACAGAAAGTCCTTCCTTAATTTTGTTTATTTCTGTAACTAGGGCTCTGTGACAAGGCTAGTTCTACCTAGCTCACCCTCTAGCAAACCAACAAGTAAATTATTTCTGCTCCTTCTCAAGCATTATTTCCCCTCAAAACTCCTGTTTAAATAGCAACATATGCAGGATCTAGTTCATTGTTTCTGTTCTTTTTGCAACTGCACCAACTAATCATTTTTTCCAGCTCCTGCATATCCTTGTCCTGTATGGGAATTCTCTCCAATATTCCTCATAATCAACCTTACCCAAGTTATGAAAGCAGTCAGCAAGAAGTCATCCACTTTACGGGTGACTGGTTAAACCATTGTAACCTCATGCTTAGCAAATTTTGGTCACTGGTAATGACAGCAACATTTTTATTTTCCATTACCAAATTATTTCCTGAAATACACAACTCAGAAACTCATGATCTATTAGTTTTCTCCATTTTTCCTGGCATTCCCTCACAGCTCTTTCTTTCCTTATGCTTGCTCTACAGACGTGGCATATGCCATTTTCTTTACAGATGTAATCTGACTCCTTTTTCCCAATATCTACCTCCACATTGGTAACTCTTCCTCAAATTACCTTGCACAGGGTGCTTTTGGTCCCACTCACTGCCTGGCCTCACTGTATGTACCGTCTCCACACATGAGCCTTCCCCCAGAACATCACATCCTTAGAAGAATAATCTGGGCAGGAGCCCCATTTATATTTTCCCTCCCTACTTCTGCTTTGGGAAAACAGGTGTGGTTTTGGCACACCAGTAGTTTTCAAACTAGTTGAAATTCAGATTCCTAGGCACACTCTTGAAATTCAGTAAGTCTGAAACGAAATGCAACACTCTTTTGAGGCAAGGTCTGTGCCATTTTCACCCCAGGAACACCAAGACAAACTGGAAACCTCTAGTACAGACCACATCTTCAGGCACTATTTGTTAAATTAAACCGTATTAATTTGGCTCATGATTTAGAAAACACACTTCTCTTTGTTCCAGTCCTCAGCAGGTAATGTTAGCTCTATATCTAAAATGCTAGATACTTTCCATTTGGTATTTCTTTTGCATTTGTTTTGTTTGTTTTTTGTTCTTTGTTTGTTTGCTGGTTTTTGTTGTTGTTGTTGTTGTTGTGGCTGTTTTGAGATGAGTTTCGCCCTTGTTGCCCAGGCTGGAATGCAAAGGCACAATCTCTGCTCACTGCAACCTCTGCCTTCCAAGTTCAAGTGATTCTCCTGCCTCAGGCTCCCAAGTAGCTGGGATTACAGGCATGTGCCACCACATCCGGCTAACTTTGTACTTTTAGTAGAAAAGGAGTTTCTCCATGTTGTTTAGGGCGGTCTCGAATTCCCGACCTCATGTGATCTGCTCGCCTCGGCCTCCCAAAGTGCTGGGATTACAGGCATGAGCCACCGCTCCTGCACTCCATTTGGTATTTATAAAACATTAGCCAAAGATATCACCATTTCCCACCTGGATTATATCAATATCTTCTTAATTAGTCTCTTATGCTCCTTAACAACTAGAAGAATGGTTTTAAATAAGCAAATCAGATGATGTTATTATCCACAGGCTTAAAACATGTCAATATTTCTAAGCAATGATTTGCATGTTTCCAATATTCCCGATTTCACTTATTATCAGTTTCCCCCCTCTCAACATGTCCCATTCACATTAGCCTTGAAAGGATTTCTCAACCCATTCACTCCTACCACAAGGCTTTTGCACGTGTTTGTTTCTTGAGTATGGACTGTTCTTCCCCAGATTTCTGTACCACTGATCTCACTCATCACTCAGGTTTCAGTTCAAGTTGTACTTCCTCAGAAAAGCCTGTTCACCCAGTTTAAGGGAGCTACTGCTCATCCCATCCCTCCACTATGTTGCCATGTATAGGTTTTTTAGTAGAACTTATCAGAAACTGAAATGTTGTTCATTTATTTGTTTATTTGGTTATTTTCTGTCTGCCCTTGATAGAATGCAAGCTCTATGAGAGGGCAAGTCTTGTCTCTTTTCATCACCAAACTCCCAGTGCTGGAACAATGCCCGCCACAGTGTCAGCACTCAAAAAAGCTTTGTTCAATAAACAAACAGACTGCAGCAAAATGAGCAGAGAGAGAGAGAGAGAAATCACAGTTCATCAAAGTAGACATTTGTTCTTATACCACAGCAGAGTAATCAAGGAAAATATATCTATCTGTGTCTTGTAATTCAGGCCCACTCAACCAATATGTAAGATCAGACCTATTTCGCAAATATGACTGGCTAAGCATCACATCTGTGCCATGCTGTCATGTTTTCTAATAACAAAAAAGAAATATCACAGTTTATAAAAACTGCCTACACAAAATAAAATACGAAGAAAGTTCAGTGGAGAGAAAAGGGGATAAGATTTCACATATGATAGAATTGAGTTTCAGTAAAACCTTCTTTAGGTTATAGTAAATAGTTCAGGCCAGGCACCATGGCTCACACCTGTAACCCTAACACTTTGGGAAACTGAGGCAGGAAGATTGCTTGAGACCAGGAGCTCCAGACCAGCTTGGGTAATATAACATGACCCCATCTCTACAAAAAAAATAAAAGTAAATTAGCCAGACACGTGACATGCACCTGTAATCCCAGGTACACGGGTAGCTGGGTGGCTGAGGCGGGAGGATACCTTGAGCCCAAGAGTCTGAGGCTGAAATGAGCTGTGATCACACTACAGCCTGGGCAACAGAGCAAGACCCTGTCAAAAAACAACAACAACAAAAAAGAAATTTGAAGAATTCAAAGGCTCTTGTGTCTGCATTAAATTAAATTTATTAAAGGCAACTTCTATTTCTCAAAGTGATTACAAGATGGATGTAGATGAAACAAGATAATTTGAGAACAATACCTCAAAACCTGGCCTACGTAGTAGGACTAACAAACAATAGTTGCTTTCCTCTCTTACTTAGTCTTATTATACACTGAGAAATACTCTGCTGAGTGGAAAAGTTCCTCACCTGCTCACAACATATAATTCAATTCATATATTACCGTGACTTCACCAATGGGATAGATACAATCAAAGATCTTGGAGGCAGTGTGAGTTCGTAAAAACAATCATATTTAAAGAGTATATCTGTAACTTCAGTATCCTCTACTTTGTCTAATTCTTAATATCTGACCCATTCTCACTCCTAGAGACCATATGGCTCTAGGTTTCCAAAGCAAAATTTGTAATTCTAACTACCTGTACTCGAAACCAGTGGGAATTCATTAATATTCTTCCTATAGCTGAAAACACTGCTGTAAATAGAAATATCATACAGACATCAGGTAAGACAGGCTTCTGCTCACCATGGCCTTTGCACATTGGCAGTGCCTTACTTCTGTGGCCTCCTTCTTATCAATTCTGTACAAATACAAAGGAAGCATTAAGGAAAAAGAGTTCAGAGACTGTTGCTCCAATAGTGTACTGAGACAGACATATCTGTAGTCCAGTACTTCCTATAGTTGCTTACAATTCCTTCTTTTTTCCTTTCATTTGAGGTTGCATACTATTAAATGTACAAATCTTTTTTTTATTTTATTTTTTTTTTTTTTTTTTATAAAG
>NW_016814668.1:192602-239694 GCF_001698545.2 Rhinopithecus bieti | reverse complement strand
TTGTCCGGCACTCCCTAGTGAGATGACCCCAGTACCTCAGTTGAAAATGCAGAAATCACCGGTCTTCTGTGTCGCTCGCGCTGGGAGTTGGAGACTGGAGCTGTTCCTATTCGGCCATCTTGCTCCGCCCTCTAAATGTACAAATCTTAAGTGTACTATTTAATGGGTTATTACAAACATGTAATACAGCCTTGTAACCCACTGAATTATCAATATATAGAAATTTTTGCCATCACAGAAAGTTCCCTGTAGTTCTTTCTCTAGATGTCATGACTTTTGTAAAAGTTTCTAACCATATCTTAGTTCTGCTTGTTCCAGAACTCCACATAAATGGAATCACTGTGTTTGATGTCATTCCCTTACTATAGTCGCCTAGGATAGTCATCCATCATCCATCTTCTTATGTAACTTTTTTTATTTTTAATTGCTAAGTTCCAGTCTACGAAGTAAATATACCATAATGTGTTTTTCAGTTTTCCTGTTGTTGGACATGTTGCCAGTTTGAGGTTATTATAAATAAAGTTGTTATGAATATAGATGTAAACATCTTTTGGTGGATATATATTTTTCTTTCTCTTGGTTAACACCTAGAAATAAAAATTGCTAGGTCCAAGGGTAGGTGTATATTTAATTTTTCTTTAAACTGACAAACATTTATTGTGAGCAGTTATGCAATTTTAGAGTCCCAGCAACAGAGAGGAGAGTTTTTGTTGCTCTTCAACAGCATTTGGTGTTGTCTTTGCAGTGCGTCTGGGTAGTATCTTTTTGTGGTTTTAATTTGCATTTTCTGGGTGACTAAAGATGTTAAGCACATTTTAATGAAATTATTGGTGTTTTGTAGATCATCCTCTGTGAATTGTGAAGTCCTGTGCCCTACCTCATCCCCCATTTTCTTATCTGGTAACTGGGCTGTCTGTGTTTTTAGTATTGAATTATAGCAGTTTGTTATACAATCTTGATCAAAGTACTTTTGAGAGTTATGTTTTCTATCCCAGTCTATAGTAATTATTCTATATCAGCTTATAGGTTTTCTATTCATTCTCTTCAGGGTATATAGATAACTGGAAGCTTTTTTTTGATAAAATCTAATTCATCATTTTAATAGTTATTATTTCTTTATTTTTAGGTCTCAAAGATATACACATATGTTTTCTTCTGGAAGCTTTATAGTTTTAGTTTGTATACTTTGGTCTTGATTTAATTTTTATTTGATGTGAAGTAAGGTTTGTGGTCCATATTCTTTCCATACAGCAATCTAGGTGTTCCTGCATTAATTGTTGGGATTTTTTCCCATTGAATTACTTAGAATCTTTCATTTAAAATCAATCAAGTATAAATACCAGTCTATTTTGATGTCCCCCTTCCATGCCATTGATTTATCTATCTATTGCAATGCTAACACAATACTTGATTCCTCTAGCTTGATTCAATGAGTCTTAAAATCAGTAGTATAAGTACTACAGTTTTGTTATTCTTTTTAGAGAGTTTTGGGGTTCATATAGTTTTTTGTATTTTCTATACAAATTTTAAAATCAACTTTTCAATTTTGATGGGAAATTCTGCTAGAATGATGAATAAAATTGCATTGAAACTATAGATGAGAGAAAATTAATGACTTACATATATTGCTTCTGAATCCATGAATGAGGTATATCTCTTTAAATATGTATGTATCCTTTATTTTAGCCAGAAATATTTACCTTTCAGTGTGGAGGTCCTGTAAAATGGTTTACATTTTTTATGCTCTGTTAAATGGATTTTTAAATGTTATTGTTGCGAGTATACAGAAATAAATTTTTTTTTTNGATTTTAATTATATGAAGAAACTCATCAAAAGTATTAAGCTAAATATTTTTTAAGATTGTTGAAATTACCAGTTAATTTTTTCAGGTATAAGTAAAACTCACAGAAGTTTTTCTTTTGTTTTTTGTTTTTTGTTTGTGTGTGTGTGTGTGTGTGTGTGTGTGTGTGTGTGTTGTGTGTATGCTTTTTTTTTTCGAGATGGAGTCTTACAACCCAGGCTGGAGTGCAGTGGCGCATTCTTGGTTCACTGCAACCTCTACCTCCTGGGTTCAAGCAATTCTCCTGCCTCAACCTCCAGAGCAGCTGGGATGACAGGCGCACACCACCATGCCCAGATAATTTTTGTATTTTTAATAGAGACAAGGTTTCACAATGTTGGCCAGACTGGTCTCGAACTCCTGACCTCAAGTGATCTGCCCGCCTCGGCCTCCCAAAGTGCTGGGATTACAGGCTTGAGCCACCACGCCCGGCCCAGAAATAAATTTTTATATTAAACATGAAGCTTAAAACTTATTAAATTTACTTTTTAATACTGGTATATGTTTTGCATTCCCTCAGGGTTTGCTACATAAAAATTATGTCACTTGTGAATAGATAATTTTCCTAATTCCTTTTCAGTATTTAAGCTTTATTTTGCCTCAGTGTAATGACAAGGCCCCCCAGAACAATATTGAATAGGACTGATGAAAGCAAATATACTTGCCTTAAAAAGATCTCTGGGAAAAATGTTTAATATTTCACTATTAAGCATGATGAATAGTTTTGTTTATAGATGTTCCTTATCAGATTGAGAAAGTTTTCTGATATTCCTATATTGTTTAGAGTTTTCATCACGATGGTCATTGAATTGTGCTACTTTCTGTATTTATCATCATTTTTTCTCCCTTTTATAGTTAATATGGTGAATTATTCTGAATAATTTCCGAACAATAAACCAGACTTGCACTCCTGAGATGAGTTTCCCTTTGCTATTCTAGGTTATTGAATTCAAGTTATTAACATTTTACTATGAGATTTTGCACCTATGATCATAAAAGCTACTCTTTATGAATTTCATTTTTTAATGTCTTATTTAGGTTTTGGTATCAAGATTATGATTACTTTATAAAAGGGATTGGGAAGTTTTTCTTCCTTCTGTATTTCTTGAAGAGTATGTGTCATATTGGTGTTTTTTTCTTCCTCATATGTCTGATAGAACTTTCTACTGAAGACATTTGCTTTCTTTATGTGATGGCGTTTTGACAAGTAATTAGTTTAATAAATATAGATCTATTCCTATTTTCCATTTTCTATTTCCATTATCTTGTATCAATTCTAGTAAGTTGTGTTTTTCAGGATGTGAACATTTCTTCGAAGTGACCAATTTGTTATCTTTTAAACTCAATAGGACCTCCAATATAACTCCCCTTTTCATTACTGATATTGCTAATTTATGATGTTTCTTCTGTTCCTGATGCTATAGTAAAAGTTTTATTGATTTTTTTTATCTTTTCAGTGATAAAAGGATTTGTTGATCTTTTTTATGTTTCTCTGTTTTATTTCATAGATACCTGCTCTTCTTTTATTTTGTTTTCTTTACTTTGGGCTAATTTTTTCCCCATCTTCTTAGGTGGAAAATTGTATTATTGCTATTTAAAACACTTCTTGTTTTCCTGAGCATGACAATTCTCTGGGTGCCTTGAACTGACCTAGTTCTCCATGCTTTTTTGCCTGTAATTCTGAGAATAATTGTTGAATGTGCTGGGAATGCATATGCTGAGATAGGAGGAACTGGCTAGAACAGCCCAGGCCTTGTTCCTGACCCTACTAGAAAACATAACATCTTAAATCAGGGACAGACTTCTTAGGACAGCCTGGGTTTGTTCATTTCTCCTCTGCAAGCAGGATGTCCTTCCAAGCTTTTCCCAGTAAATCACACAGCCCCTAATGTTCATAATCCAGCACAGGCTGCCTGTTGGGGTCCCTCATCAATGGAGCAATGAGTCACAAAGAGTCAATGTTCCATCTACCCCAGGTAGCTTTCTTGAGCCTTAGGAACTGGCTCACAGTGAGTCTTAGGGTTCATTTGTCCCTTGTTGCCTATCTGTAAGTAATACATTTACTTCATGTAACTCGTGTATGAGTGCGTCTGTCTCACTCATGCAAAGTGGTAACCAGCGCCCAGTAAATCTGATTCACATCCTATCAGCACAAATTAGGCTGTACTCCATAAATTTTTACATTTTCTTCATCATTCACATGAAAATATCTTCTAATATTTCTTCTGATTTTTAAATTTAGCCTGTAAGTTATTTATGTATGTTGTTAACTTTAAATATCTAGAACTTCTATAAGTATCTTGTTTTATGAATGTCGAACAATTCAGTTGTGCTCAAGGAACATACTTTCTATGCTCTCAATATTTTTACACTTACTAAAACATATTTTATGGCCTTTTATATGGTTCAATTTGTGAAGGTTTTGTGTGAATTTGAAAAGTTTAGGATGCAGAATGTACTCTAAATCAATACTATATCGTGCTATATCCCTATTAGATAGAATACAAAGAATAGGTAGACTATAAAATACAGGTACCAAAGAGTAGAATCAGAAGTGGCACCACTTACTATCATTCCCAATACATTACTAAATATAGATGAATGTATACGTAGAAGCCTTCATTTCCAGGTTCCGTGGATCTATAGGTATTTGTTCTTAGAAGGGGAATATGTCTCATCAAACTTTATCTACAGATACCACCCAATCATTCTGAATTCTTGTTCCAAAAGACCAAGAAATAAGAAAAAGAAATTACTGTCCTGTCAGGGGTAATTAACACTGGCATTCAGAATGAAGTAAGGCTACTGTTACACAGTATGGTCAGAAAAAATGCACCTCACACCCACATGATAACTAGAATCTCTCTTGGTAATCATCCAATTTACATAATGAATCAACAAGTAAAGGAACTATGATCTGAGTAAGACATAGTAAGCAGGATCTGAAATCCCCCAAGGATAAAGGTTTGGGAAGCCCTACCAGCAGAAATACCTAGGGGCAGGGGGAATCTCTTATGTGATAAAATAACTGTAATGTAGGAAAACGATGAATATCAATTGTCATCTGAAGTGTGTCTTCAGCAGCAGGGGCTATATTGCATCCCACCAACCTAAAATGTCTCTAGGAAGTGATCAAACAGAATCCACCAAAAAACTGTTTTGGATTAGCGTGAACTTATTATATGAAGCAACGAATCCAAGCAGTGCAAAGGGTAGACTATTTAGAATCAACACACTCATCCCTTAGCTGTCAAGAATGTTGTCTGCTTAAAACTCATAATTGATACCCCATCTGGAAATTGCACTTGTCCCAAGGCAATTGTCTTGACCAAAGTTACATTCTCAGAAGCAGCCAGCATTCACTGCCTTTCCTCATCTTTCTAAACTGAAGGTTACCTTATTAATAAAAGAATCTGCAGCATTTTCTGTTTGCTTTAAAGTAATCTTTCTCAAGCTGACAGGTCTACCAGAACTTGTCACTTACAATCTAATGCCATGCAGCTGGTTGGGGCTTGTCAAACTTACAGTAAAGCCCGAATGGCTACTATGCCACTATGCATTTGATGTAATGGTTTCATGGAGCCAACCACAACATGAAATACTTAATGCCAGTCAAATTTATTTACTATATCAATCCTCTCCCATCTAGATATTTCCTTTTATCTGTAAGGCCAAAGCTTCCAGGGCTCTTTGTGAGCCACTTGGCACGTTATCCATCTGCGACATTTTATCATAGCCCGTGGTGACATTTTTCAGCCTAGAGGGAGAACAATTAATGAAAGGAAACAGGCCCTGAAAAACTTCAAGTTGAGAAAAAAGAGGTAAAATATATTAAAAAATAATATTATAGTGTAGTATTATACTTGCAGAAAGAGCTCTTTTGTTCTGTCTCTTTTTATCCTACGTCAAAATATTATTTATATTGGCCAGTTACTTGAAGACTGATTCCAAATCCACCAGCTTTCCTTCTTTCATACCTTTTAAAACATTGAGGGGAGGAGAAGTAGAGAAGTTTAGATGATAGCACCTCCCTTGCAAGCCCAGCAGGGTCCTTGTGGTTACTCCTGTAAATCTTGGCTACTCTGGGTTTTTTGTTTGTTTGTTTGGTTGGTTGGTTTGGTTTGGTGTGTGTGTGTGTGTTTTCTTTTTTTCAGCCTTTTTTTTTTTTTTTTTTTTGAGACGGGGTCTCGCTCTGTCCCCCCGGCTGGAGTGCAGGGGGGGGGCCCCCGCCCCCTGCAAGCTCCACCTCCCGGGTTCACACCATTCTCCTGCCTCAGCCTCCCGAGTAGCTGGGACTACAGGCACCCACCACTGCACCCGGCTAATTTTTTTTTTTTTTTGAAGTTTTTGGTAGAGACAGCGTTTCACCGTGTTAGCCAGGATGGTCTCGATCTCCTGACCTCAAGATCCACCTGCCGAGGCCTCCCAAAGTGCTGGGATTACAGGCATAAGCCACCACACCCGGCCTTTTTTTTTTTTTTTGACTTCAGTTATAACTTCTCCCATCCCCAGTTTGGGATTCAGAAGGGTTGGTTTTACGACTGACGTACCCACATGAGTTGTGTGCTGTTGTTAAGAACACATGCCAAGGAGACAAAGCCAAGCTAGAGCATGACCAAGGCAAAACAAAAATAGAAGTGAGAGGTCTGGAGCTCACGTCATATGAGGAAAGACTGAAGCATACAAAGATGTGTAGACTGAGAAGATTTAAGAGAGAATCACCTGTCATGGGGAACAGGTGGTTACCCTTGTCCTAATCCTACAAACATCTTACCCAATTCAAAGTCTTCTCATAATTCTCTGTCTAGGAGAGATTTTCCCTGTCCCTACTCCAAACTCTTGCTTAGTTAGCTTATTCTTCAGATCTCAACTTAAAGGCCATTCCTCAGAAAGTGTTTTGTGCACCAGCACCACCTCTATGACTACTGCTATTATAGAATTGGTCAGTTTGTTCTATGAAATGTCTCATAAAACCTCTGCAGTTTTACTTCATAGCACTTATTAAAATTTGAAACTTTATATTTATTATGTAATTTTCCAAATACTATTGCTTTCCCCCAATATATTGTAAGTCACACTATGTCACAAACCAAAACTATTTTATTTATTATTGCATCCTTATGGCTTAGATTGGTGCTTTGCAGTAGTCACTCAACAAAATACTTTTTTTAAAGAAAAAAACACAAGATACACAAAAGAGCGAAGGAACGACTTGGTATAAAGAAACATCTAGAGGACAGAAAGTAGAGAGAGCTACATAATATTTCGGTAAAAGAAAAACTTACTATAATCAGAGTTAGTCATGAGTCAATCTGCCTGCATACGTGAGACTGAGTTTCCTGCTAGGAGAGCAGAGACACCAACATTTGTTTTTAAAATTTACATATATATATAAATATTAACTTGGATCCAAATAATTGCCACTTAATGTTACAGTCTAGTATTCTAAGATTCTACAGTCTGTCCTCTTTCCATTATGCCTCTAAAAGGGTCATCCATTTGTACTGGATTTTGACTGAGAGGTTCAGTGACCGTCTAACAAATTCCTTAGCTCTATTAGTCATGGCAAAACAAATTTGTTAGGTCTTATCAGGAATCAGTAGCTAAGCTGATTTGGTCATTGGAAGTCTACCATTTGGGGATTCATTTATGAAAGAGTAATTCCCATGTCTTCTTCATCTATCCTGTCTCTTCCAGGTATTACAGATGGCTTTAGATATTGAATGTTTAAAACATGGCTTTTGGTAATTTTTTCCACTCCCCTGAGAATGGCACTCATAGTTATTAAATTGATTAATAATAATAACAAGTTACACAGCCGATTAAGTGTCATTTCTGAAAGGAATTCTATACTGATTTAGGTTTCTATAACAGACACATAATAAATAAAAGAAATGGATAACTAAATGGAAAGGAGTTCTAAGAATAAACCAATAAATACAACATAAAAAAATAAGAAAAATTTTACAATCAGGGAGTTAGAGTTTGACTCAATATAATAAAACTTTTCAATTTATCAAACTTGTCCAATAATAGAACCTGCTAACTTGTAAGTAATGAGTTTCCTGGTGATGGGAGTATTTAAATAGTGGTTGAGGGACTCCTGTTAGGGATGTTACAGTTAGATTCATACATTGAATTGGTGTTTAGTCTTAATGTTGCTGAAAGGTCTTTCCAGTTCTGAGTTTCTAGGATGCTGTTAGTTTAGTTTGAAGAGGAAATATATAAACAACTGGGAAATAAGACTGTGACTCTATTATACCAAACAACCTATAAACCCAATCACATTATTTAGTAAAGGGCATGGTGATTCAGTAAAAGTAATCTGCCTACTGGTCTAATCTAGAAATATTATTTTTTCCATTTAACAGATAAGAAAACTGACTCTCAGAGGAGATAAAGTTTCCAAGGTTATACATAATAAAATACGTAATAGAATTTCAGGATTTTAATCCAGGCTTCTGACTCCTAAATCCATGCATTTTCCATATATATACTTAAGTGCTTATAGAAAGCCAGGACTGATGATGGAAGCCAAGTAGGTAGCATTGCCTTATTTTCAGGGTGTCAGGCATTTACAGCAAGGACTAGAGAGACAGAAAGGAGTGATTTGAGAGCAGGATCCAAGGTTCTGAAAGAGGGAGACTTCAAGAGGAAGACAGGTGTCCTAGACTTTGTGGATCAGTAGAAAGGTCCTTGTATGACCAATCCTTTTTCTTGTGATGTTATTTGGATATTTGTCCCTCCAAATCTCCTGTTGAAATGTGATCCCCAAACATTGGAAGTGGGGCCTTGTGGGAGGTGTTTTGGGCATGGGGGTGGATCCCTCACAAATGGCTTGCTGCCCTCCCCATGGTAATAAGTGAGTTCTCACTCTGTTATTTCACAAGAGAGCTGGGTGTTTAAAGGAACCTGGTACCTCCACCCTTCTCTCTGGCTTCCTCTCTCACCACATGACATGCAAGCTCCTCCTTCACCTTCTGCCATAAGTAACAGCATCCTGAGGCTTCACCAGAAGCCAAGCAGATGCTGGTGCCATGCTTGTACACTCTGCAGAACTGTGAAGCAAATTTTTCATTATAAATTACCCAGCCTCAGGTACTCCTTTACAGTGATACAAAATGGACTAACACACTTTGAAATCAGAGAGTAAGGCTTAGAGACCTGGCCATGTGGTAGCTAAGACTGGGCAATGTGCTCAGAGGAAATACGAGAATCAAGAGACAATCACCACTTTCAAGGGTGACTGAAATTGAATCATCATCCCACGTAGGGAAGACAAACAGTAGCAGTAAAGACCCAAAGCCAAATGAGAGGAGGTTCAAAGCAGATGGTGGGGACAAAGCCAGGGTTGATTCTGGAGGCAAAGCATAGGCAGCTGCGAGGATTTGGCAGTGCTTCCCAAAGCCACAGATATGCATATGTGGGAAAGGCAAGAGATGCTCCTGAGTAGTGCTAGGCAGAGGAGTTAAGGCAGAAGGTAATTTGCATGGGGTAGGTGAGGCAGGACAATTCATCAGTGGTTTAGGAAAATCAACTTTTCCTATTGCTCTGATGTTGTTCCTGGGAACCCATGACACAAAAAATATGGGCAATATTATTAATTGCACATTTCACCATAAGAAAAGCCCAAGTCTGCTGAGCAACGAGATGATTACTTTCTGTGCTGGTCAGGATCAGCTCAAGAGCAAGATAATCCAGATCTGCTGGGAGAGTTACCAGTGATTCCAGATGGGAACCACTGGGAAAGGCAGCCACCTTTCTCTAATTTGGCAAAAGAATGATATATATCTATATATGATATATAATCATATATAGATCTATATCTATATATATGAGATATAGTGAAGATATATATGATTATATATCATATATAGTGAAGATATATATGATTATATATCATATATAGATATATATCATTCTTTTGATGATATATATCATTCTTTTGATCATATATGATGTATGATATATATCATATATATCAATGATATATATATCTCATATATCATTATATATGATTATATGTATGATTATACATATAATCATCATTGTTCAAGACTGTTTGTTTGGTTTTCACTGCTGCTGTTGCTATTGTTGTTTTTTAATAAAACAGTATAAGAGGAGATAGTATCAATCCATCCAAACTATGGAAAAAACATTTTCTTCAAATCCTGGTACACATATAGCTTTATTTTTGTTTGTTTGTTGGTTTGGATTTATTTTGTGACTTTGTATATAAATTACTTACTTCATTAACTTTGTTGTGATTCTCCTGAAGCTGGAATAGAGGTTCTGATGCCATCCCCAAAATCAGAAAAGAAACACACAATGAACAAGCAAATAAACTGCTCAGAAACTGAAAGGAGGCATTATTAGTCACAAAAGATTGTCTGCTTCATTTGTTCTCGTTTGTATGGGCAAAAACACTGTGTGTCCAGATAGAGATCCCAAAGTATTGTCTCTAAATCAGTACTGGCTTGGCTTTTCCACCAGAATGCAAATTATGTTATTTGCTGCCATTGTGTGTCAATTAAAGATAAAATGTGAATTCCTATCGCAATATGCTCCTACTGGCAGAGCATCATGATTTTCCTGAAATTCACGGATCAGTTCCCAAAGATGTTGGCTGCTTAGATGCAAGAAGAAAGAAACCTTGGCTTCTCAGCAAAACTGTGTAATATCTCTGGCAGTCGTTGAATCATGTCTACCTATGAGTATTCCAAATGTATTATCTATAAAGGAACTTATCTTTACTTTTTTCCTTGCTCTTCCTTTTGAAACTATACTAATACCACTACTATCGCCTCAGTCACCAAGATTCATAGCCTAAAATAGATTACAATCTCTCTCCCTCTCCATTTTGCATCACCTTACAATCTGATATCAAATCCCGTAGAATCCACTTTGCTTTATGTCTATTTCCAGTGCCTGCCTGGATTCATATCCTCTACTCCCATTGGCCTAAAATATTGTAATATGTTCTTGGCTTCTCTTCTTCTGCCCTCTTCTCCCTGTAACTGTTTTTCTATATTATTGCAGTGTTTGCCTTTGTCAGTCACCTTCTGATCATGGCACTCTCCTTTTCCCAAACTTTCAATAGCTTCCAAGATATGGCACCATGATCAGGTTGACTGCCACTCCCTGGCTCTCTGCTTGCAGTCCACTCTGCCCTAAAGCTGTTTCCCTTTCTAAGCTCCTTCCTTCTAGTAATTTGCTACTCATTTTGCAAGACAAAACTCAATTGTTCATCCTCTCTGAAAAATCTCCTTAAATAGTCAAACGGAATCTTTTCTCATTGTGCCATTTCTGTCAAATGCTGTAGCTACCTCCACGGTTGCATTTACATCCTATTTTTTCACTGGTTTTATTTACAACTGTTTGGATTTACAACTCCTATCAGAGCATGTTCTCTAAAATAATTTCTGTTTTTTGAATCTTAACTCCATCCTTAGAATCTATTCCATAATTAGGTGTCCAATAAATGTTCTTGCAGTAAGTGAATAAATGATTGACTTGTGATTCATTAGGTATATATTTAAGTAAATATTTGGTGGTGGAGAAAAGTTGTATATAGCAATTCTTACAAGTTCTATTGGATTTTGGATATAACAAATTCTACTGAGTTGCCTTATCTTATTCATACAGCTGCATTTCTCTGATAAAGAAAATAGTGTGCATTTGGAATTATGCTTTGCCCTTTATAGGTTTATGCCAGCAAATAAATGACATTATTGTCAATGTGTCCCTTAATGTAGAAAGTAAAATATAAAGAAACTCACAAAGTCTCATCTTGCTTTCATAAAGTAATTTTGTGATGTTGTGATACTCTCTGACGTCGCTTAGAGTGATATTACTTAGATAGCTAGGGTAATTGCTATACGAATATGCTCTTCATCATTTAAAATACTATAGCGGGCTGGGTGTGGTGGCTCACATCTGTAATACCAACACTTTGGGAGGCCAAGGCGGGCAGATCACAAAGTCAGGAGTTCGAGACCAGCCTGACCAACATAGTGAAACCCCGTCTCTACTGAAAATACAAAAATTAGCTGGGGCATGGTGGTGCATGCCTGTAATCCCAGCTACTCAGGAGGCTGAGGCAGGAGAATCACTTGAACCCGGGAGGTGGAGTTTGCAGTAAGCTGGGATTGTACCACTGCATTCCAGCCTGGGTGACAGAGTGAGACTCCATCTCAAAATAAAATAAAATGACAAAATAAAATACTACAGTGGAAGCTGGACCTGATAGTATTTATTCACCATCATTTGTTTTAACAGTTATTACCTAGACAATGTCTAGTCTCTGAAGAAAAACACACACACACACACACACAGTTTTGTCCTCAACACTTGAGATTACTGTTGGAGTAGATTGACCTCTATTGTTGGAGTAGATTGACCTCTTATCCAATATCCACAATATCAGGGAATGAAACCAAATCTTTGCAGTAGCCTAGTTTTCATTCAATAAGGAGAAAAAGAATTTAAACCTACCACAAGTCTGAAGTGATTAATTTCACACCAAATAAGACTTTTAAAGTTGTCTGAAATGTTTCAGTAATGGAAATTAATAAAAAATAGAGTCCCTAGAGAATTAGTAAATAGTCTGTGTTGATTATACGACAGCTTAACGGCTGGGCACAGTAGCTCACGCCTGTAATCCCAGCACTTGGGGAGGCCGAGGCAGGCAGATCACCGGAGGTCAGGAATTCAAGACCAGCCTGGACAACATGGTGAAAACCCATCTCTACTAACAATACAAAAATTAGCCAGGTGCAGTGGCAAGCGCCTATAATTCCAGTTACTCGGGAGGCTGATGCAGGAGAATTGCTTTAGCCTGGGGGGCGGAGGTTGCAGTGAGCAGAGATCGCACGACTGCACTCCAGCCTGGGCAACAGAGCAAGACTCTGTCTCAAAAAAACAAAACAAAAACAAAACAAAAAACAGCTTAGCTGTCTATGTCTTATAATCAACAGAGAAGATTTACAGTTTTCCAGGGAAGCTATTTTTAGCTGGGTTCCAGGGAGTTGACAAACCTGGTACCTACCCTCAGATATCTTCCATTTTTAGCAAAGAGTTGGTGGGAGTTGAAAAGTGTCTTTACATCATTTATGGTACTTGATTCTCAACAAGATAGGGAGAAAGTTACTATTATCCCATTTTTAAAAACAGAAAAGTAAGACTTGGAAGATAAAACATTCATATCAATGTCATTAATGAGAAGGTAAACTGGAATGAAACGTTCTAAGTTTGCTTATTTGTTTAATTCCAAATCCTATTATATTTCCAACATTTTAAAAAAGAGACACATAATTTTCTAAAGTAAGGAGGAAACATTCAGAGAGGTTTGCCATTAGTTCACCTGACTTTACAGTGCAATTACAGAGTATAAAATCTTCCTTTCCACTTTCTGTCCTTTATCTCTCTTTCTCCTGTTTGAATGCAAAGCATGTGCTTCTTTTCCAAACTTACTTCTCTATGTTGAACAGAACAATATACATTGTGGCAGGCACTGTGTTAAATATTCTTATGTGTGTTTTCTCATATAATACTGCTAAAGACCTGCAGGTAGACTGCTTTTATTATCTATGTTTGACATTTGAGGAAATTAACATTCCAGGAGGATAGATGATTTGCTGATGATTGCAGAGCTAGTAAACAGCAAAACTAGAATTCAAATACGGGCCTTCTGACTCTTTGGTGCTCTCTCCTCTACACTGCCTACCAAATGAACTAAACAATGTTTATCATTGAGTTTAAGAGTATAGCAAAGTAGTTAGAGCTCATATTACCAAATTACCTAAACTTGGGTTAGAATCTCTACTCTGCTACACGCTAGTTGAGTAACGATACTGCTATTCTGGACCTCAGCATTCTTATTTATAACATGAAGTTAATAATACTGTTTACCCTACCTCACAGGATTATTATGAAAAGTAAATGAGTTAATGTAATATCCCTGGCAGATAGTAAGCACTCAATAAATTATAACCATTATTAAAATATTACTATAAGTTTCAGCCTTTATAACTGTATCAACCTTGTCTCTAGTTCATTTTCCACAACTATGGCATCAAAGAAGGTAAAGGCTTTCATGTCTAAATGAAATCAAATGTTTCCTTTGTTCCTTGGACACACCATTAGCTAATATCTCGCAGCCAAAAACAGGAACCTGACTATAGTGAAACCTGCCAACGTAACACAAATTGCAAGAGACTGGAAATTTATCTAGATAACACAAAACCAATGTTCATTATAGCTTTCATTAAATTCTGTTTGGATGTTTTATCTACCCACTTATCTGTCTTTGAAGTCTCCTGTGAGGTCAGAAACTTTAGCCATAAAAACTAAATAGATTTTGATGACTCTATATCAGAAAATACTAATGCCATTTCCTTATCTCTGAGAAGTAGTCTTTTCTCTATATGCACCTCTAATAACCCAAGGAAGAAACCTTGGTTTTATTTTCCTCGATTTGCTTTTGAGTAATGTTTTCTTCTAGGTTTTCTACTAAAACTAAATTTTATCCTCACATACACATATGATTTTAAAAGCAGTAAAGGGTTATATCTCTTCATCCTTTTGGATACTACATGAAATGGTATTTGTAATATTTGTAGTACTCCCTCTACTTGTAATATTTAATATTACTATCTAAAAAATTATTTTGAGAACTAAATCAAGTCCACCTCTGTATGTTTAAGGATATATCATCATTCATATGCCTAAGAGAAAACAGAGTAAGAATGATCTCTCCATCCATTACTTCTTTCAGCCACGGCAGCTAGAAAGCATCATTGTCCATGCTTGGAATCATGATAATGTAACACCCACGTCATGTTTGCTTAAAACAATATTTCCACCTAGAGGGCCCTACCTCCCCTTTTTAAATATCCTACTTTTGTCCATTTCCCAACGCGTACTACAGATCTACCACTGCTGAGATCTTTCTGTTGAGCTGTAGCAACACTGCTATATGCAACACTCACTGGGCAATCTTTTGCTGCTTTGGGAGAACATTTGGCTTCATTTTTGCAAAAAATCAAACTGTCTTTTAAGCAGGTTCCACAATAGTATATGAGTACAAAGAGATTGCTTCTTAGAATTGTTAACATTTGTTTATTTAAAAAGTGGGAAGCACAATATCATGGTGAAAAGAATATGGACTTTGGCATTGCCTAGAACTTAAGCTCAAAGCTACCACTAAAAATGTGTAAATTGGAGGAACTTAATTAGCTTCCTTGTCCCTCTGATGATGCATCGGTATAATACTGTGAATAATACAATTACTCAGAAGTTTCCAGGAGATAAGTTGTATAATATGTATGGCACATAGTAATTGCCCAATCATAGGTGTTACTCTTTCTTTTGTCCTAGTATTTCGCTAAGAGAAAGATGCAGAATTCAAGTGCATATTATTTACTGAACAAAGTTATTTTCTGTGCAATAACAAATGACCATCACACATGTCACTATTAATTGTAATCTTCAGAACCTTAATACAGCATATCATGAAGTAGGTTGTTCTTTAATACACAGTGCAATTCTAGCCTATTCCTTTAAAGAAACACTTAGACATTATCTCTCTGCCCCCTTATAATTACATTTGGAAAGCAATAAACAGGAATTTATTGAAAAACAGATAAAGAATTAGAATCAGCAAATCACAGATAAAATAAATGCAAAATGCCAATAAACAGGCAAAGAGGCCCAACCTAACTGATAACTTAAAAATATGCTTAAAATTACATCTGAATAATTTTTGCTTACCATCTTGGCTGTTTTAAATGAATGTGTTGACAAGAAAGGAAAAAACTGGGCATTATTTTACATGATCGAGGAGGGAGCATTTATATTATCATTTTAAAATATGATCAGTATATATTAAAATAAATGATATGCATACTCCATGATCAAGTAATTCCAGTTTTATATAAATATAAGATTTATATAAATATACATACAGAAATACTCTATAAAATATTAACACAAATGTATAAAGTATAGGAAAAATATACTTAAGAATACATATTGCAACATGCCAGAGAGTTCTCTGGGTGAACTTACACCAACCCAATCACACCCTCCCACATACATTTCAGGCTTGTAGTTGTCAAGAATTACTGTAGAATGTGGTAGGAATGCAACATCCTACAATAAGGCGGAACTGCCTGAAATAGCCCTGGATCTGTTCCAGTGCCCCCAAGAAATAGGACGTCCTTCAATACTTTAGCCCAGTGTATCATCTTCCCTTCAGGGAATAAAACCCAGAATGAGTTGTATTCTGGGGTACCTAAGCTGCGTGACAAGCGGGGTATCCATAGATGAGATTCCATCTGCCCTGAGCAGCTTTCCTGAGCTTTGGGGGCCCAACTAGCAATGAAGCTTAAGCTTCTGTTGTCCCTTGCTGCCTCTCTGTAAATAATAAATCTACTTCATGTAACTTTTATGTTTATGGGTATTCTGTCTTACTTGACTCTGGCAAGTTGGCAACCCATGAAAGTAAACCTCCTTCACACAACATTGTTTATAATAGCAAAAAGTGAGAAATGATACAAATGTTCATCAGAAGGGGAATGGTTAAATTAATGATACACATTCATACCTTGAAATACATTCAGCCAGTGAAAAGAATGGGACTTGCATTATATGTACCATACATGTATTGTTAACTGACAAAAGCACACTGCAAGATAATGTGTAATATGGCATCATTTTACTAATCAAAGTATCCATTATGTATTAATATACGCAGAGAAAAAATCTGCACTACACTAAACTTGACAATTTTCAGTTATAGGATCTGGTATTGAGGACAATGAAACTTTCCATTTTATTTTACAATTAAAATTTTAATTATTTTGTGAACATGATTTTCAACTTAAAACATTTTAAATAATCAACTAAACTCAAATAGTTTTATTGAGCATCTGCAATGTATTTTATCTAATGGTTAGTTAAATATGAACCCTATTATCAAGAACTTCTACATTAAATAAAAGAAGGAGGTAGAAAATGGCAGGTTGGAAAAATAAGAAAACAAGAATTACTAAGTATATAATATACTTTAAGTATTTCATGCAAATTATACCTTTAATTTTTTAAATTATTTGAGATAGATACTGTTTTACTTACTCCCCAGATAAGAAAGTGTATGTGATTTGCCTATGCTTATTCCAGGAATTAGTGGTAGTCCCGAGATTCAAGTTCAAGTTTCTGTAATTGCAAGGACTATTCACCTTCTACTTACACCCAAGGAATCAGAAGACAATCACATCTGAGATTTTTACATTAATATTCCTAGGTTTAATCTCTTTCCTGAAATCCAGCTACCTATTTCATGTTTTACCTGCATGTCTTGCTGTCAAACTCAGTATCTCCAACATTAATTTTCATTGATCCTTCAAACCGTTTTGCCTTCTTAGGGTATCACATGTTACAGTACTAATATCTACCCAACTACCCCAACTCAGAACATTTCTAACATCTCCATTTCTCTCACACTTCACCTACCCAAACCCCATCAGCCATCAATCCAACTACCATGTTTACTGTTAAAAGGCCTTGCAAAAACTATTTCAACCTTGTTATTGCTCTAGTTCAGCCCTCATCACATTGAGTTCTGCCTATGGTGACAGCCTCCTAATCACCTTCTGGCTTCCATCTAATGCATCCTCCATATAGTAGTCAGTGATATCTTTGTAAAATAATACTCTGTTTGTGTCACTCTTACTGCTGGAATACTCATTCTGTACTATATAAGAGTATTGAATACTCTTCCCAAATACAAATGACATTTAAGCTCACATAGCTCTCTTCTAGTATCTTTTCTCCTCATACACATACCTACACACCACTTCGAAAAACTAGCTCTTTCCCAGAGAAGTCTTGAGATTTCACCTCTTTGTGCCTTTACAAATGTTATTCCTTCTACCCAGAAGTCCCTGCTACACCATGAAACCCACGCAATTGTCCTTCAGAATTGATCTCATATGTCACTTCCATTAAGCAACTTTGCAGAACTGTTCTCTTCTGAAGAGAAAAGAAATATAATTCCCTATTCTGTATACACAACATTTTTTCAAGGTTCTACTCATATTGCTCACCACATTGTATTATAAAGTATCCATCTCCCTTCTTACAATGTGTCATGCTTTAATCAGCATTCTGACTCCAGAACCCAGTATACTGCAATAGTTGGTACACAAGCAGTACGCAATAAATATATGTTGAATTACATCAAAATTAGAAGGTATTCATGTATTCATGCACTCAATCAGCATTTTTTGAGCATCTACCACATGCTATGCACAGTACTAGGGGCTGCAGATCTAGTCATTTATAAAAGAGACAAAGGATAGATAGAGACATGGAATAGATAAAATGCTCTGGGAGCTCATGGATGCTTCAAAAAACAAAGCAATTTGATTTAAATGATAATTCAGCATTGATAGAGTTATCTTTTCTGCTGTAACAAACTATCACAAACTTAGTGATGTAAAAGAACACGCATAAAGAATCTTACAGTTCTGGAAATAAGAAGTCCGCACTGGGTCTCACTGAGCTAAAATCAAGTTTTTGGCAAAACTGTATTCATTTGGGAGCTGGAGAGAAGAGTCCTTTTTTTCTTTCTCTCTCCTTCTCCTTTTTCAGCTTCTAAAGGCTCCCCCCATTTTGGGGTTTGTGGCCCCTTCACCCACCCAGCAATATGACATCTTCAAATCTCTCTGTGACTCTGATTGCTTCTTCTGCCTCCCTCTTCCACTTGCGATTACATTTGGCACACTTGGATAGCCCTAGCTAATCACTTTATCTCAAGGTCATCTGATTAGTAACCTTAATGCCCTACTGTCATGTAATGCAATATATTTGTAGGTTTCTGGGATTAGGATGTAGATATCTTTGGGTTTGGGGTATTATTCTGCCTACCACAAACACCCAAGTAATAGGAATTACACTTCATCTATTTTCATTCTATTTTTAATTGTGGGGAGATCTAAGCAAACATTCAGTAATTAATCTGCTTTCCCGACATGACACACAAGGAAACTGCCAGATCAAGACATAAAAGTTTTTCAAATACAAATCTACTTGTTTTCAGATATACATAGCCAGATATTAGGGGGGATGAGAAACATAGTTTTCCACAATATGGAATGATTGACATGTACACAACATATTATCTCAATAAAGAGAGCCTACAGATGTCATTAAACATTAGGGAAATGCAAATAAAAAGCACAATGAGAAGCTACTATGTAAGTATCAAAGGGGCTAAAACAAGAAATAATGATAATGTGAAATACTGGTGAGAATACTGAGAAACTGGATTATTCGGATATTTTGATGAGAATATGAAGTGATAAGCTACTTTAGAAAACAGCTTGATAGTATTTTAAACAGTAAACCTGCAACTACCATACAATCCAGAAATTATACTCCCAGATATCATCCCATAGGAATTAAGGCTTATCTTCACACAAACCTTATACATAAATATTTATAATCGCTTTATTCATAATAGCCAAAAACTGGAAAAAGCTCACATGTTCTTCAATGGGTGAATGGTTAAACAAACTGTGGTACATTCACACTATGGAATATTACTCAGCAATAAAAAGAAACAAACTTGATACACAACCTGGATGAATCTCTAGTGAATTATGCTGAGTGAAAAAAGTCAATCCCCAATGTTTATGTACTGTATGACTCTATGTGATTCTTGAAATGTCAAAATTTAAAAATGATGAGCAGTGGTTAACACTGCTTAACAGGGGAAAGGAGAGATAAGTGTAATATTAAAAAGCAATATGAGAAATCCTTGTCGTGGTGAAAATATTCCATTGTTTATCCTGGTTGTGATATCAGTATAGTTTTGAAACATACCACCATCGGGTAAAACTGGGTAGAGGACACATAGAAAATCTCTGTATTATTTCACACAACTGCTTGTGAATCTACCCTTATCTCAAAATAAAAAGATTAGTTTTTTAAAAAGCCTGAAACATACAGTAGTTCTATTTTTTTAAGAAAGACCCATATTGTTTCCAAAGCAGCTGCACCATTTTGCTTTCCCAACAGTGTACAAGTGTTCCAAATTTCTCTACATACATCTTTGCCAACGTTTGATTTTTTGTTTTTGTTTTTGTTCTTGATAATAACCATCATAACAGGTGTAAACTGATAGTTTTCATTCGCATTTGCCTGATGATTGCTGACACTGAGCATCTTTTCACATACTTTTTGGTCGTTTGTCTGTCTTCTTTGGAGAAATGTCTGTTCAATTTTTTAGCCCATTTTTTTAATTGGGTTATTTGTTGTGGGATTTTTTTCCATTGAAGTGTAGGAATTCTTTATATATTTTGGAAATTAACATTTTGTCAGATATATGGTTTTCAAATATTTTCTCCCATTCTATTGGTTGCCTTTTCATCTGTTTCCTTTGTCATGCAGAATCTTTTTAGTTTGATATTGCCACAGTTGTCTGTTTTTTCTTTCATTTCCTGAGCTCTTGACATCATATTTATTATATCATTTCTAAGACCTGCATCATGGCGGGGAGAAAGGAATAGAGAATTGCTAATCAATAAGCATTAAAGTTTCAATTATACAAGATGCATAAGTTCTAGAGATTTATTGTACAACACTGTTCCCATAATTAAACATTACTGTATTGTACACTTGAAGTTTCATTAAAATGGTAGTTCTCCTTTAAATATTCTTATTACAATAAAACAAAAAGTTCTAAAAGCTTGTAGTCGCATACATGTCACTATTTTTACTTTTCCTCAATGTCCCGAAGTTATGCAACATAACCATGTTCTAATATAGTTGAAGTCTTCCCTTGATGAAAATGACAACTGATTATTGTGTGATGAGTAGCTTTCTGGAAAACGAAAAAGTGATAATGAAAATTGTTACAAATGACTGTTCCATGGATATATCATCTTAAAAGTAGGAAGATATTACTGTCTGAAACTTACTACAGTCTATATTTTTCAATTACAAAGAAACGAATTTGAATCAAATTATATTTTTTAATTATTAGTGACGTAGACATCTTGGACTCATGTAATTTTAATTATCTTTGGAGAGTCCATTTCCCAGAATATCTTTCCATTGAACATTTCTTGGTAAAAATAGAAATGTCACATCTGCTGTTAAATTATACCAACCACTGTTAAAGCATTAGGAGAGAACAGAAAATTGAAGTTTTAATCCCATGATCAGTTAAAGTCACACACACACACACACACACACACATGGACTCCCTCCCAGGCCCATGACTTTGACCTTGTTCCTTTCACCCAGGATGACATATCCTAAAGATTTTGGGAAAAACAGCCCTATATGTATTTATCATTATTATCTAGCTGGTCACTGAGAAGTGAGTAATTTCTATGTGCCTCACAATGCCCTGGAGAAGGAAGATATGGAAAATTTCAAAATGTGATCCCTGTTTTTCAGGAATTTGTACCAGATTGTAACTCAAATGCCTGCCCTCTGGATGAGTTTGTCTGTTCATACTCAGCCCTATTCTTGCCCTTCTAAGCTCTTCTTTATTTACAAATTCTGGGAGCCTGGAAAGCTTCTCTGTCCGGATTCTAGTGTCAGCATGATTACATGGTGAAGTGCTAACAATGAAAGGCAAAAGCAGAAGTGTCAATGTGTTAATTTTATTGATTTTGTTTATTTTATATTTCAATAATTTCTTTTTCATTCTTATTATTTTCTTCTTTCTGCTTACTTTAAATTTACTTTGCTTTTTTCCATTTTAAGTTTCTTCAAGTGAAACCTTATTGGAGAATTTTTTTAGTTTTCATATATACATTTAAAGCTATAGATTTATTTCAAAATATTTTTACTTTATTAATTGACTGAAAATAATGATATATATTTATAGGGCACAATGTGCTGTTTTTATACATGTTTACAATGTGAAATGATTAAATCAGGCAAATTAACAAATCTATCAGCACACTTACTTATTTTCTGGGTGAAAACATTTAAAATCATCTCTTAGCAAGTTTGGAATATACAATGCATTATTATTTAATATAGTCGCCACTCTGTGCAATAGATCACTAGATCTTTCTCCTCCTGTCTGAAACTTTTTACCTTCTTATCAACACATCTACTCTTTTCCCATTCACTGCCCATGCTTCCAACATGTCTCTGATAAACATTACTCTACTCTGAGTTCAACTTTATCAGATTCCACATGCAAGTGATATCATGTGGTATTTGTCTTTCTATGCCCAGCTTATTTCTCTTAGCATACTGTTCTCCAGATTCATCCATGGTGTCACAAATGACAGGATTTCTTCCTCCTATAAAGCTGAATAGCATTCCATCATATGTATATATACCACATTTTCTATATTTCTCTGATGATGAACACCTAGGTTGCTTTAGTATCTTAGCTATTGTGTATAATACTGTGACCAAGGGAGTACTGATATTTCTTCAGCATACTGATTTCAACTCTTTTGAATTAATACTCACAAGTGGGATTACTGGATCATATAGTAATTCTATTTTTAGTTTTCTGAGGAACCTCCGTACTATTTTCCATAGTGGCTATATTAATTTATGTTCCCACCAACAGTGTATAAGAGTTCCTTTACTCCACACCCTCATCAACACTTATTATCTTTCATATTTGGGGTGATAGCCATTCTACAGGTGTAAGTTGATAGCTCATTGTGGTCACAATTTGAATTTCCCTGATGATCAGTGATAGCGAGCATTTTTTATTATATCTGTTGGCTATTTGAATGGCTTTTATTGAGAAGTGTCTATTTAGGTACTTCATGCAGTTTTGATTGAGTTATTGTTTTATGCTATTGAGTTGTTTGAGTTCCCTGTATATTTTGAATATTAGCCCCTTATTAGATGGAGGAGTTTACAAATATTTTCTCCCAATCCATAAGTTGTTTATTCGCTCTATTAATTGTTCCTGTGCTGTAAAGAGCCTTTTTCGTTTTATGAAATCCCATTTATTTATTTTTTTATTTTTTTTATTTTTTGCCTGACCTTTTCAGATCATATCAAAATAATAATTGTGCAGACCAATGTCATAGGGCATTCCCCCCATTTTTCCTTCTGGTGGTTTTACAATTTCCGGTCTTACATTTAAGTTTTTAATCCACTTTGAATTGTTTTCATACAAAAGTGACATAACAGTCTAACTTCAATCTTTCTGTAGATACCTAGTTTTCCTAGCACCATTGTTTGAAGAGACTATTCTTTCTCCATTGTGTGTTCTTGGTACCTTTGTGAAAAATCAATTGACCATAAATGTGTGACTGAGTTTATATCTGTAGTAGCTATTCTGTTCAATAGGCCCACGTGTCTGTTTTTATGAGTATATCATGCTGTTTGGATTACTATAGCTTTGCAATAGATTTTGAAGTCAGACAGTGTAATGCTTCCAACTCTGTTCTTGCTCAAGATTGCTTTTGCTATTCAAGGTCTTTTGTGGTATTAAAGAATTTCTGGGATTTTTTTTGCTTAATTTCCATAACAAATGGCATTGAAATTTTAACAGGGATTGCATTGAATCTGTAGATCACTTTGTTTAATATAGACATTTTAACAGTATTAATTATTCCAATTCAGGGACTCATTTATTTGTATCATCTATAATGTCTTTCATCAATGTTTTATAGTTTTCAGTATACAGATCTTTGATCTTGGTGAAATGTACAACTATTTTATTTTTTCATACAACTATGAAGAGATTGATTTCTTAATTTCTTTTTTAGATAGTTTATTGTTGGCATAAAGAAATGTTATTGGCATTCCTTAAGGAACAAAAAGTAGAACTACCATTTAATCCAGCAATCCCACTAGTGGGTATCTACCCAAAGAAAAAGAAGTCATTATATAAAAAAGACATATGCACCTGCATATTTATAGCAGCATAATTCATAATTGCAAAGATATGGAACCAACCAAAGTGCCCACAGACCAACAAGTGGATAAAGAAAATGTGGTATATATATACACTACGGAACACTACTCAGCTATAAAAAAGAATGAAATAATGTCTGTTGCAAAAACTTGGATGGACCTGAAGGCCATTATTCTAAGTGAAGTAACTCAGGAATGGAAAATCAAATATCATGTTTTCACTTCTAAGTGGGAGCTAAGCTATGAGGATGCAAACGCATAAGTGTTATATAATGGACTTTGGGGGCGCTAGGAGGAAGGTTGAGAGAGGGATGAGGGATAAAAGACTATATAATAGGTACAGTGGACACTGCTCAGGTGAGGGTACACTAAAATCTCAGAAATCACCACTAAAGAATTTATTCATGTAATCAAAACCACCTGTACCTCAAAACTATTGAAATAAAAAAAAAACATTTGCATTGTTAAAAAGAAAAGAAAAGAAAGTAATGCTACTGGCAGGGAGCGGTGGCTTATGTCTGTAATCCTAGCATTTTGTGAAGCCAAGGCAGGAGGATCGCTTGAGGCCAGGAGTTACAGATCAGCCTGGGAAACGTAGTGACACCCAATCTCTACCAAAAATTTAAAAATTAGCCAAGCGTGTTGGCACATGCTTGTAGTTCCAGAGACTCAGGAGGATGAGGTGGGAGAACTGCTTGAACCCAGGAATAAAGGCTACAGGGAGCTATAATCACACCACTGCACTTCAGCCTGGGTTACAGAAAAAAGATCCTTTTTCTAAAAAACAAACAAAATAAAATTAAAATAAATTTTAAAAAAGAAATACTACTAATTTGGAGGTGCTAATTTTATACCCTGCAGCTTTACTGAATTCATTTATGAAGTCTAACAGTTTTTTGGTGAAGTCTTGGGGGTTTTGTATGTATAAGACCATGTCATCAGTAAACACAATTTTACTTCTTCTTTTCCTATTATGATACCTTCCTTTTTTATTTTCTTGTCTATTTGCTCTAGAGATAACTTCCAGTACTACGTTGAATAGAAGTGGTGAGAGTAGGCATCCTTGTCTTGTTCCTAGTTTCAAATGAAAACTTTTCAACTTTTCACCATTGAATGTGTTAGCTCTTGCTTTTTATATGTGGTCTTTACTATGTTGCAGTGCATTTATTCGATGCCTAGTTTATCGGGAGGTTTTATCATGAGAGAATGTTGAGTTTTGTCATATGCTTTTTTGGCATCTATTTAGATGACCATATGGGTTTTGAGCTTCATTCTGTTAATATGGTATCACATGTATTGATTTTCGTGTGTTGATCTATCCTTGCATCTCTTTTAATCATGGTAAATGATCCTTCAATATGGTGTTGAATTAAGTTTGTTAGTGTTTTGTTGAGGATTTTTGCATCTATGTTCATTGGCAATATTGGCTTCTTTTTTTTTTTTTTTTTTTTTTTTTTCCTTTAGAGTTCTTGTCTGGCTTTGTTATCAGGTAATGCTCACCTTGTATAATGAGTTTAGAAGTATTTCCTCCCCTTTGATTTTTTGGAAGAGTTTGAGAAGAATGTTTTTATTATTTATTTATTTATATATGGAGATGACATCTCACTGTATCACCAAGGCTAGAGTGCAGTGGCACAATCTCTCATCACTGCAACCTCCATTCCCCAGGTTCAAGTAATTCTCTTGCCTCAGCCTCTGAGTAGCTGGAATTACAGGCATGCGCCATGAAGCCTGGCTAATTTTTTTTATTTCTCTTAGTAGCCATGGGGTTTTACCATGTTGGCCAGGCTGGTCTCAAACTCCTGACCTCAAGTGATCTGCCTGCCTTGGCCTCCCAAAGTGCCGGGATTACAGGCGTGAGCCACGGTGCCCGATATTAAATGTTTAGTAGAATTACGCAGTAAAGTCATCTGATCCTGGGCTTTTCTTTGATGGGAGATTTCTTTTTATTGTTGGTTCAATCTCCCTACTCACTATTGGTCTGTTCAGTTTTTCAATTTGTTCTTCATTTAGCCTTGATAAATCTGTATGTTCAAGGAATTTATCCATTTCTTCTAGATTATCTAATTTGTGGGTATAAAATTGTTCATAGTAGTCTTTTCTGATTCTTTGTATTTCAGTGATACCAATTTTAATATCTTCTCTTATGTATACTATTTTATTTATTTGAGTCCTCTCTTTATTAGTCTGTCTAAAGTATGTTGATTTTGTATCTTTTAAGAGAATTGACTCGTAGTTTTATTGATCTTCTCTATTGTCTTTCTATTCTCTTTCATTTATTTCTTGCTTGATTGTTATTGTTTCCTGCCTTCTACTGATTTCAGACTTCCTTTGTTCTTCTTTTTTATTTCCATGAGGTGTAACCCTAAGTTGTTCATTTCAGATGTTTTTCTTTATTTAATATGGGCATGCATTGCTATAAACTTCCCTATTAGAACTATTTTTGCTGTATTTCATAGGTTTTGGTATGTTGTGTTTTATTTACATTTATCTCAAATATTTTCTAATTTTCCAGTTAATTTATCCTTTGACCCACTGGTTGTTCAGAAGCTTATTGTCTAATTTCTATGTATTTGCAAATTTTCCAAAATTCCTCCTGTTACTTTTAGTTTTATTCCATTATAATCAGTAAAAATACTTTATATGATTTCAATCTGCTTAAACGTGTTAAAACTTGTTTTGTGGACTAATGTATGACAATCCTAGAGAATGTTCTGGGTGCACTTGAAAAGAACATGTATTCTGCCACGGTTGGGCAGAATGTTCTATATATGTCTGTTAGATCCATATGTCTTAAGTGTTGTTCAAGTCCATTTCCCTATTGATTTTCTGTCTAAATGATCTATCCATTTTTGCTTGTGGAGTACTGATATCCTCCACAATTATTATATTGTAGTCTTTTTCTTTATTTAATCTAATAATATTTTCTTTATATGTTTAGGTGCTCCAATGTTGGGTGCATATATATTTAAAATTGCTATATTCTCTTGATGATTTAACCTCTTTATTATAATGTAATGATCTTCTTTGTCTCTTTTACAGTTTTTAACTTACTCCCTATTCCGTCTAATACAAGTATAGACACCCTTCCTCTCTTTTGGTTACTATTTGCCTGAGAAATCTTTTAATATCCCTTTCCTCTCAGTCTTCAAATGTTCTTAGAGCTAAAGTGAATCTTTTGTCAGCAGCATATTGTTGAATCTTTTTAAAATCTGTTCAGCCACTGTCTTTTAACTGAAGAATTTAATCCATCTAAATTTAAAGCAATTAATAGTTAAGGAGAAATTGCTACCAGCCTTTTAATTTTTTACTACTTTGTAAGTCTTTCATTCCTCTCTCTCAATACTGCTGTCTTTTTGGTGAAGTGTTCTATTTTTACAGTTGTATGTTTTGATTCTTTTCTCTTTATATTTTGTGCATCTCCTAGAGGTACTCTCTTTGTGGTTACCATGAGGCTTATATAAAATACCGTATAGTTATGACATCTGAATTTATGGTAATAGTACCTCAACTTCAATCTCATAATAAAACTTTATTATTTTTCTCCCTTTCCCCACATTTTGTGCTATTGATATTATAATTTACATTTCTTTATATTGTGTATCTGCTAATTAAAGTATACAGCTACAGTTGTATTTAGTAAATTTGTCTTTTGACTCTTATACTAGAGCTGTTATTATATTACATCTTTGCAATATTTGAATATTCTGAATTGACTATATATCTACCTTTACCAGTGAGTTTTATACTTTCACACATTTTCAGATTGCTACCTCTGATCCTTTTGTTTTCAATTCAAACATCTCCCTTTAGTACTTCCTGTTAGGGTGGTTTGCCTAGGTGTTTTCTCAGAACGGGTGATTTCAAGGCTGTGGCTCTAAAGAGGGCTGGAATCAAGACAGGCCCCTTCAGAATCTGATATAAGATGATGGTCAGCACACCTGTTCAGTTGGGACAGATGGGTGCATCTCACAGCAGTTGCCTGTACCACTGAGATGGCTTCCAGACTGTACTCTAGAGAGGCTAAAGACCAGCTTTAGGGTCCCTTCAGAATCTGCCATGGAATAAAGGCTAGCAAGTCTGCCACAGTGACACAAACGGGGAGACTCCCAGCTATTTTCTGCATAGGCAGGATAGCTTCATGTCTGTGATGGAAGGGGGCTGGAGCTAAGACAGGGCCACTTTAGAATCTGCTATGGGATGGAGGCCAGCAAGTCTGTCCTGGTGGTTCAGACAGGCACATTTCCTAACAGTTCTCTCTGTGGGTGAAATAACTTTCAGGTTGTGACAGAGAAAGACTGATACCAAGATGGGACCCCCATAGAGTGTGCTATGGGGCAGAAGCTGACTAGCCTATCCAGGTGGCACAAATGGACAAATCTCCCTATAGGTCTTTGTGCAAGCAGTACTAAGCTAAGCAGTACTAAGCCAAGACCACAGTGGAGGGAGGCTAGAGCCAAGTTACAGATAGTTCTCAAGTCCATCGCTAAGACCGATGTTGGTGGGCAGAGCAGCCTTTCTGCAGAGGCACTAGTGTGTGTCGATTCTCCTGGATCCCTTAGAAGACACTTTTGGTAGCAGGCCTAAGGCCAAATGAAGCTGTAGCCAAACACTTTAGGGAATGAGGCTGTTCCCAGGTTTGAACTCAGGAGTATGATTGGCAGATCTTTCATCTGAGTTCAGGTATATACCCTCAAAATTATCCACCCAGGTCTTGGGCTCCACCAAGGTTTCACAACCTCCTAGTTAAACCTAAAGGCTACCAAAAAGATACTTCTGTCTGTGGATGGGTACAGAATTCTTATTGCAGTGTGGAGATACGAGGGGTGACTTCCTGTTTTGCCATCTTGCTGACGTTGCTCTTTACTCTCCACATTTTTAATATTGACATTTCAGACTGAAAATTTCATTTAAAGCCTCCTTAGCTATATATCAAAGAACTTCATATGTTACATTTTATTATGATTCTGTGTAATCACAAATGAAGACAGCAAGTAAATAAGGAACAAAGAAACTACAAAACAACCAAAATGTAGTTAATAAACTTGTAGTAGTGAGTCCTCAGCTATCAATAATTACCTGGAATATAAATGTATTAAATTATCCAATCAAATGACACAGAGTGGCCAAATGGATCTAAAAAACAAGACCCAACCATATGCTGCCTACAAGAGACTCATTTCAAACTAAAAGTTAAAAGAAAAAAAATCTTCCGTGTAAATGAAAATCAAAATAAAGAAGGGTAGCTATACTATATCAGGCAAAATAGGGCTTTAAAACAAAAACTCAAAAAAGAGACAAAGAAAGTCATTATACAATGATAAAGTTGTTAATTCATCAAAATATGTTCTAATTTCTCTCATTTCTTCTCTAACCCATTAATTATTTATAAAAACATTGTTTATTGTGCCAAATATTTATGATTTTCTAACTATATTATTGTTTTTAATGGCAATTTAATTATTCTGCAGCATTTGTATGCTTCCAATATTTTTTAATGTATTGAAATTTGTTTTATGGTTCATCGTAAAGTCTGTCTTGGTATATGGATTACTGACTATTTTGATACAATTATTCTGTCAGCTGTTGAGACAGGATTTTCATATCTCTAATAGTGACGGTGAAATCAGGGATATTTTTATAATTCTGATGATATTTGCTTCTTATATTTCAAAGGCTTTTTGTAAGACAAATGCATTTTTACCATTATTGTGTCTTTCTGATGAATTCTTTCATCTCTCTCTCTGTTGTGTCTGTGCTTCAGCTTGCTCACAAGTTTCCTCCAATATTTCATTTTTTGGTATTTTTCTAGAGTTTATAGTTGTTATTTGTGGAAGGGGTAGTTTGGTATTATACACTGGCTATAGCAGAAGCTTGCATAATTTTTTAACAGCAGAACAGGAGAATGAGTCATTATTTGAGCTTTAAAAAGTATTTCAATTTATTGTTGTTCCATAACAAAATTCTCCAAAACTACATAACTAAAATCAAAAGTGACCTACATCCACTTATTTGGATAAATACCCAAATATCTGGCAAGACCCAGAAAACAAATGCTCATGTGGTATATTTAGGCTCATAGTCCTTAGTCAGACAATCTCAAAAGTAAAATTCATCATTTGTTATTATGTTATTTCCACTACCAACTCATGTGCACCTTGCTTTTAGAAGACCAAAGAGAGCAGCGTAGGATATTTGCCTTTCTCACAGTAAACCCTTGGCACTATCCTGAGAATAATATTTACCCTGGAACTTTTGTGAACTCCTTAATTCATAAACAGATAATTTCTCAACTCTTTCATTTACCTCAAATTATATTTATGTTGAGAGCAGTAACAGCAATATGTTGCCTGGAATGGCCTCAAATTTTAACCACAGTTTTCAACATTTACTAAAGTTTTCTCTCTCCCTTTTCAGAAATATTTTGTAAATAAAACATTTTTAAAACCTTAGGAGAATTTATAAGTATATAAGAAGAAGGAAGGAACAACCCAGCTGCATTAAGAAATGATAGACTAGCATCATTTGCTATCTTAGTAATTCATTGCTCAGCATTCAGGTTTGTGCTTCAGCAAGGGAATAAATTATCATTGTAGCATTTATTGAGTATTGTGATTGTATGATTTCTTTCTGTCTCCTCTACCAGATCATAAACTAAATTGACAGTGCATGCACCTCTAGTGCCTAGCATGGTCAGCCTACAGCAATATTTGTTGGGTTAAGGAAAAGTTAAAATTAAAATACTAAAGTTTAACTTAATTAACATGGTAATAAGACTTCTGCTTTTCAACATTAATGATGTGTGCATATGTGTAGTCATAAAAATATACAAATATATAATTTCATAACTCATAAATATATTGGCTGAGTACATTTTCTGAAACATGATTTGCCTATACCCTACAAAAATACTCCTGCTTAACTAGTCAGCTACAGTATTTTTATGGTACTCCTACTCCCAAGCTTTTCTTTTGGCATTACCTAGACAAAGGTTTTTGGATAACTCAATGAACCCCAAAATTCTGGGCTCTGATCTCATGTATTTGAAAAAGATTTCTGCACTGACCAAAGACATGCCATCCATTTTCCACTACCAAAATATATTTTTCCTCCAGTGCAAATTATGGCACGTAATGTTTTTGCTTATAATATTCATTTGTTCCCCAATATCTAATATTTACAATCCAATCATCTTAGACCTCCATTTACTTTGGGCCCAATCTCTGCTTCAATCCATTAACTAACTAAGTGACCCTGGAAAAGGTACTGCCTGTCCCTGAACTTCAGTCTCCATTTTGATAAGTGAAAACAATACCTTTGACCATCAAATATAAGCAATATGAAATACAGTAGGTGTTTAGTCAATGTCAGCTATTAGTTGAATTACTAGAATTTATCTTATTTTCTTTCTTATAAGCAGACTAACTGATGAGCCATTCCCCAGAAATGTTCCCTATATCCCTGGCACAATTATTAGAATTTAGACTAGTGTTATTTTACATAATTTTATCTGATATAGGAATGTTCTGTATCTATGCTGTTCAACAAGCATGTGGCTATTGAGTATTGAAATGTGGCTGGTATGACTGAAAAGCCAAATTTTTACTTCTCGTTAATGTTCATTCATTTAAATTTAAATATAAATGTGTGGTTATTGATCACTGTATCAGACAGCACAGATCGATGCCACTCTTAAAGGTTTCATGATTCCTTCTTGAGATATTCTGTATTTTCAATTTCAGTGAACTACTATTTGATCACTTCTAAGAAGTCATTTTTTGTTTGTATTTTTGGGGTGGTGGAGAGACATCAGCCATCTCTTTCCTTCTCAGATGAATTTTTTTCATTTTTTATCAGACTTTTCAAACTTTATTGATATTATTTTTCCACTTCATGAATACTCATTAAACATTTTTGAAGACATAATTTGAGTTTGACATTTTTCTACCTACAGTGTTGAGGGAAAGGCCTTACATATAATAGGAACTCAGTAGAGACGGATTGAAGGGAAGAATAAAAGGAGAGAAGAAGAGAGGGAGAGAGGAAGGGGGGGAGCTTCAGGTAGACTAGCATAGAAAGTGTGTCATGGAGGAGACGCCCCTTACAGATCCATTCACTTTACAATCATATTGAAGTAACATTGCTATTTGGGTTTCCAATATCTAACAACCACTAACTAATATTTTCCCTGAAGATCTTCTCTGAACAGTAACCAATAGGCACCTGAATGTAATGGTGTCTTAGTTGGGTTGTCTGGTGGGAAGCTTTATTGTAAGGAAATAGGTGAACAATAAAAAATAAGAAACAATCATTGTTCTTTAAAATCTTCTACTCGTAACACTGGTGACATTTGACACTTCTCAAGCAGCTCTTAAGTCAGGCTGTCACCAGAAAAATTATTGATGCATGTCTTAATCTGTTTAGGCTACTATAACAAAATGCTATAGAGCAGGTGGCTCATAAACAACAGACATCTATTTCTCACAGTTCTAGAGGCTAGAAGTCAGAGATGCAAACATGGTGGGGTTCTAATGAGGGACTTCTTCCAGTTTGCAGACCACGGGTTTCTCACTGTGCCCTCACGTAGTGAAAAGAAGGCAAGAGAGCTCTCTGGGGTGCCTTTTATAAGGGTATGGATCCCATTCAGGAGAGTTTTTTTTTTATAACCTAATTACCTTCCAAAGGCTCCACTTAATAATGTCATTACCTTGTGGGGTAGGATTTTAACATATAAGATGGAGGAGATACAAACATTCAGTCCATAACAACAGCAGACGCAATCTGTGGCACTGTGTTGTATAATCATATCTTTCGTACTTATACCTTTGGGACTAAATCTTTTGCTAATACTTCTGTGAGCTTACTCATCCTCCCACAGAAAGATCAATCTGTAAAGCAGCTCTTCCCTCATAGGAAATGCTAAATCAATGGCTTTTCCTTTGAAACCTACTTAATAGCGATCATGTAACATGTAACTCTTACATTTCCATGATTATTCACTGATCCTTAACTCCAAACAATAGATATAAAATTTATCCAGAAATCATCATAGCAAGGAGTCCATTTAATATAGTTATAGGTACAGATATAAGAAAAAGATCATATGCACTACTGGCTTGAGTATTAACTCCTTGAACAATAATTGCCTGTATACATACCCAGAGGAATTATAGAGTGGTATATTTATTTTTAAAACATTTTTATTCATCATCTATTAGGCACAGGCTTAATTAGGCATGGAAGATACAAAAAACAAGACACAGTTCTTGACCATAAGGAATTTACAGGCTGGTGAGGAAAATAAAGAGACCAATTTAAATACAAAATAATAAATATAACCAGAGCACACAAAATCAGATTATTAGATTTGAATTCCATGTTTTTAAAGATTCATAAAAGGAATATTTTATGGGGTGAGGTGTAGGAAGTGATTATAGGACATTTCTGAAAATAGGTAACAGCTGGAACTGAAAGGATATTTGAGGGTTGCTCAGTGAAGTATATGTGTTTGTATTGGTAATGGAATTAAGGCAAAAGGTAGTAAATGGTAGGGAGCTTTGAGTAAAGAATTCTATTCGGAGTGAACAATATGTTCAAAGTATTAGAAGACAATATTTGGTCAGGCAAAATGAACACAAAAATGAATGAGAAACACATATATTGTTCTTAAGGAGCTCCCAGTCTGTATCTGATCTGTAAATGGATGAATTACACCACGAGAGGCTGGGTTCTATAAGAAAGAATGAATAAAGTTCGGGGGGGGATCTAATATTCTATGGGGACTCAAGAAAAGTTTTATAGAAGAAAAAGGTAGTATTTTATCTGAATCTTCAGTCTTCAGATATCCTGAATTCTATTAGAAGCTGAAGAAAGTCCCCAATATTTTTAGTACATGAGTATTCTAAAATGGTTTCAGAGTACTATGAAAATGAGCATATATTTCCAAAGTTTGTTCTAAACAAAACGAAACCAAACCATAGCCATTTTGAACTGAGAGAGTGAGAAGTGAATAATTGCTATTATTGTACATGTCAAAAATGGGAATGTGTGGAATCAGAAATATCAAATATCATAGAATCAGAAGTCAAATGATAAAAACTTTCCTTCAATGAGTCATTCAACTGATATTTAATGCATGCTGACTCTGAGACAAGTATTACAGCAGGCATTAAGGATATAGATGCAAAGATTAAAAAGGTAATACCTGCCCTCAACTCTGACATAGCTAGTGGAGGGGACAGTCATGGAAACATATGAGACACAAAGCAGGATGAATAAGTGCTGTGGTGTGGTCAACACAGGAGACTCAGAAGTGAAAAGGAACCACTTAATCAAGCACTCTGAAGGGGAGAGGGGCAGTGTTAAGTGAAGAGGTCAGAAAAGATCTCTCTTACAGAGAGATACCAGTATAAAAGAACTCGCAGTCTTGAAGGTAGCAGGGCATCACAGCTCAGGTTGTAAAATAAAAAAAAAAAAAAAAAAAAAATTATCACTAACTGCAGTCAACATTCTGGTATCTGGCATGAAAATGGAGTCAGGAAGTCAGTGATGCATTAATATAGTCAAGGTTCTGCCTGAAGCAGGTCTATATTGAGGTTTCTTATTTTGAAGCAGATGATCAAGAAGTTTACTCTAATAGCCAGTGCCAGACATGACAGATGGTAAAATTAAAGCCTGAGGCAATGGAAGTCAAATCATATTTATTTGCCTGAATCACACCCTTCCATCCACTGCTTCTCCTGAACCTTGGAGAAATGACAGTTCAAGGACATTTCAATTTTTAGTATTCAATGTTTTCAATAAACTAACTAACCATGGAAGAAGAGACTACTTAATTTGGGAGAGTACCAGGTGTCTATGTAAGAGTAATTGGAAAAAAGAAATTTTATCTGTGACATTCCCCTATAGATAAGGTTCAAAATTATAAGATGATCCTGTGTTGGTACTTATCCGAGATGATGTTTTAGTACAGGAACTGCTCTGGGTGAATTTGAGAGTATTAGTAAGACACTGACCTTTTCTAGAGCCATGAGGCTGAAATTCATCTTTTATCCAAAGAAAATCAATCTGTTTAAAAGTAATCTCACTTGAATTAAATGTAATTAAATATATGTTTGCAATGCAAAAATGAACTAATATTTTCAGGTGTGCATTTATTTGAACATATTTCTTCAGGCCAGTCTACAAAATATATATGATTAGAACCATTTTATAGATGTACAAATGAGAAATTAAGCCTTGAGTTAAATGATTCGCCCAAGAGCATGCAGATCTGAAATGAGAGAACTGAAATTTAATTTAAGACTTGTTTCTATCAAAAACCCAAATCATCTCCCTAGTGTAAAAGTCATCCTCATAAAAATGGGGATTTGGGCCTTAGAAAAACTAGGCTGTATGTCAATGAAAATAAATAAAGAAAATCAAAGTAAAGTTATTGATTTTTTGTGAAGATAATTCAAAATAATATTCTATAAATGGAAATAACAATATACAATACAAAGAACCTTTTAAACTCCAATTTTACTCAATCTCAGCAGCATCTAACTCTATTGACTAATTCCTTATATGTCTCTTAACTCTGCTTCTGTAACACCAAGTAAATTATTCCCCTCATATCGAATGGGTCATTCTTTCTTAATCTCCCTAATCCGCCCCTATGCCTGATCTTTAAGTGCAGGGGCGGATCACGAGGTCAGAAGATCGAGACCATCCTGGCTAACACGGTGAAACCCCGTCTCTACTAAAAAAAATACAAAAACCTAGCCGGGCGAGGTGGCGGGCGCCTGTAGTCCCAGCTACTCGGGAGGCTGAGGCAGGAGAATGGCGTAGACCCCGGAGGCGGAGCTTGCAGTGAGCTAAGATCCGGCCACTGCACTCCAGCCTGGGCGACAGAGCGAGACTCCGTCTCAAAAAAAAAAAAAAAAAAGATTCTCTTTTGGTCTATTGCTTACTTTCCTGTATGTGCTTTTATTAATTAACCTCTTCTAATGACAAAGTTTTAACTTTAAAAGACACGATATATAATCCAAATTTATATCTCCAACCCATGGCTAAAATTCTAATTCCTCTTTCTGACTCACCAGTCTCCTCTTTCCAGGATAACATTCTGTTGTAGGGAGAAATACAGCAGATTGAGAATTACAAATGGGGTTCCTAAAACTGCACTGAATTGTTAGGTAACTGGAAAGTCAAGAAATCATACAAGACTAAATATGAGTTCCTGGGATGAGGGCCTGACCGTGAATTCAAGGGACCTGGACAGAGGAATAGAGTGAATTTGTGCTTCCTTCAGCTGCTCTCCTTTTAGTCATTTATCCACCCTTAGCTGTCGTTTTCCTACTTCAAAACAAGGGCTATGATTTCTGTTCTAAGTGATTTCTTATCTTCCCTTAGATCTATAAAGACCAAAGCAAGATGCAGCTGTTGAACAAATTTCCCTTTGCTTAGTCTATGTCTCTAATTCCCTGGTCTCATTTTTCAGTGAACCAGTTTTCTTTCTTCCCGTCTGTCTCTTACAAATACATTTGAGAAATCATTTCTTGCTGATTGAATTAGACCCTGCAAATTAATACTCGGTGGGGTTTTTTCTTTTTCGCTTCCACTTACCTCTTAAAAATTTGTTTGGATTTTTTGCCTTTGAATCATCCCAATTTTTCCCGCTGCTGAAGAGTCATGATTGTCTTTTAAGGCATCCTATTTTCTAAGGCTTCTTTGTGGTAGTGGCAGAGAAAATGATCTCTATAACTGTTTTATCAGAAAGCATTAATGGCTTTTAACTAAAAGTTTATTAATGTATACTATAATTTTAGTGCCTTCAGCCCTATCATAACTTAAGATATATTGTACTGATACTTGTTTACTCACCTATTCACTCAAAAATCATTCATTGAACTTATGATGTGCTATAAACTATTTTAGACCTTAGAGATGTTAAGATAAATTAAACATGAAAAGTTTCTGAAAAGGCATAGGATCTTGAAAAAATGTCAAAATACTATATGATAAATAATAAAATATGTTTTCAATAATAAAATTATGTGGTTGATCAGATGAGAGTATAACTAAGAGCAGGGAGGGGGATAGAGATGATGTCCTAAAAAAAAAAAAATGCCTGAGCTGGAGCTTCCCGTGTAGGCAAAAGGTAAAAGTGCATTTAAGGTAGAGGAAGCAGCATTCTTCAGCCACAGATATTTACAGTGGACTGTTTAGGGATGTATGGCAAACTCAGAACAATCCAGTCTTCTCTGAGAAATGTCTCAGAGAATCTATGGTGTTGACATAGGTGAGTACTGTGGAGTTAACACCACATCCCTGGGCATAGCTTCATGGAAAAGACATGGATACTTAAAGTAAGGCAAATACAATTTCTTTTCCAAATAATTTTGATGCCGGACCTTAAGAAAGTCATACCCCTCTGCTCATATGGCTGTAACTCTTTTTTTTTTTGGGGGGGACGGAGTCTCGTTCTATTACCCAGGCTGGAGTGCAATGGTGCAATCTTGGCTCACTGCAACCTCCGCCTCCTGGGTTCAAGCAATTCTCCTGCCTCAGCCTCCTAAGTAGCTGGGACTACAGGTGCCCACCACCACGCCCGGCTAATTTTCTGTATTTTAGTAGAGACGGGGTTTCACTGTGTTGCCCAGCCTGGTAGAGAACTCCTGAGCTCAGGCAATCCCCTGTCTTGGCCTCCCAGAGTGCTGGGATTACAGGCATAAGCTACCACGTCTGGCGAGCTGTAACTCTTAACACATAAATTCAGTCACTCTGAGATAGCAGCTATGTCTCATCATGTGGGCCTGAGGTTACAGAAAGAGAAAAAGAAATGAGACATATAGAGAAAAGCAGAAAAGGGCAGAGAGGGGGGCCGATCACCTTCCAAATATCAATTTCAGTCCTATTGATACCCAGCCATAATCTAGCTCAAAGGTTCTGGGAGATACTTCTATGTTCGTATAATAAATTTCCACTTTTTGGCTTAAGCAGAGCTGAACTGGTTTCATTACTGGTAGCTAATGAGTTTTTACTAAGCCAGGTATTATAAAGCTTGAGTCAAACCCTTCAGGCTCCCAAAGGCCAAAGCTGGAAAAAATTGAGTGATAAAATAAACAACATAGTATTGAACTAAAATCCAAAGCATAAAATAAATATTCATAAGATTGTAGTGAGATAGATGATAGATAATAGGTAGATAGATGAATGATAGATAGATGATAGATAGGTAGATAGATAGATAGATAGATAGATAGATAGATAGATAGATAGTTAGATAGATAAAAAGAAACAAATAGTTCTTACAGAGATAAATAGTCCTATAGCCCCAAATAACATATCTAAATATTCCACCCATTAGGGGATGTGGTTTGATCCTCCCATCACCTTTGAGTTGACTTACTAACTCAATTCCAAAGAATAGATTACAGAAAGAGAAAACTAGTAAATTTACAGTGGAGAAACCTGGCAAACACTTCCTTAATGAAGTGGTAGAGGTTAAGATCACCAGTGAGAAGTCATTTTCATAGCATATTCCTCTTGATATGATAGATGACAATGGCATTTCACTTCTGTGGTATTCTTCGCCAAACCCCATAACACTAGTCTAATCATGAGGAAAAATATAAAGCATACACAGATTGAGACACAGTCTGCAAATGTCTGACCAGTACTTCTCAAAACTAGAAAATCTGAGAAATTGTTATATATTAAAGGAGACAAATGATACATAATGAACAAATGTAATGTAATATCCTAGATAGAATTTTGGAACAGAAAAAAAGACAGTTAAGAGAAAAATGCAGGTGAAATCTGCATGAAGTATAGAGTTTAATTACTAGTAATATACCCATATCTTCTTCTTGGTTTTGATAGATATGCCATGGTAATGTAAGATGTTAAGTGTAGGGGGAAATGAATGAGGAATATTTGCAAACTCTGTATTTTATCTTTGCAAATTTCCTGAAAATCCAGTATTATTTCAAAATAAAAAAAAAAAAATGTATGGCTAGAATGAATGATACATACAAGGGCAGCAAATACTGAGATCAAGGAAGTAAGTGAAGACCAAATTTCAGAGACTAGTCTTGGCCATACATAATAATAGGAGCTCACTGAAAAAGTGAAACTGTCAAACCTGTCTATTAGAAACAGGTTTTTGCAGAAGATATACTGGAAAATAAGCAAGGCTTGAAGAAGAGACCATAGTTGCAAAGGCATTACAAGGTCCACATGAAAGATTTCAAGGATCTAAATTTAAGTATATTTACTAATCTGATATTACTCACTAAAATGAAGATCCAAATAAAAGTCCATTTACCCAACCAAACATGTGTAACCAAATCACAAAAGCAATTTTTCAAAGGCCAGAGAGACACCTGATATACTGGGGCAGATCCTAGCTCTAAGACTGTATTACTGGCCTGAGATCATTAAGGAGGTTTAATTTTCTTTATTGATTTTGAAGAAGCACTTCAATTCACCTTTAAATATTCTTCCTCTCTTCCCCTTTACATTATAACATTTCCATCAAAGGTCCTTAGGGCTTTCTATACATTCCTTCAAAATCAACTTTCTTTAATGTTTCTTCCACTTAACATTTAAAGTCTAATAATATTGTGGTCACTGACATTCCCCAAAGTCTCACCCATTATCACAGTTGGCTTTTATCCTGGGATGTGCTTAGAATAACAACTGACCACAGTCGAAGAGCAGTCAGGTCTCCCAGTGTGAATCTAAAAATCCAGCTCTGTTCTCAAACACGTCTTCTGTAGTTGGTTCCTAGGTGTTCTGATCAATATCTGAGTAATTAAAATTTCTCATGATCAAAGTTCTGACCTTTGCTTTGGCCTTCCTTATCAGTAAAAACATGTCTTGATCTCTTTGTCAGTAGCCTCGCGGAAGTTTATGCAGCAATATCTCTAAACCCCTGCCTCCCTCCCCTGCCCTTGACTTTGGTTCATGCTGTGTCAGCCAAAATCATGCTGTAAATGCCCTTGGCTGCCTCAGTTAATTCCCAACCAGAAACACTTCCCTTCCTTCTTCCATGTTGCTCCTCTAACACTTTCTCAACTACCATTTTAAATCCTCTGAAACTTTGCTGGTTATGCCCTGTGTCAGATTGGTTTTCTTTTCATGAATCTTTAAAAATGTGGAATTCAAATTCAATAATCTGATTTTGTGTGCTCTGGGAATTTCTTAAAAAAAAAAACAAAACAGAAACAAAACAAAACAAAACTGTGTTATTTGCTTTGCCAACAGAGACCGTCTGACAGTCCTCTCCTCTTTGGTGAGGCTCATCATCACTCTGACCTTTCACCTTCCCATTCATACTTAAATAAAGGCACCCTTCAATGCTAAAATCTCTTTGACCTCTGACTACGGTTATTATATGTTCTTATTTTACACTTATCCCACGAATGCCTACTGAGTGACTCCTACTTCCAGGTACTGTGGACGGTGCCATAGAAAGCAGCAAACGACAGAGATATGGTCTACTGCTATCATAGGTCTTAAATTTTACTGGTGGCAAAAGAAGTAAATGGGCAAATGTAATAAAAATTGCAGTTAAGCAAAGGTTTGTTCACAGTTATGGAGTGACATGTACCTTAGGCAGATAACTAGAGTCTAGAGAAAGGCAGAGACTGATCCAAGTTTCTATCTATGCTGAAATTGAGGAAAGCCACTGCTATCCTGGGGCTAAACAAAAATAGCCAGTCACTCAGCAGATGTCTAAGGGTCCTGCCCCTAGATCTCAGGAATGTTGAGATCATATCTACATTCCAGTCTACTTTCTACACTGAAGTTTTGTGATCAAAGTTCAAAAACACTTCTCTGAACAAATCAAACTTTCTTAGATAACTAAATTCACCATGTGCATTGAATTCCATCAACCTTCTTCACTTCCAAGTATCAAGTGCTAGGGTGGGTATCTGTCCAATTTCAACCCCAGTTTTCCACAACAGACTGACAAGAGCTGCTTCAGGAAACACTGAATCTTCTCCAATCATCAACTCATTCTGTCTTCCAAAATACTCTTACTGACCATTTGTTGAATAGTAAGACCAGTGAAGATAGCTAAAAATTTCAGAAACTATGCATAGAACATGGTCAACCGTAAAAACTCAGCGCCCAATCAAATGTTCAGCCAAACAGATCTGATAAGCAGTTCTGGTAATTTGATGAGTGTGGTTTACTCACACGTGTAATACCAGGCATAAATAACAAAGAACCTTACGAAGTTCACTGGGCTCCTATCTAACCAAAGTGCCGCGACAAAGAGAGAGCTGACACAACAAAAAACCTCAACGCAACTAACTCTAGTGTCACGATGGTAATAAGAGAGCCCAAACTAGAATCATTATTTCCTTAGCTCAGTTTATAAATTAACAATAAAAAATGGTTTAAGAATAGTCATAGAGGAATAGGAACAGCTCAAAATCAGCTGCTATAAAACCACATGCACACGTATTGTTTATTGCAGACTATTCACAATAGCAAAGGACTTGAATCAACCAAATGTCTATCAGTGACAGACTGGATTAAGAAAAGTGTGGCACCATCATACACCAGGAATACTATGCAGCGATAAAGAAAGGATGACGTTTGTGTCCTTTGTAGGGACATGGAGTGCAGCTGGAAACCATCTTCTCACAGCAATCTAATCATAAAACAGAAAAACCTAGAACACCGGCGTGTTCTCACTCATAGGTGGGAACGAACAATGAGATCACTTGACTCGGAATGGGAAAGTCACACACATGGCCTATCATGGTGAGGGGAGTTGGCATGGATACTGATACATGATGTAAAAGATGAGTGATGGGGCTGACTGAGATGATGGTGCAGCGACGACAAACATGCACAAGTAGTACATATGTAACAAACCTGCATGTTAGCACATCGTACCCTAGAACTTAAAGTATAATAATAGATCAATATTAAAAAAAAATTTTACAATGCTAAAAAAAAAGAGTAATCCATAGAAAACATTGATTAAATGCTTACTAGGTTCAAGGTAATGTCCTATGGCTCCCTACCTCATTGCATTGTGACAGATATAAAATATAATAATGAAAGAGTATTGTGAATTGTTCAGCACTTCACAATTTTAAAAATTATAATGGTAATTGGAATATTTGAATCATTAGGCTTTCCCCACTTCTGTCAAAACGAGATAACACAAAGTCTGACAAAAATATTTACTAAATAATGAACTAATACAATAGTTAAAAGCATAACTTTAATTATTATAGAAGTAATTTTCTGAACTGCTTGTTTATATCTTCGTTTTATTTGCTTTCTTTTTTCAGTGTAGTTGAGAGGGCATTTTATTCACCTCTACTTTTCACTCAGCATGAAGTAGCATACAGGAACATAATAAATAATATATAGCAATGAGGTCATATCAAAGTGGAATATGCATGAAAGTCTAAAGAAAGAACTGTTCAGAATTTTGCAAATCATACACATCAAAGTTAAAGAATGTGAGATAACTATGTTTGGAAATGAAGGCAGAAATCTGTTCATGCAATGGTATATTCCATTTTACCAATTTTATATTTTTACCTTTTAACCCAATAGACTTAAACATGAAATAAAATCATAGTATGTTAGATTCAAAAACAAGATGAAAAATCATATAAACCAATCCCAACAGTTTTGACGATGAGTTTTGTAGAAGTTAAATATATTCCCTATTTTAAAATAGATAGCAAATCATTTATCCAAGAGTGAAGATAACTCAAACAAGCTCTAAACACAGTGCTCCAGGATACTGCCAGAATATAGTTGTGCTTATATCTTCACAGTTTTGTATGAGTCAAGAGTATTTTTCTATGGCCTCAAACCCTTACAGGTTAGATTGGGAAATCTATCATAAAAAGGCAAAAATAAATATAAACTTAAAAATACAGTATGTTGTAATCACAGCAAACATTGTGCTTCCTCTAAGAAGACACTTGCCTGAGTATTCATATTTCATAAAGTAATAAGTTAATCTGCACATTAACCCAACGAGATGGGTAACATTAATAGTACCCTGTTATAGATGAGAAAATTACACAACAATCAAATAACTTGCCAGTCATCAAACACCTAGTAAGAAGATACAGACTCTATATTTAGTTTATGAAATTCAGTGGCCTTGACCCCTCTTGCCTGGCTCCAAAGCTATGCTTACACTAGTAAAGTCCACTATCTATTTACACTTAGTTCATGCTATTATTTTCTTCTTTCTGCCTTCTACAATTGAAGAGAAGAGCTTCTTTATAAACCAGACCAGCCTGTCCTTCTGTATCCAATTCCAAACAATTATACCTCTGCAAGCATGTTAGTCAACTCATCACCTTCTCCTTCTTTTGCTTCTATATCCTCTCTCATACTAGTCCTTGAAATCAACATTAAACATATTCAGTACATTCCCAAAACCTTCCTTCAGCCCACATCCTTTTCCAAACACCAGCACATCTCTCATATCCTTCAAAGCCAATTATTTAAATCAGTTCTGTTTGTACAGAATCTCTCCCCTTCCTGTGACCCACTGAAATTCACTTTAGTTATGTTTATAGATTGATCATTCCCAAAACTATAACCCTATACCTACAAGCTCTTTTCTGAGGTATCTATCTATATATCTAATTGATTCAACTGCCTGTTTCAACAGAATGACCTCAGGTGCCTCAAACTCAGCATTTGTCAAACTAAACTTCTTCTTGCATCACAAATCACAGTGAATAACACCATCAAGGTTTTCAAATAGGTACCTCAAAACTCTCCCAGCCTCTACTCATTACCCAAGTTCCAAAGTCATATCCATATTTGTAGGTACTCGCTACAGTATTATCTCACTTCTCAGTACCAAAATATTGCTCAAGCCAAAAATACAATAAAAGTCTTGGAATCCTCCCACTACTCATTGCCCTCTCTCCACCTCTTACACATTTTCTATCACCAAGTCCCACCAATTCTACCTCCCAGATATCTTTTACATTGGTCTGCTTTTCCCCATTTGAGTGCTAATAGACTTGTTCAGTTCACCATCAATGCACACTTATACACTAGTTTTCTATTGCTACCATAACAAATTACTATCAACTTAGTGACATAAAGCAACACAAATTTATTTTCTTACAATTCTGTCAGTCAGAAGCCTGACAGAGGTTTTATTGAGCTAGAATCAAGGAATCATCAGGGATGTGTTTCTTTCTGTACGTTCTAGGAGTGAATCTGGGTGCGGTTTTACTGTTTTGTTTTGTTTTGCTTGCCTCTTCCACTAGAGACTACCAGCATTTTTTGGCTCATGGTTCCCTTCATCAATATTCAAAGCCACCAGTATAGCGTCTGGCGCAGATTTGTATTCCTGTATCTTTCTCTGACCACAGCTAACAAAGATTCTCTATTTTTAAGGGCTCATATGATTAGATTGTGCCATGAAAACAATCCAAGTTAATCTCCACATTCCAAAGTCCTTTACTTAATCACACCTACAATGTCCCTTTCACTATGTAAAATAGTCACAATTTCCAGGGATTAGGACTTGTATATCTTTGAGGGGCATTATACTGTATGTCACTGTCTAGATTACACTAATAGCCTGCTACCTGATGTTTCCACATCTACTTTTTCTCTCTCCATGATGTGCCAACCCAACAAAATACTCTTCCATAGTACCAATGTACTGACTAAAATCTTTCAATAGTTTCCCACTAGTCTCCAGATACAGCACTCAATTATGTAAGAAGAACCAAGCACAGCAAGAGATAGTCCAGGTGAGAAAGCTATTTGGCCCAACAAACATATGGAAAAAAGCTCATCATCACTGATCATTAGAGAAATGAAAATCAAAACCACAAGGATATACCATCTCATGCCAGTCAGAATGGCAAGTATTTAAAGTCAGGAAACATCAGATGCTGGTGAGGCTGTGGAAAAATAGGAACGCTTTTACACTGTTGGTGGGAGTGTAAATTAGTTCAAACATTGTGGAAGACTAAGTGGTGAATCCTCGAGGATCTAGAACCAGAAATACCACTTGACACAGCAATCTCATTACTGGGTATATACCCGAAGGATTATAAATAATTCTACTATAAAGATATATGCACACGTATGTTTATTGCAGCACTGTTTACAATAGCAAAGACTTGGAATCAACCCAAATGCCCGTCAATGATATACTGGATAAAGAAAATGTGACATATATATCATGGAATACTATGAAGTCATAAAAAAGGATGAGTTCATGTCCTTTGCATGGACATAGATGAAGCTGGAAGCCATCATTCTCAGCAAACTGACACAGGAACAGAAAACCAAACACTGCATGTTTTGGTTTTATGTTATGTTTTTTAATGTTATGATTTTTTATGTTATGGTTCCAACTCATAGGTGGGAGTTGAACAATCAGAACACATGGACACAGGGAGGGAAACATCACACACCAAGACCTGTCGGGGTTGAGGGGCAAGGGAAGGGAGAACATCAGGACAAACACCTAATGCATGGAGGGCTTAAAACCTAGATGATGGGTTCATAGGTTCAGCAAACCACCATGGCACATGTACACCAATGTAACAAACCTGCACATTCTGCACATGTATCCCTAAACTTGAAGAAAAATTTTAAAAAAGAAAGCTATTTGGTCCACTGTGCACATTTGTATAAGATCTCATATTTCTTAAAATAATCACATGAGACTATTGTTACTTGTTTTTTTACCATAAGATCACCACGTTGCCAGCATAAAAATTTTAAATACAATGTAATTGTAAACTCTTTTGAATTTTAAAATATTCTAGGAGACTCAAACCCAAGAGCCACATCTAAGAAGCCCTATTCCTTACGGTTTATAAGTCTCTACCCAAGTTGCTAACTGCCTCTCAGCATTACCTCTTGACCCTGGACTCTCTGTGCTGTCTATTCTTCCTACTACGAACCCCAACCTTGTTAAATTCCTTCCAACAGCACATGTCAAAGGAAACAGGAGGTTTGATCCATGCAAGATGGAAAAAGCACATTTGTGAAGTTTTCCTCCAGAGTTATCTGGCCTGAATTTAACACAGCTTCGAACCCTGAAGTAAGTACCTCACTATAGAGAGAGCTCTAGGAAAATTCCTCCTGTTCTGGAAAGAGGACCTAGAAGAAAATTCTCATACACACAGAAAGAGTGCAGAAATCACCTATTTTCTTCTTTTTTCCCTCCATATCTCCTACTCCAACTCCCAAGTAATCCCATGGGGATGCGGGTAAGAGTGGAAGACAGCCACCCATAATGGAAGGCCACAGGAGCCAAACTCTGAGGCAGTCTAGTTTTCTCTCCCTTTAATGAGGAAGCAGTTCCAACAGGATGGGACCACGCTGTAAAAGAGAGTACCTGGGAATCACAGTACTAGGGAGATGACGAAGAGAGAGGAGCTTGGGCAAATGGCCTCATAAAGTTGTTTATGAGCTCTGGGCTCACCCATACCATGATGGGAACCTAACTAGCATACCTAAAAGTTTGAGAACTAAACTATAGGTAAACTACTGCCCAGGACCCAGACTGTCCACGGGGTGGTGCATGTGGAAACCGATGTGAAGTGCTCTATAAAGGCTTTGCAGTTTGACTTTGGAATCCCAGTGCACAGAAGCAGGTTTGGAACTTGCAGCATGAACCTAACTGGATGAATTGCCTGCTAAAACAAAAACATCAACATTGTTCACACCATTTAAATTAAGACCTAGAGTCTTGATATAATATTTAAAATGTCTAGGATTCAATTAAAAATTACTCAACCTTGAAAGGTTAAACTATCATGGGAAAAGACACTCAGCAGATGCCAAAGTCAAGATGGCTCAAATATGGCAATTATCATCAAAATATTTTAAAGAAGCCCTTATAAAAATACTCAAATGAGCGATTTCAAACATTTTTGAAACAAATGTTATAAGAGAAAGTTTCAGCAACTAAAACATATGAAGACTAAAATTAAAATACAAGAGCTGAAAAATCCGATAACTGAAATTATAGAAAAAAACTCACTAAATGGACTCCATAGTAGAATGTAATTGACAGTAAAAATAGCCAGTAAACTTGATTATAAATAAGTAAGAATTATGTAATCTGATCAGCAGAGAAAAAAGTATGAACAGATTCTGAGGAACCTAAAAGACAATAACAAAAGATCTAATATTCATTTCATTGGAGTTAAAGAAGAGAAAGAATACTGAAAAAGTATTTGAAGGAATTATAGCTGAAACTTCCCCAAGAAGTTGAATAGAGGAGAAACCCATAAGTCTACACTGAAAGAAAAGGAAAAAGGAAATGCTCATACTGTAGAAGGTGAACCACTGTATGTTAAAAAAAA
>NW_016814668.1:178245-190348 GCF_001698545.2 Rhinopithecus bieti | reverse complement strand
AAAAAAAAAAAAAAAAAAAAAAAAAGATTTTCAAAAATTATCAATGGGGGCTAAAACTCAGTGAGAGAAAGTTTACTGAAGAATGATTATTTACATAATGTCAACGTATCTCCTCACAAAGTACTTTTATTTTTCTTTTCTTTTCTTTTTTCTTTTCTTTTTTTTTTTTTTGAGACGGAGTCTCGCTCTGTTGCCCAGGCTGGATGTAGTGGCACATTCTGGGCTCACTGCAAGCTCTACCTCCCAGGTTCATGCCATTCTCCTGCCTCAGCCTCCCGAGTAGCTGGGACTACAGGTGCCCGCCACCACGCCCAGCTAAGTTTTTTGTATTTTTAGTAGAGACGGGGTTTCACCGTGTTAGCCAGGATGGTCTCAATCTCCTGACCTCGTGAGCCGCCTACCTTGGCCTCCCAAAGTGCTGGGATTACAGGTGTGAGCCACCACACCCAGCCCACAAAGTATTTTTTTAATTACAAAGAAAATAATGCTAACTTTATAGTACAGAAATCTGATAAACAACATTTTAATCAAGCAATTAATGTTAACATAAATGTGATTGGGATAAACTAACATCATCTAGTCTTCTGAGATGATGCACTGAGAATCATACAACATCCTATCTTGTCATTTCTACCAAAAGTTGATAACATGAATCTAAACATTGGAAAATATTATATAAATGCAGATTGAAAACATTTTCCAAAAAAAAAAAAAAAAAACTGTCACACATTCTTCACAACTGTCAAGGTCAAGAAAGACAAAGAAAGTTTGTGGAACTGTTTCAGAATAAAGGAGACAAAGAAGGCATGACAACTAAATGGAATTTATATTACAGGATTGTATCTTGAACTCGGTAAAAATAAAAATAAAAAAGAATGCTACTGGACAATTGATGGAATTTGAATTTGTACTATGGATTGTGTAATAGTGTTGTATCACTGTTATACCTTCTTAATTCAATAAGTATATTATGGTTTTTATTTGAACTTAGGATACACATGCTAAAGTATTTAGAAATAAAGAACCATGATGTCTCTCCAATTTATTCTCAAATCATTCAGAAAATGAGACTATGTATATGTTCATGTGCATGTGTGTGCATGACAGAAAGTACATTTCTTCAGGGAACAACAAATGGATCTATCATGTCCAAATAGATCTCAGATACAAAGAAAAAATGGGTAAAAGGGCCTTTTGGAGGGTAGAGGATGGGAGGAGGGAGAGGATCAGGAAAAATAACTAATGGGTACTACTAGGCTTAATACCTGAATGATGAAATAATCTGAACAACAAACCCTCACGACACAAATTTACCTATGAAACAAAGCAGCACATGAACCACTGACATTAAAATAAATGTTTAAAAAAAACTGAGGGAAAAGAATTGGAATTAGAAAGACTAGCTTTGTATTTAGCTCAGTTACTCAATAGCTTTGTAGTTTGGGGAAAGTAACAGCCTCTCAGAGTTTCAATGTTTGCATTATGAAACAACGTATAGGATTGGTTTTGAGGAAAAAAATGAAATAAAATATGTAAAATTGCCAAGCACATTACTGTCAAAAAGTAGAAAATAATACATTTAATTGAATTAGTTGCATACTACTACTCTGAAATATTTCCTCTGCGGGGATGAGCAAAAACTGCCCTTTTGTAGAGCTTGGGCAAGTTTCACACCAGTCATGAAGGAGGTCTTACCTTGGTCAGGCCAACATATTAACTAATTAAAGAAAAATGTACAGAGAAGAAAGATTTCTGATACTTCAAGAATGGAGTCACTTCGGGATAAGATTCCTGGTTGAAAACATGAATTTATCTCTGCTCCCTTCTAAAACTAAACCAAAATGAAGTAAACAATATTTTTAAAGGCATAAATCCATGAGGATAAAGAAGACATGAGAAGATACAAGAACAATCAAACTTTGAAATGTGAAAATTATACAAACCAGATATTACTGACATTAAACCTGAGAAAACTAGAACCTAAGTTGAAAGTAGGCTAAACTTAGAAATGATCCAATTTACTTTGGAGGATTCCCAGAAGGATCAACCATTGGTGGCTCTATTATCCCTGGAAATTGAGATAAAAATGCGGTTAAAATCAGGAGAATTGTCTGAAGACATATTTGAGAAGTCCAACTCCTTATCCTCTCTTTTGTTTGGCAAAGCTGGACAACTATCTATTCCTATCCTCAAACATCACCAGGGTTTTTTTCTGAAAATGTAAAACAGAAGGTCTCCCAACTGGGAGAAACCAAGCACAGTTGAGGCTTGATTTCAGTCAACAGAAATACTAAGTGAAAATCCCCATGCTAGATTTTGATAACCAGGCCTTCTTTCCTCATTCAGTGCCCAGAGTTCTGGAAGTTATGATGATGTGTTCTACTGACAAGAATACATCTGACTAGCTCATGGGATATCACCTGAAGGTATGAACTTCAGAGTTTCCCCAACAAATTAGGATACACAGGTCACTTCACCATGAAGCTCAGAGTTGTCAAGCCTCCCCTTCTCAAGTAGAGCTTTCAATACTTTTTTGGTATTCCAATCTTAAATGAAAGAACACCATGGAGAACACAGTTAATTGAGTTTAGCTAGAGTTCATATTTCAAGTGGGTTGAAGAGAAGAGCAAGGGAAACAAAAATATTTGTAAGGAAGAACTTACTATGTTGGACCATGAAATCTAAATATCTCAGAATGGAGCTTTGAAAGTGAGAGGGTGATTAGGATTGTGTGCAATCCTAATCTGACAAAGGGCTAATATCCAGAATCTACAAGGAACTTAAAAAAATTTACAGAAAAAAAAAAAAAAAGAAACAACCACATCAAACAATGGGCAAAGGATATGAACAGACATTTCTCAAAAGAAGACATTTATGTGACCAACAAACATATAAAAAAAAAACTCATCACCACTTGTCATTACAGAAATGCAAATCAAAACCACAGTGAGATACCATCTCATGCCAGTTAGAATGGCGATCATTAAAAAGTCAGCAAACAAAAGATGCTGGAGAGGTTGTGGAGAAAGAGGAATGCTTTTATACTGTTGGTGGGAGTGTAAATTAGTTCAACCATTGTGGAAGACAGTGTGGCAATCCCTCAAGGATCTAAACTAGAAATACCATTTGACCCAGTAATCCCATTACTGTGTATACACACAAAGGATTATAAATCATTCTCCTGTAAAGCCACATGCACATGTATGTTTATTGCAGCACTAATCACAAAAGCAATGGCGATCATTAAAAAGTCAGCAAACAAAAGATGCTGGAGAGGTTGTGGAGAAAGAGGAATGCTTTTATACTGTTGGTGGGAGTGTAAATTAGTTCAACCATTGTGGAAGACAGTGTGGCAATCCCTCAAGGATCTAAACTAGAAATACCATTTGACCCAGTAATCCCATTACTGTGTATACACACAAAGGATTATAAATCATTCTCCTGTAAAGCCACATGCACATGTATGTTTATTGCAGCACTAATCACAAAAGCAACGACTTGGAAACAACCCAAATGCCCATCAGTGATAGACTGGATAAAGAAAATATGACACATATACACCATGGAACACTCTGCAGCCATATAAAAGAATGAGTTCATGTCCTTTGTAGGGACATGGATAAAGCTGAAAACCATCATTCTCAGCAAACTAACACAGGAACAGAAAACCAAACACCACATGTTCTCACTCATAAGTGGGAGTTTAACAGTGAGCACATATGGGCACAGGAAGGAGAACATCACACACAGGGGTCTGTCGGGCAGTTAGGGGGCAAGGGGAGGGATCTCATTAGGAGAAATACCTAATGTAGACGATGGGTTGATGGGTGCGGCAAACCACCATGGCACAATTGTATCTATGTAACAAACCTGCATGTTCTGCACATTTATCCCAGAACTTAAAGTATTAAAAAAAAAAAAAAATGAGAGGGTGGTACATAAAAGTGGTACATAAAGGAAATGGATTGTACTCAGCAAGATGGAAATCTCTGGGCAATAAGATTATATTAGAGTGAGGGCATTGGAAGAATTAATCTTGAGAGACAGAAGATAGTAAAGGATGGAAACCTTAGAATTTTGGTTTGAGAAGTATTCTTTGAGGTTGTAGTGTACAACATGGCTATGGCCATGGCTGAAATTAGGTTAATTAGAAAGGAGACAACTGTGGTTGCGGTAGAGGAGGTCATGTTGCAAGTAACCAACATTCAACCCAAACTATCTTTAGCAAAATATAGGGTGCCTTGTCTTATAATGGGAAGCCCACAAGGGCAGCTAACATCCAGAAATTATCCAATAAATGTCACTGAACTCAGGCACTCTTTCTTTGCTCTGCTTTCTCTTTGCTGGCTTCATTCTCAGGCAGCTGACTCACAATAAATATTCATTCAAAACTTCAATGTATAATACAATAATTTTGTTATTACTATCAGTACTCTTCCCTTTCACTTCAAAAGGTATTTTCCTTAACCTCCATTGCTTCTTCTATTTATCAAAAAAGGCATGAACCCCTCCTTCTTTCTAAAATTAAGTTCTATATGTGTCATCTAAATTCTCATTTTCTCCCATAGCCTCTAAAACCACTTTCTATAAATCACCCTCTCACAATTTAATCATCACCCTCTTCTTGATCTTTCTTTGACTGATTGACATAAAAATTTTTATTCCCCATCCCAAAAACCAAACAGCAGAAAATTTCTTTCAAGGTTGCTATTCCTCATACTCATATTCCCTTTTTCTTTCCTTGCCAAATTTCTCTAAAATGCAGCCTGTACTTACTGCTTTTTACCCCTTTCTAATCAACCTTGCCCACATAGCCACTTGCAATCCGACTCCACTTCCCAACACAGTCATGAAACAGTATTTTTTGTTTGTTTGATTGATTTTGAAATCAACCATGATTTGCCATCTATAGACCTTGGTCCAGGTCTTACTTCAGTTTCTATCTCGTTATCCCAACCAGCCTTCTTCAGCTCATTTAAAATTCGTGTCATTAATATCCTGTCAAATCTGCTTCTCTTTGACTCACCTATTTCTTTTTTTTTTTTTTTTTGAGACGGAGTCTTGCTCTGCCACCCAGGCTGGAGTGCAGTGGCCGGCTCTCAGCTCACTGCAAGCTCCGCCTCCCGGGTTCACGCCATTCTCCTGTCTCAGCCTCCCGAGTAGCTGGGACTACAGGCGCCCGCCTCGTCGCCCGGCTAGTTTTTTGTATTTTTTTTTTTAGTAGAGACGGGGTTTCACCATATTAGCCAGGATGGTCTCGATCTCCTGACCTCGTGATCCACCCGTCTCGGCCTCCCAAAGTGCTGGGATTACAGGCTTGAGCCACCGCGCCCGGCCTGACTCACCTATTTCAATAGTGCTTTCAATCTCCCAGGAAACAAAGATGGAATCCTCAGGTTAGATGGCAAGAATTCTGTTTTCCTCTCTCCCCATTACTAACAACTCACTTCTGCCTCTGGCATCTGTCCATTGTTTCTCTTTCTCACTTCCAATAATCTACTTAAATCTCCTTGTGTAGTAACTAAACAGTTACATGTACTACACTTTCCTAAATCTAGTTCTTTTTCCTTTTCCAAGTCATCCTCCACCATACTGTCAGCTTGCATCCTTGAAGGACAACTAAAATCGTACTTCTCTCCACAAGTTTTTTTTTTTTTTTTTTTTTTTTTTTTTTTTTGTCTCCTTGTTTCCTACAGAAGAAAAAATTTCAAATTCTAAAGAGTAATATTGACTTTGTCATGGATTCTCTTCAGCTATAAAATGATTATAGAAACTGTAACAAAAATGCAACAAAATAATAACAGGAAATTGGAGTCAGAAGGCCCAGTTTCAAATCCAGCTCTAAAACTTTCCTTGAAATAATATATTTTATCAACATTGTGTGGATAGAATATCTATAAAACATGTACAAAACTTGAAGAAATACAATTGACAGATAAGAATTAACTTGTCCGGCTGGGCACGGTGGCTCATGCCTGTAATCCCAGCGCTTTGGGAGGCCGAGGCGGGTGGATCACAAGGTCAGGAGATCGAGACCATCCTGGCTAACACGGTGACACCCCATCTCTACTTAAAAAAAAAAAAAAAAAAAAAAAAAAAAAAAAAGAATTAACTTGTCCAAGATTGATGACTTGAAGGTCAACTTACCAGAAAAGAAGTATGTCTCCAGCAAAATGCCACAGAAACTGACATGACCAAGTGCATAAAATAATCAGCCTTAGTCAACAAGTCTTGATTGCAATTGCACAACTCATTATGCCAGGTATCGATGCCAGTGCTTTCCCAAACATGAACACTTAGATGACAGGATAAAGCTACAACCCAGGTTCCACAACATCACATTCCTACTGTATCTTGGCTTCTATTCTCCCCCAGGAAAAGACAAGGACTTTCCCCAGATTCAGCTTCTATGTGTCACAGCCAAGTGTCAGGGTCTCTTTTCAGCAAGCTGACGTCTGGTCCTGCCAGATGGCTGTGCACTGCCTAGAGTGTAATGGGAAACTTGGGACTGGTACGTTTGCTACATCTCTGTCTGCAAGTGTTCCCGAATAAAAACTGCTCCAGCAAGTCTGTGATACGTTGCTTGGGTATTTTACCTTGTAATTTGCATGACAGGAACACTTATGTATTCCCTCTGCTGTTCTAATGCTCTCCAGCCAGGATCCTTTTGAAGGTCACACAATATCTTAGGACTTCAATAATTTGACAACATAAAATCAAAATATGTAATGGTTTTCTGACTAAAAAATATATCATGTGTGAAAGTGCCAAATTCAGTGCTTAATACAAAATTGAGCTCAAAACAATTGCTAAATCTGAATCGATAAAATCTAATTCTATAAAATATTTCAGGTTATGAATAAAAGACAGAGAGTTTAGTTAAGAAATTTACTGGACTTCTTAAATACAAGAGATCAGAGCTTATTGAACTAATCAGAGGCAATGAACTTTGTGTGTCAATATAGTTGCTTTTACTGCCATAAATGGAATACAGAAGAAAAACAAAACAAGAAATTACTTGCATTTATGCACAAGAGGCATCATAATGAGAAGGCTAGACTAGATGGCTATAAATTGACATCTATTATTACATTTATTGCTCAGAGTGCTTTTCTCCTCTAAACACTGTTTAACCAAAACATCAAAATCACATGCTATCTAAATTAAAGGCCTAATATTTAATAATATAATACTAAACAATATTTTCATAAAAAAACCTACTATCTGCATTGCCTAAGCAAGGAGTTATGAAGAATGCAGATATGTATGAAATGTAAAATGGGTTTACACTCAGAAAAAATATATTAACAATGTGGTATAGGCCTTATTCTAAAGTATAAGTTAGGAATGGAAGGCAGGTCTCACATGGACTGTCTGCTCCTAATACCAGAAATTTGTCTGCTGTAATCATTTTTGCCCATTCAGTCAAAAAACATATACTTTAATTCTCATATAACCAATTCACTGAACATTGTGAATTCAACGGGTCATGAAAAGGAAATTTTTCTTCTAATATTGCTTTAAATCATTGGTGAATCTCTCTTCTCTTTACCATGATGATACCAAAGGTGAATTTCTTCACTTTAGTATCATTATCAGTTACAAGAACAGTGATACTTTAACAATTAAGACGGACTCACTGATTTTAAAAGTTCAAACCTATCTAAATCAAAATTCAATCTACCAAAAAACCCAAAGTTTGTCCCCTCTGATGCCCTGTTATAACCTAAAGTTTGGGAAAGGGGTATATTCTATTCTTTCATTCATTCTCATTGTTCTTTGTGACTGAAGGAGGGGGAAAAGGTTTTTTTTTTTTTCTTGATTTTTTTTGTTTATTATTCCCTAATTATCTCACTCTACTAGTTAACACTGATTGGATGTCAATGCCTTTGTCTGGTAGATATTCAAGTTCTGATTATCACACGGTCACTTACATAGGTTCTTCAGAGGCTTTAGAGGCTTTGGAGGCTGACGTAATTATTCACTTTTCAGCAGAGCACTTTACTCATCTACGTTTTTTGAAAGTACATTTAGCATGGCTCTAGCTTGTCTTTTTTTCCTGGTATTCACTTGTCCCAGAGGAAATAAAAATGTCCTCTCCTTACTATGCCAAGCAGTAGTGGCACAGGTTGACTCACTATTGCTCTACCATTATGGGCCACACCCCTTAGTCTATCACTTCCAGAATTCTCTAGGTATGAATTCTTTAGGTATTCTTGTGTGTCCCTTAATTCAGAAAGCATGTATCTGAGAAGCAGTTTTGCTAATTTCCATTCCCAAAGGAGGACTCCCACTTTGTGGGAAACAGCAAAGATCATAACTACGCTAACCACCAGAACACAGGTTCAAATACTCCTACCTACTGTATTCTGGGCTACTGTTTAGGTTCATTATGCACTGGTTACCTATATGTCTGAGTCTAGTGAGACAGAACACACACACAACAAGTTACATAAAGCGCGTTTATTACTTACAGATAGGCAGCAAGGGACAGATGAATTCTTGGATCCATTGTAGGTTGGTTCCTCAAGCTGCCCAGGATGGATAGAGTCTTGATTGCACGTGATCCACTTTGCACCACAGCTGAAGGACCCTATAAGGGACCTGCCCAGGTTCAGACACTTTGGGGGCTACATGACACATTGGGCAAAACTTTGAAGAACATCCTGCTTCCAGGGGAGAGAGGTACAAAGCCTGGCTTGCCTGGGAAGTTCCACCCTAACTCAAGATACTACAAGCCATAGGAGGGACAGAAACAAGGCCTAGACTGTTGCAAGCAGTACCTCCCTATATCAGGATACTGCATTCCCATTACATTCTAGTTATTCTACATAACTGTATGCAAAAAAAGAAGAGGAGAACTGGGTCAGTCCGAAGTCATCTGGAGGAATGTCTTGCAGTAGTATCAAGCTCTTCTAAGACAGTTTTCCAATGTTGCCCCCAAGAGAAGACTTATAGAATCATACACGTTAGCATTCAGCTATATAGTGAAAGGCCAGTTATCCATTGTTCAGCCATTCCCAATTTCTCTGAGTGGTACCTTTCAAAGATCCATGATTAAGCTTTAGAGAAAGGGTGGGTCAATAAATATATAGGAAATTCTGTATCCTATAAATTTATTCAAATTTCTAGTCTTTTATATAACCCAATCAGAGTGCCATGGGTGAAAGTTACAAAACCCTCATGTTATAACTAGTAAATTGTGGGTATAAAATATTTTTTATATTTTGATAGTGTTATCTTTATAATAGAGGTACACTTAACTTGTTATTTTAATTGTGCATATTTAAAGTATACAACAAACATATTGATATAATTATAAATAGTAGAATAGTTACTGCAGTCGAGTAGACTAATATATCCAGCATCCATAACTCACATATTACCTCTCTTTCTTGTGGTTAGAGCACCCAATATTGTAACTATTGCCCTCATGCTGTACATTAGACCTCTAGATTTGTTTACCCTGCATAACTGCAACTTTGTACCTTTTGATTTACATCTCCCCATTCTCCCGACCACTACCCCTATGTAGCTGAATTGATTTTTTAAAGTAAAAAATAAATAAAAATAGTCAAGATACAACTACCTTCTGCTTACAAAAGACTCACTCTAATTTTAAAAATAGGCTGAAAGTGAAGGAATGAAAAAAATAGATCTAATTCAAATGGTAACTAAAATAAAGCAGGTGTGGCTATACTTAGATAAAACAGACCTTATGTCAACAACTGTCACAAGAGTCAAAGAAGGTAATTATATAGTGATAAAATAGTCAGTTTATCCAGAGGACATAAAAATTGTAAATACATATGCACCCAACATTAGAGCATCTAAATGTATAAAGCAAGTATTAATACATCTGAAGGAAGAAATAGACAGCACTGCAATAATAATAGGGGACTTCAGTACTCTTCTTTAGACAATGGATAGGTTAACTAGAAAGAAAATCAATAAGAAAACAACGGACTTGAACTAAACTTTAGACCAAACAGACCTCACAGATATGTACTAGAACATTTCATCCAACAACAGCAAAACACACATTCTTATCAAGCACAAATGAAATATTTCCCAGAATATATCATAAGTTAGGATACAAAACAAGTCAACAAATTTAATAAAATAGAAACTATATCAAGTATCTTTTCTGACACTAATTGTATGAAACTGGAAATCAATAACCAGAGAAAAGATGGACAATTCACAAAATATGTGAAAATTAAACAATACATTCCAAACAACCAATGGGTCAAATAAGAAATCAAAACGGAAATTTAAAAATATCTTGAGACAAACAAAAATGAAAATTCAACATAATAAAACCCACAGCAAAAGCATTTTAAATGGGAAGTTTATACCTATGGGTATGTATTTTAAAACAGAAAAAGGATCTGAAATAAACAACCTAATATTATACCTAGGGTCACTAGAACATGAAGAAGAGACTAAATCCAAAGTTAGAAAAATAAAGAAAATAATAAAGATCTAAGCAAAAATAAATCAAATAGAAAATAGAAAAATGTACAAAAAAGTCAACAAAACCAACAGTTGTTTTCTTAGAAAAAAATAAAATTGACAAATTCTTGGCTATACTAAGAAAAAAAAGATACAAGATTCAAATAAAATTAGAGATGAAAGTGGAGCCATTCCAACAAACACTTCAGAAATAAAAACGATTATAAGAGCTTATTATGAACTGTTATATGCCAACAAACTGGATAACTTAGATGAAATGGGTGAATTCCTAAAAACATACTACCACTAAAATTGAACCAGGAAGAAACAGAAAGCCTGTATAGACCAGTAACAAATAAAGAGGTTGAAGTAGTAATTTGAAATCTTCCAAGAAAGCCAGATGGCAGAAGGGACTCTCCTGTGTATGCTCCCATAACAGAAACATCAATTCAAACAACTATCCACACACAAGAATACCTTCATAAGAGCTAAGAAAATCAGGCAAGAGATCACCGTACCTAGTTTTAGCAAAGAAATAAGAAAAGATGCATTAAAGAGAGTAGGAAGGACAGGTTTACATTAATTGCCTCACTGTCTCCCTAACCACAGACAGCCCAGCATGGAGAGAGATACCCTCCATTTAGGGGAAGGAGAGGGAAGTGAAAACTGGACTTTGCCTCAGACTCCCGAAGTGGCCCACTTTAGTTAAACCCAGCACCACGCAAACCCCAACAATGCCAGACTTCAGACTGGTACTTGTGAACTGAGCCCCGACATCCATTCCAGTGCCTGAATAAATCCTGCAGCCCCAAGCTCCAGGCCTGCTCCAATGCCAAGCTGATACCAGAGGCCTCAGGCTCCAGACTGCCCCCAGCACCAGGCAGCCCCAAGGCCACAGACTTCAGGCCCACTATAGCAATAGACTGGCTCCAACAACCCTAGATGTCAGTGTCCAGCTGCCCTGTATTCAAACTGTGTCTATAATAAAAGTAGTTTAAATTATGTTGTTTTTTTCTAGTGAACCTTAATATGTTCCATATTCAATTTAAAAAAAAGTTGGGGTTGGGGGGCTCAGGCGTGGTGGCTCATGCCTGTAATCCCAGCACTCTGGGAGGCTGAGGCGGGCATATCACAAGGTCAGGAGATCGAGACCATCCCGGCCAACATGGTGAAACCTCGTGTCTACTAAAAATACAAAAAATTTAGCTGGGCATGGTGGCGTACACCTGTAGTCCCAGCTACTCAGGAGGCTGAGGCAGGAGAATCACTTGAACTCAGGAGGCAGAGGTTGCAGTGAGCCGAGATCACGCCACTGCACTCCAGCCTGGTGACAGAGCAAGACTCTGTCTCAAAAAACAAAAACAAAAACAAAAAAACATTGCCAATTTGTCTTTTTTCTTTCCCTGATCTAAGAGTGGTGTGGTCTTTGTTATTTGACTCCTTTCTTTTTTATCTTTTAATATTTACTACAGATATGCTCAACACAACATATTTTGAATCTTTTGATTGAGGCATATTCCACTGTTTTTTACTGGGAAAATAACTTCCTCTTAGATCTGAAATTAAACTTTTCTCACATAGAAATTATTTTATGTCTAGTACACCCCAAGGATTTTCTTTTTTTTTTTTTTTTTTTTTTTTTTTTTTT
>NW_016814668.1:161742-174186 GCF_001698545.2 Rhinopithecus bieti | reverse complement strand
AGTGTACCTGTCTGATTCTTCCTTTGGAAGTTTCCTCTCAGGGGTGTACTCCACCCTGTGAGGTGTGGGGTGTCAGACTGCCCCTAGTGGGGGATTTCTCCCAGCTAGGCTACTCAGGGGTCAGGGACACACCTGAGCAGGCAGTCTGTCCGTTCTCAGATCTCAACCTCCGAGTTGGGAGATCCACAGCTCTCCCCAAAGCTGTCAGACAGAGTCGTTCGCGTCTGCACCAGCCCCCGCTGTTTCCCCTGTTCCCCAAGGATATTTTAAAATATAGACTCCTCCTTTCATCCACTTAAATTTTCCTACTTAATAAGACCATGCTCAATGTTATTTAAACTACTCAAGGGTTTTATAGTATAATTGAGTGTATAAGATATAAAAACATGTGGATCCTATGGTTGGTATAAATTGCCATAATTTGTGATTCCTTCCTATATGCAAATTATTTTAAAATGTGACTTTACAACTTCTTCCATCAAGAGATGGTATTTATTTCTCCAGCTTTTGAATCTAAGTAGGCTTGTGCCTTGTTCTGGCCAGTAGACTCTTTCAGAAGTGCCAGTTCGGAATCTAGGCACCAGGAGACTGTGCATGCTTCTGCACTCTCTCTTAAAAATCTGCCGATCAACCATGTTAACAAGTACAGATTACCCTGTTACATGATGAGAGATGGTGGTCCATTCACCACCATAGCCCCAGGAAACTTCAAGCCAACCATCAGACATGGGAATGATGCCATCTAAAACCACTGAGCCAATAGCCAGCCCACCAGTAGCAGTTTACTGTGGATAAAAAAATTTAGCCCGGCTGAAACCAGAAGTGCCCAGATCAGTAGAGCTCAGGCTAAACTGCCAAATCATTGAATCACGAGCTAAATAAATTATTATTGTTTTGAGATTGGCGGGTGTAACACTGTTCCAATAACCCACGGGATGGCAGAAAAAAGAAAACAGAGAAAGCAAAATTGGAGATAACAAATAAGAAAAATAAAATGGTAGATATAAGCCTTAACTTATGGTAATTTTATTAAATGTGAATTGTATATACCAATCAAAAAAGAGGGTTTGGCAGAGTAGATTGAAGAATGTGACCCAACTATATGCTTTCCACAGGACATTCACTCAAAAATATAAAAATGTAGGCTTCACATAGTTTGCAGTTCTGTTTATTAGAGCATACACATTTAGGATTACCAGGTCCTCTTGGTGCATTAACCATATTATCATTATAAAATATCTGTCTCTGTCTCTGGTAATTTTCTTTGTTTTGAAGTCTATTTTGTCTGATATTAATACAGTGATTCTTGCTTTCCTTTGATTAATGTTTGCATGATACATCATTTCATCCCTTTACTTTCACCTCAAAAATGTGTAAAACAAAACATGGTAGAGTTGAAAAAATAAATAAACTCACTATTATGGTTGCAAACTTTGTCAAGCATGGTAGCATGCACTCACAATTCCAGCTACTCAGAAAGATGAGGCGGGAGGATCACTTGAGGCCAGGAGGTGAAGGCTGCGGTGATTCTTAATTACGCCACTGCATTCCAGCCTGGTTGCAGAGTGAGACCCCATCTCCAAAAATGCATACATGCATACATTAATAAATAAATAAATAAATAAATAAACTATTTATAATATAATATTAGTTGGAGACTTTAACATGCATTCTCAACAATTAATAAAAACAACTAGATAGAAAATCAGCAAAGATGTAAAAAAACTCAAGTAATATCGTCAACGAACAGGATCTAAACAACACTTAAAACTCTACCCAACAATAGCAGAATACACCTCCTTTTAAAGTGCCCACATATCATATACTAAGATAGGCCATATACTGGATCATAAAACAGTCCTCAAAAGAAATTTTTAAAATTACACATATGGTGCTACCCTATCTCAATGTGATCAAGTTACAAATCAATAAGAGAAAGATACCAGGAAAATCTACAAACAGGTGGAAACTAAAAACCATATTTCTAAATAAATCATGAGGAAAGGATGAAATCTCAGGGTAAATTAAAAAAATACATAAAATGAAGAAAATAAAATACAAAAGAACAAAATGTATGAAACACAACTAAAGCAGTACTGAGGGAAATTTATAGCACTGAATATATATGTATTAGACAAAATGGAACATCTCCAATCAATAATCTAAGCGCCCGCCTGAAGAATCTAGTAAAAGAAGAGTAAATAAACCCAACGCAGGCAGGAGAAAGTAAATATTAAAGGTAAAAGTAAAAATCAATGACATTAGGAACCAAAAAACAGTAGAAAAGAACAATTAATCAAAGAGCTGTTTCTTCAAAAGATCAACAAAACTGACAAACCTCTAGCAACGTTGACAAAGTAAAAGGAGAAATGATGCCAGTTACCAATATCAGGAGTTACACAGAAGAGGTTTGTACTGACAGCAGACATCAAAGTAATAACAAGGAAATATTATGAACAAATCTCTATGCATAAATTTGACAAATTAGAAGAAATGGATCAATTCTTCAAAAAACAAAAACTACTACAACCAACCCAATATGAAATAAATTACTTGGATACCATGTGCTAATGTAAGAACTTGAATGATTTTAAAACTCCCCCAAAACTAAAATTTCATGGCCCACGATGATTTCCAGGATTATTCCTCACAACATTTTAAAAATAATTTGCCATTAACTCTACACAATCTCTTCCAGAAAATAAAAAGTGAAGGAATAAATATCCTAGTTTGTTTTATGAATTTAGCATTATTCTGATACCAAAACCAGACATGAAACAGCACTAAAAAAAAAAAAAAAAAAAAAAAACTACAGACCAATAGCCCTCATGAATATATACCCATTTATCCTTAACAAATATTTGCAAATTCTATTTGTGAATAGTACAGTACATAAAAAGAATTATACACTATGACAAAGCCACACAATTATAATTAGTGAAATAAGTCAAGAAAGGGAAATAAAAGACATACAGATCAGAAGAAAAAACATAAAACTGTTATTCTTTGCATATAATATAAGTTTTTGTTTCAGGAATGCAAGGTTAGTTCAGTATTTGAAAATCAATTAATGTAAGGCACCCTATTAAGCAGTTAAAAAAAAAAGAAGAATAACATGATTACATCAATCCATGCAGGCATAAAACCATTTGACAAATTATAACACTCATTCATAATGGAAACTCTCAGAAAAACAGGAATAGTGATAAATTCTTTAACTTGATTTAAAAAAATTCTGTGTAGAAAAACCTGTAGCTAAAATTATAATTACTCAATGGTGAAAGATTGAATGCTTTCCCCATTAGATGGAAACAAGGCAAGGATGTCCATTCTCATCAATTTTATTCAACATAGTGCTGGAAAATTCTAACCAGTGCATTAGGGCACAACAGAGAAAAAAAAAAAAAGGTAAAGAGATTGGAAAGAGAAATATAAAACTGTCTTTAACTGAAGATGATACCATTTTTTTAAATAGAAGATATCTGGGAATCTATAAGAAAAGCTTCTAGAACTAATATCTGAGGTCAGCAAATTCACAAGATGTAAGACACAAGATAAAATATCAATTGTATTTTATACACTACTAATGAACACATAGATATTTAAAATTTTAAATGCAGTACCATTTACAATCACTCAAAAATGAAATTCTAGGGTGTCAATCTTACAAAACATATATAAGACTTGTATGTTAAAACTACACAACACTGATTTTAAAAATTAAAGTTCTAAATAAATGGAGAGAAAAGCCACATTTGAGAGTTAGCATAGTAATTATGTCAAGCTTCCCCAAATTGATATATAGGTTATATAGGTTTAATGCAATTTTATCAAAGTTTCAGCATTTTTTATAAATATAGGCAAGATTACGCAAAAAGTTATGTGAAATGACAAAGGAACTATATTAGCTAAAACAATTTTGAAAATGAAGAATAAAGTAAAGAAATAAGTCTATTGAATTTCAAGACTTAGTATAAAGTATTAGTATTTGCACTGTGTGGTACTGGCAGAAGGATAGAAACATGAATCAATTGAAGAGAATAGAGAAACCAGAGATAAACCCTCATACATATGCCCAACTGATATTTTAAAAGGTATAATTAGATACCCATGGAGAGGATAAAAGAACTGTAACCTAACACTGATATGTTATACAATAATTAACTTAAAATGGATCATTGGCTTAAACATAAAATGTATAACTCCACAATGTTTAGGAAAAAAAAAAAATCATAGGAGAAAATATTTGGTACCTAACAGTAGGCAAGGAATTCTTAGACTCGACAGCAAAACTACAAATTATAAAAGTAAAACATGTTCAACTGGACTTTATCAAAATTAAAATATTTTCGTCTGTAAAAGACCAAATGTTTAGAGGATAAAAAGACTAACACTGACAGAAAATAATTGCAAACCACATATCTGACAAAGAACTAGTATTCTAAAATATACAAAGAACTCTCAAAACCCAACAGTAAAAATAAAGAACAATCCAATCAAAACCTGGACTATAGAAATGAACAAGACATTTCTTCAAGAAAGATATATAGACAGCAACTAAGCATAAGATATTCAACACCATTAACCATTTAAAGAATGTAAATTAAAACTACAATGAAATGCCACTGGAGGAAACAGGCTAAAGGGTATCTTTACCATGGGATCTCTCTGTACTACTTCTTACAACTGTATGTGAACCTCCAGTTATCTCAAAATGAAAGATTCAATTTTTAAAAAGTTATGTATACTTTGGAAATTATAATGTTAATATACAACAAAAAATGTTCCAGGAAAATTCATTGTTATAGCATGTAACTGACACCATGGCCCACAGATGTGCATAGTAAAGAAAAGAGATAAAGTTAGGGAAGGCCTTGGAGATAAGAGGAATTTGATCTGGTCCTTGAAGAAAGAGAATGCTTTGGAAACGTGTGAGAAGAATTGCAATAGTCGACATGACGTGTCAGTCTTGTTAGAGTAGGGAATTTGTATAAGAAGGTACATTAGGGAACAGGGAATTCTTTTAAGGCAACAACATAATTGTACTTCTGCTTCCTGTCCCTTTACCTCTTCTATATTTAAAGCTTGATCTTTATCATGTTTTTGTTTTGGTCTTCTCTTGAGAATATTGTTTTCGGGAGCAGATCCTCTTCCAGAAATTCAAGAGCAAAAAAGGTGAAGTAGGCCTCCTAATGCTCACTGTCCATTTTCTATGCACTCAACCTAAAAATTGTACTTATGTGGATAAGTAAATATGTACTGTAACCCAATCAGTTGGGAGATAGGTCAATTTGATGAAAAACCAAATTGTGTTTGGTTTCTTAGAAAGAAGAATTAAGATGTTCTTCCATTTACCAGTTTTGGGTTCTCACTCAATCACATAATTACTGACCTCCAGTATTCAAATCTACAATATGGGACTCTTTCATATGGTTGCAGGGGAAAATAAATATAATTGGTATATAAAGTTGCTAGTGTAGGCCAGGCATGGTGGCTCACACCTGTAATCCCAGCACTTTGGGAGGCCGAGGTGGGCGGATCACTTGAGGTCGCAAGTTCAAGACCAGCCTGACCAACATGGAGAAACCCCATCTCTACAAAAAATACAAAATTAGCTGCCGGGCACAGTGGTGCATGCCTGTAATCCCAGCTACTCGGGAGACTGAGGCAGGAGAATCACTTGAACCCGGGAGGCGGAGGTGGCCACAAGCTGAGATCATACTATTACACTCTATCCTGGGCAACAAGAGTGAAACTCTGTCTCAAAAAAAAGTTGCTAGTGTAGAAGTAACTCAATAAATAAGTTTCCTTTCCTTTAGAGTACCTTATAGTTGCACTGCATATCTAACTTACTTCAATGGATATTTATTGGACCGCTATTATGTGCAAGGCAATGTATTCCAGTGTGTTTCAGTTTATAAGCATTAGACTGCTATGGATTATGCTTTCAATATTTTGCACTAAGGAAAAGACAGCATGCTTCTATTTCTATAATTCCATATAAAAGATGGTGACAAGTACTGTAAATTGGCCCATTCAGCTCTTATTTCAACCTCCTTGTTTCTAGCTTCCATTCTTGTGTTATGAAGACAAGAAGGGTAAAATTACATTTCTCAGACAGTTGCAGCTATAGCGCAGCACATGAGTTAACTTCTACCAAGTAGACACAGACCTGTTAGTTGAATGCAAAAGTGACCATAGCAAGAGAATTGTTACTTGATTGTGGTCATAGTGCAGACTCTTTGGGCAAGTGAATGGTGAAGAAACATTTGGTATATCTGGGGTGACTGGAGTTAAATTCTAGAATCTAATCCTTTCATAGATGTGTAGAGGCAGGCAGTGGTGGCAGTGTTTTTTCTAAGAATAGTCCCATTGTGTAGTTGTGTGCCTTTCCTGACTGTGTTGTGTTTGACTTCATGGGTCCAAGCTGAACCCATTACTTCTCTGGTCCATTTAAAGATTTTGTAAGCAATTTAATGTTATGTAATACTAGATCTATTGGTTTCTGTCACCCACAGGCAAAAGCCCTAACAGATGCAAATCTGGTATGTTCTGTTTTAGATTTTGTTGTTGTTGTTGCTTCTCATTTTTGTTTAAAGCTTTTAGGTCATCACAGGTGTGATACAGGTATTCAGTGGAAGCCAATATGAATTTCTGTGCAATTCTGCTTTCCCTTTTTCCTAGATCCAGGTATTGTCAATGATATGGAACATAAAGAGATTTAATAATGCACCAAGGTACGTCTGCCGGGCAATGTTCAGTGGTGAAAAGCAGAAAATGTTCCTGTGGAGTGTTTTTAGAATGCAAGCAAAAAGTGATTATTATCACCAAAAGAGGTTTAAAATATACCCCTCTGAATGCTCTAAAGCACAGAACCAGGTTATAACCAAGAAATTCACATCTAAACAGAATTAGAGGCAGAGGAAACAGAAAAACATGATCAGCTCTGCCAGCCTTGGGAAAGAAATGTTGTTGACCTTTCTGGTCCTCAGTTTTATCATCTATAAAACTCAGACAATAGTGATAATAGGTAGTCCTACCTTCTATTAAATGTAATAATATATATAAAGTAATTTTAACAAAGCCTGACAAATTATATCATTATCATAATCATCATTATTATCCTTATTATGATCACCAATATAGCTTCTTTCTTAACTATTGCTTACCACACGTAAGTATATTTAGTAAACCAAAATTATTTTTTGTCATAGTTTTAATAATCCTCAAAATCCTTCATTACCTTTTAGTATCCCCTTAATAAATCCATGAGGTATTTTAATACATTGACAGATGAACATGAATTTTGTTTGGGTTTCCGGTACTCAAAGTAGGAAAACAGATAAACAGCATTTCTTTAGAACACTTCTTACACATGCTAATTTTGCCTGTGGGGCTTACGTATTATACATTCTTATGAAGGCAGCATGCAATAGAGTAATGGTTCTTAAAAACATGGGTTGATTTTGCTCCTCTAGTACATGTGGCAAGGTCTGAGAAATTTTTGGTTGTTATATTTGGGAGTGGGGGTTCTACTAGCATCTCATGGGTAGAGGTTAGAGATGCTACTTAACTTCACACAATGCAAAGACAGCCCTCACAACAAAGAATTATTCCACCCAAAATGCCAGTAGTGTTGTGGACAAACCTTGCCAAATAGATTAATGATCAATAGCAAATGTGCTCTTAATCATAACCCACATTTGCTACTTATTAGCTGCGTGAATTGGGGCAGGTTATTTAACTTCCATGGTTTAATTTAATTATCTGTAAAATGGGGCTAATAATAATAGCTACCTAAAAAACTTGTCATGAGAAAGAAGAGACAAATTGTGAAAGTGACAGCACGGAGTTACCACTCGATAGGCTTAGCTGTTAATATTATTTTATCTACATTATTTGTTATGTTAACCAGTGAATTGGGTATTGCACCTGTTTTATTAATTAGAAATAGATTCTAAGCAAGTTTAAATTATTTGTGCAAGTTTACCTAGTCAGTAAGAGAGAGTACTGGATTTCAATTCGAGTCTCTAAATCTTCTTTGCACTCTAACCCAATGCAAACAATTACAACATTAGATTTAGACTGCTTTTCAGTTTAGGACTCAAAGTTAAGAGAACAGAAGGAATTTATCATTTTTTTAAAAACTGACTTATTTATGGATTGTCCATACCAAAGAATCTCACCATACTGCCTCTATCCCACATTACCCTTGAAACTGTTGAAGGAAATGATCAACAATTATTGATCAAATATCTAGTAAGAAATTATTAAGCACCTCCAGGAAGTAAAACAATTACAAAAATGGTCACATCAATTATGTTTGACTTAATTACCCATTTAACCAAATGAATGAAAAATAGAATACATTAAAATTTAGATACCAGTGATAATTGTGCAAAAGTACAAATACATAGGCATATCAAAAATGTAAATGCTTGGACATAATTGTGAAGAAAGAGAAAAATTGAAAGTGTATACCAAATGCTATAAATTAATTTCTGAAGAAAGGAGCAATGCAGAAGTGGGGAAAATGTACAATGTGATTTGCTCCACATATTCAGAATACAAACAACGCAAATGTGGTCCATGAGGGTGGGGATCTTTGGCTGTTTTGTTCACTGCTTTATCCCAAGTACCCATACAGTGCCTTCAAGGTAGTGGGAGTTAAATAAATCTTTGTTGAATTGGTGAATTAATGAATATGGTCATGTCTTTTTTTAATTTCCCAAATTAATTACTCCCTGGCCTAAAATCAGAAAGTCCAGCAACCCTCTCCTGAGAACATGTTTTCCCAAACTGCCCAAACTCAGGAAGGCAGACTTGATTCCAAAGGTGAGATGGAAAATGAATAGAAGTGGGATTGATCTTGTCCACCTCTCCAGTCTTTCTCTTCTCTCACGCATTTTGTGCCCCCACTTAACGACTCACACAAGTCCTCTGCCACTGGCAAACCGTTGTTAATCCTACTCCCTGTCTACACAGGGACTCCAAAATCACACTCTCCTTCTGATCCCCTGCAATGGTTCTGATTCTCAGCAATTATTCCCTAGGCACAGACACTTGCCACTTTTTAATTGCCATGGTGGCCAGGATGGGAGCTACTACCAATAGCAGCAGCAGGAGGTGTGAAAGCAGGGCTTATCCCACAGACCCTGATTTTATATTAAACCCAATTCACTTCCTTAGACTCCGTTTGAATTCATTATCATTTTAATACACCAGGCATATTCACCTCCTTTTTCATTGAGTCATAAATGCAAACAATTTGGTCCACACTAAATGATTTCCCTTTTAGAAAATATGGGCAGTAGTAGCTGGGTCTTGATCTCTTCTCACTCTGGAAAGCCTTGTACAAATAATTGACTTTCTACCCTATAAAAATAAAGGGTACAAAGGTACCCAAAACGTGATTAAGCTTTTGCTCAGCAAGCAAAGAAAGCAAAGAGCTTGTTGCCCTCTTCTCTCTTAGTTAATGTTGCCTTCTGAACCCACATAAATAAAGATGATCACTCAAGAGATTCTTTGTAGAACATATAATTTCAGGTGTAATCTGATGACTCTTGAGTATAAGCAGAAATAACAAGGGTTGAGATGGTAGGGTAAGGGTGTAACTTCGAAAACCAGCTCTCAAAAAATAGTCTGCGCAGAGTAGCTCACACCTATAATCCCAGCCAGCCCTTTGGAAGGCCAAGGTGGGCAGAGGCTTGAGGTCAGGAGTTCAAGAACAGCCTGTACCATATGGCAAAATCCCATCTCTACAAAAAAAATACAAAAATTAGCTGGGTGTGGTGGCATGTGCCTGTAGTCCCAGCTACTCAGGAGGCTGAGGTGAGAGGATGGCTTGAGTCTAGAAGGTTGACACTACAGTGAGTGTGATTGCACCACTGTACTCTAGCTTGGGAGACAAAGCTAGACTCTCTCTCAAATAAAATAAAATAAAATAAAATAACACAAATATTCTTAATTTGTAGCATTTATAGATTTCCATGGTTCAAATATTCCCATCATAGCCTGCTGATATGACACCATGATAACATAATTGGAAAGAAATGCAATCAGCTCTCCTCTCTGATGCAAAACAACTTCAGCACACCTCTGTTTGAAGGAATGAGCATTGTAGGAGGAAGGAATGCAGGCAGCTTCTCCTAAAAAAAATTACCAATGATACTTAAAATTATAATTTTATAAGGGGCATTATAAAAGCATCCCAGTAATCCAAATGTAACAAAAAGTTTATATCTTCCTAAAGTAGAACAGATTTTTTTATAAAGAGAGACAGGCTGGTGATTCATACTACCTTTACAAAATTTTATCAAAGTTGCAAAATACTTTGCAAAATGATGAACAGCATACCTTCATGTGTAATGTTAAAACTGTTTTCATTGTCTTTCGAATAAGCTGAGAAAACAGTTTGAAGAAAAAAATTGTTTAACTATATTTTCTTATTCTTATTTGATATTTAATCTGTATTTTAAATAATTACATATACATTGTATTATATATAACAGTAAAATGGAATATTTACATCATAATTTGGGGAATATCTACTTGATGCCTTGGACTGGAACTCTTAAAATATTTAATTCATTTATTTTGCATCTGTGACTGTCATACAAGTTTCTAGAGTACATTATACATGAAAGAACTAGACTGCCTACCTAGGAACACACAGGCAGGCTTGCAGTGAAAGCAGTCTTGACATTGTGGAGATCTATAAGCACACAGCTTATAGCTTAAGTGTGGCATATACATAAAGTGTAGGAGAATGGTATAGTTTCTAAGATAGATGGATAAGAGAAATGGAAAGGAAAATAAAAAGAAATTAATATTTTCTGAGTTTAAAAACTTAAAGCACAAGTTTTTGGAATCTCCTTTGATTTTCATTACAACTCTTTTGAGTTGGGTATAATTGATCGTGTTTTATAGATTAGATAACTCAATTTTGTAAATAAGTATTTACAATCACATACCAGGAAATGATGAAGTCAGGATTTAAACTTGGACCTGTGTGATTCCAAAGCTGGTGTTCTCTCCAATTCACAGTGCTGTCTCAGGTAAGCAGGCAATGCCCTTGTAGAGAGAGAATGGAGTAATCGAAGGTTATCAAAATGGGAATCCAGGAACTGATAGGATCCTATATTGGACTTTATTTGGTAATAAGGCAGAAGCTCAAAGAGTTTTACCTGGATCAAAAGTCAAAACTAGTCCAGAAATATGGGTTCATATTACTGAGGCACTTGACTTTTAAATGTGATAGAGTTTCCCCAAATCCCTCCCTTCCTAAGACCAGAATTGTCCCCAAAACTTTGGTGGAACTGTAGGTAGAGTTTTAGATAAAGGTCAAGTGGTGCTGAGGGTCTAGACAGGCAAACTGCGAAATCGGGGCATAGGCAGGTCCTATGTTATCTTACAGTTTCTTTCAATTCTTTGATCCCAGGTTTTTAAATTCTTCCTGATTCCCCCATGCATTAGGAGAGTGGACTACACTATATCCAGCACTCTATCAAGTGGTGCCCAGCAAAAGTACACAGAATTTTTAAAAATTGCGAAATAAAATATAGCCTTTGCTCCACAGAATGCATAAAACAATTCTGGGGTAAATACTCATGCATATTAAACAAATATGAAGAATATTTGTCCATATCCTTATCAAAATTAACAAAAATTAAAAGAAAGTACACAATAAAGCACTATATCTAACTAAAGTGGAAATAATAAGGTACTAAAGCTAATATAACAGACTCTTAGTTTTTGGGTAGCCAGATCAGTACCCAGACAGATCACTCTGGGTTTGGACACATGTAAAGGATTTAAATGAGTGACTGGGGAAATCATATTAATATTCCAAATAATGAAATACAAATCTAATAAAAATTATGTAACTTGTTTAAAGCTGACTTCAAATATCCATACCACAATTTTGGCTTTGATGTCCAATTTCATTTTAAAATAGAAAAGAAATGTAAACGTTTAAAATCGTCTTCAAAATTTCTTATTATTTTTTTAATATTGAGAATTTTAGGTGCACACACCATTAACTTGTTTTGTTTGCAACTTTTAACATTTAATATTGCTCAAATAGGTTGTTCTATTTTATAATAATAATAATAATAATGACATTTAATTAGTTTTCAAAGCCGTTTCATGTCTATAACTTGCATGATTTTCACTAAGACCCTGAATTTGGAAAAGATAGCTAATCCCTCAGTCTTATTTCTCTCCTTTGCTCAGATGGGAGTATAACAATAAGCAGAGATTACTGTGAAAATTAACCATCTGATACGAAGTTATCACCTCTCACACTTACTAATCAATAGTAAACTGGTTCTAAATCTTACTAATCAATAGTAAACTGGTTCTAAATCTGAATTCTCGTGACTCCATTGTTGGAGCTGAGGTGTCAATTGACTCTGTCTTCTGATTTCTTTTTTTTTTTTTTTT
>NW_016814668.1:141583-161338 GCF_001698545.2 Rhinopithecus bieti | reverse complement strand
GATGGAGTCACTGTTACACAGGCTGAAGAGTAGAGTCGGCATCTCGGCTCACCACAAGAGCCACCTCACAGGTTCAAGCCATTCTCCTGCCTCAGCCTCCCGAATAGCTGGGACTACAGGTGGCTGCCACCACGCCCGGCTCATTTTTTGTATTTTTAGTAGAGACAGGGTTTCACGGTGTTCGCCAGGATGGTCTCGATCTCCTGACCTCGTGATCCACCTGCCTCGGCCTCCCAAACTGCTGGGATTACAGGCGTGAGCCACCGTGCCCGGCCCAGTCCTCTGGTTTCTTTAGGAACCTCCTGTCCCTACGGACCTTTACACCACACTTGCTTGGTAGTCATGCTTGGAGAAATCCCTGTTCTTCAAATAGCTGCTCAATATTAAGGAGGATCCCCAAATGCAAATGTGAACAGAGAGCAGGTTTTTTAAAAAATGCTTAAAATTTGTTTATAATTTTCAAACTAACATGCGATATTAAATTGTTTCAATTTGTACTTATTTGAATTTAAAGATAGTTCATTATTTTTCAAGAGTTCACTAACCATTTGTACTTTCTATTTGGGGAATTATGAGACTTAGATTTTTAAAGATTGTTAATTAAGACCAGGAATTTAATAATAGTGCTGAATATAAATGATTAAAGGAGTGTCAGAGGGAAAGGTTTTTGAAGGATGCTTGAGATATGAATAGGCAGAAAAAAAGATAGTGAAATACAGTTTTGTTTTTCCTTTTCTATTCTGTTTTCGTAATATCTATCTGGGAAACTCTATTTCCACTTCTCTTTTCTTCCACAGGTAACTACTTTGTCTCCTATTTGTAGTCTAATATTTTTTGTACTTTATTAAGATACATTGTTATTGCAGTCTTCTTAATTGCTTCCTAATTGGTTCTTTCCTCCCCTTGGTGTATTTTTCATGCATTATTAAATTCCAACTGGCTTTCTGAAACTCATTTTGAATTCTTTCCAGACAGCCCTTCCAAAGTTAAACTGTGTGTCTCCTGGTCCCTTGGTCACACAGGAAAAAGCACTGGGGAATTGAAATGGTCACTCTTTTGAACCTATGTGCTTTCTTATATAACTACAAGGCTATCAACAACATCAACCATTCTGATTATTCTCATTCACAAGCACCTTCACATAAAGCAATTTATTTGATAACAGTTTCTTAAAGCAAGTATTATTATTCTCATTCAACACGGGAGGCATCTAAGGATTAGAATATCTTTCTTCCCCAAACTCAGAAAGCTGATCCGGGACTTACACCTAAATCTTGTTAAGTCCTCTGCTCATTCCAATATCACTGGTTGTTTGTATATTAAAACAAATGGCAAGCTTACCAATTAACCTCAATAACTGTCTCACATATTGCTCAATAAATTATTTTTCTCCTCCATTCTTGAAACCCATTATTAGGAAAAGTATGTCATAAAATGATTAAATCATCTAGAGTCAGAAGATCTGAATTCAAGTTCTAGGCTCCAATTGAGGAATTGCTTTGCCTGACTGATCTTCAGTTTCTTCATCTGTAAAAATTAATTTTCATTATTCTACCTGCTTTAAAGAGTTGCTGTGAGTCTCCAATATATGTAACTTATTTTTATAAGGACAGAATTGCTAAGAGCTAAGAGATCATTGGGCTATATGAATTTTAAAGTTCATTTTCAATCCAATATTTTGTTAATCTCTGAATATCTTAAAATGGCATGTGAGTAGAAGCTTGACAATCTTAATGCTTGGAAGAGTTTCTGGACAAAAACAGAATTTAAAAAAATAATAATCTCAAGCCATCCAACCAATCAACAAGCTCCATTCTGGAACTCTGAGTAATTTAAAATTTGAAGGTCATTTATTGTTTATTGCATTTGTGTATACATTAGTATATATTACTATGAATCATTCAAAATGAGTGATTGTAATTTAGAATTACATTAGTTTTCATACTAATCCAAAACAACTGTGTTAATCTATTAGTAATTTTAAATTTTGCCAAGTCATGAATTTAAATCATGTACGACCTCTTCCAATATGTTAGAACAAGATACTTAGGTAATAGGTGTTTTTAACCCTATCTTCTTCTTGAATCAACTTTGATTTTCACCATATGTAGATAAGTACCTCTTCTATAGGATTAATCATATAATACATTAGTATTGAAAAATTTATTTAAAAATTCAGGATATATAAAATATCTCAGAATTTACAAAATTTCTCAAGATATATCTGGTACAAACTTAGAATTATCTTCATTCATTGAATATATTTTATCACTGTCTTGTACATTATAAGGAATAAAAAAAGAGAAGTAATGGCTAGGTGGAAACATTAGGAGGAACCATATATTAATGCCATAAAGTTTCTGATCAGTAAGTAGGTGAGTGGTAGTAGTGACAGTAATAGTGATAATAGAGGTAATATTCACCATTCACTGAGAGCTGAAAATGTGTCTGGTGCTCTCCCAGGATTATTATATATATTAGTCTCAGTCTATACAATAGTTCTACACAATAGGAATTATTAAGGCAAGGTAAATGAGGCTCAGATTTTAAGCTCAGAGATAGCACAGTCACCATAGTTTCATTTATTTACTATTTATTTATTGTTTTTTAATGTTCTAGGAGTAGAAACCTGAGTCTCTACTGAGTTTCTGGGTTTCTACTCCTAAAACATCTTTTAAAAACCTATAGTAGCCAAATTCATGTGGATTAGGAGCAGCAAAACTCCTTCTGCTTGGAGAGTATTCCTTGGTTTAGTATGTTAGATGATCCCAGGCTCCTATTTCTGTACTCTTTTAGGGCCTATTCCTGGCTCGATCTAATTAGCACCAAAATGAGACAGTGAAAAAGTCTTGCTCTTTGGGGCCAGAAGCCACTTATGAGCTCATTAGCTTTATATCTTGGCCAGTAAAACCAACCTTATGTCAGCCCACCATATCTATCCCCACAAAGGAAATGCAAATATAGTGGAAATTCAATTCCAAATTCTATATGCCTCAATCTTGAAGTTCACTCAACTCTCTCCTATATTCCATGCTTGTCTATGTATTTTATTCACAAATTTTCATCCTACATTTTCCACTCATTTATCTGAAAACCAATTTCCACTATTTAAAAAAAAAAATTCCCCTGAGTTACCCTGTTTTTACTCGCTCTGTACCTAGTCCATTCTTAACTAAAGGCCAGCTCTCCCCTGAGGACTTAAATACTGTCTTCTCCAGAAGAAACTATTCGATCACATTTTTATCAAATACACATGGGTTCTCCTGCACCCCTCTTACTGAACACTTCCTCTTGATACTCTTCTGATTCCCCATTGCCATTTCCAGATCATTGTCATTCTACTTCCCCATCAACAATCATCATCCACTGAAACTCATGACCTCTCACCTCTTCCTTTACTCCCCACTATCAACATGTAACATCTTAAGAATTCTTCTTTATTCAATGTAGTCTCTAGATTCTCCAGCCCTTGTTTTCATTTTTCACTTCAAAATCATACACATGGCTCTTAAAAACTTCAAGTCTTAACCTTAAACCTTCTTCACTCCAAAGTCTTTACCTCCTTTGAACTTCAGTCTGTAATCCACAGGGACACATAATAAACAATATCATCTGCAAATCTGTTCCATCGTAGAAGTCACCTGCTTCAGTATTCTACCTTAGCCTGACTCACTAACATATTATCTTTTTCAGGTCCTTATTTCCCCTTCCCCTACACTTTAAATTCCTTTTTTCTTATTCAACTTTAATTTTAGATACAGGGAGTAGATATGCAGGTTTGTTACATGAGAATATTCCATGATGCTGAGGTTTGGAATGTGGATCTCATCACCCTGGTAGTGAACAGAGTACCCTATAGGTAGTTTTATAACCACTCGCCACTCCACCCTCTAGTAGTCCACAGTGTCTTTTGTTCTCATCTTTATGTTCATGTGTGCTCAGTGTTTAGCTCCCACTTGTAAGTGATCACACATGGCATTTGGTTTTCTGTTCCTGCAGTAATTTGCTTAAAACTATGACCTCCAGCTCCACCCATGTTGCTGCAAATGAACTGATTTCATTCTTTCTCATGGCGGCATAGCATTCAATGGTGTATATGTATCACATTTTCTTTATCCAATCTACCATTAATGGGCACCTGAGTTGATACCATGTCTTTGCTATTGTAAAGAGCATAATGATGAACATACAAGTGCATGTGTCTTTCTGACAGAATGATTTATTTTCCTTTGGGTATATACCCAGAAATGGGATTGCTAGGTCAAATGGTAGTTGTGTTTTAAGTTCTTTGAGAAACTTCCAGGCTGCATGCCACAGTTGCTGAACTAATTTACATTCCCAAAAACAGTGTACAAGCATCCCCTTTTCTCCACAGCCTCACCAGGAGCTATTATTTCCTGACATTTTAATAATAGTTATTCTGACTGGTGTGAGATGATATCTCATTCTGGTTTTGATTTGCATTTCTCTGATGATTAGGGATGATGAGCACTTTTTCACATATTTGTTGGCCACTTTATGTCTTTATGTCTTCTTTTGAGAAGTGTCTGTTCATGTCTGTTGCCCATTTTCAATGGGATTATTTGTTTTTTGCTTGTTGATTTGTGTAAGTTCTGTACAGATTGTTGCTATTCACCTTTGTCAGATGCATAGTTTGGGAATATCATCTCCCATTCTGTAGGTTGTATGTTTGCTCTGTCGACAGTTTCTTTTGCTGTGTAGAAGCTCTTTAGTTTAATTAGGTCTCACTTGTCTATTTTTGTTTTTGTTGCAATTGCTTTTGGGAACTTAGCCAAAATTTATTTGCCAAGGCTGATGTCAAGAAGAGTATTTCTTAGACTGTCTTCCAAGATTTTTATAGTTTGAGGTCTTACATTAAAATATTTAATCCATTTTGAGTTAATTTTGGTATATGGTGAAAAGTAGGGGTCCAGCTTCAATCTTTTGCATATGGCTAGATAGTTGTCCCCACAATATTAATTGAGTAGAGAGTCCTTTGTGCATTGCTTGTTTTTGTTGGCCTTGTCAAATTATCAGATGGTTGTAGGTGTGAGGCTTTCTTTCTGAGTTTTCTATTCTGTTCCATTGGTATGTATGTCTATTTTTGGACCAGTACCAAGCTATTTTGGTTCCTGTGACTTTATAGAATAGTTTGAAGTCAGATAATGTGATGCCTCCAGCTTTGTTCTTTTTGCTTAAGATTGCCCTGGCTATTTGGGCTCTTTTTTGGTTCCATATAAATTTTGGAATTTTTTTTCTCATTCTGTAAAGAATGACGTTGGTAGTTTCATAGGAACTATTCCCCCTGAGAACTGGAACAAAACAAGGATGCCCACTGTCACCATTTCTGTTCAACATAGTATTGGAAGTCTTAGCCAGAGCAATCAGACAAGAGAAAGAAACAAAAGGAATCCAAATACAAAATAAGTCAAGCTATCTCTCTTCACTGATGATATGATTCTATACCTAGGAAATCCTAATGACTCTGTCAAAAAGCTCCTAGAACTGATAAATGGCTTTAGCAAAGTTTCATGATACAAAATAAATGTACAAAAATCAGTAGCATTTATATATACCAACAACATCTAAGCTGAGAGTGAAATTAGGAACACAATCCCACTCACAACAGCCACAAAGAAAAAAATATCTAGGAATACAGCTAACCAAGGAGGTGAAAAATCTCTACAAGGAGAACTACAAAAAACACTGAAAGAAATCAGAGGCAACACAAATAGATTTTAAAAAATCCATGCTCATTAGTTGGAAGAACCAATATTATAAAAATGGTCATACTGCCCAAAGCAATTTACAGATTTAAAACACTTTGACTTCTATTCTGTTCTGCAGTGAGCAGGTCTGTGGAAACCTACCACCCTGAAATGATGAGGGAGCTGAGAGGCCAAAGAAAGAGGCTGACAAATACATTTTTGTAGAGAGAAACATATAATAGGGAATTATAAACAGAAGCAATGTCTCAGGTGGTTGGGAGATGGTGAATCACCACACCTGCCCTCCAGAAAGTATTATTCATATAGCAAGCTTTGAGAGTAAAACCTGTGCAACTGATCATATCTTCAGGCTTTCTTGCCAACACTCATGACCACTGAGGAGAATAGGTATGTATATTGATGAAAGGTTATCTATGCTTCAGGCATTGTTTAAAGAACTAACTCCAGAACACTTTGGTGTGTGAAGGTCAAACATCAGTAATCATGGCAACTCTGCTTCAAAACGACGTCATTCTTGCCATGTAACAGGCTGCTTTCCCACATACTCTATTGACCCTCCCTTCCCTGCCTTTCTACCTGTTGATTTCTTCCCAGACCTTATTTATTTGCTATTGATTCTGGTCTGCATAAAGTTTATTTCTACTGTCTTCATATACGCACCTACATTTTCTTATACTCCTAGACTTTTCCATTGCGGATCCTTACTAAAATCTATCCTTGTGCTGCCATTTATTTTTTAAAGGAAATGTGTCATTTGCCCTGTATATTGTTCCACATTTTTAATTTAACTGATCATTTTCCCATGGTGTTTAGCTTTTTCTTTTACCTCCCACATTTCTAGAACATTAGTAGCTAGATTTGTGTGCTTGACTGCACTCAGGGCTTTGTTTGTTTGTTCATTTTTGTCTTGTTTGGTTTTGCAAGAATACCTCATACCTCCATGATGAAACTATATACATTTACGCCTTCTATTATATCTTATTAGGAAACACGTCATGGTTGATTGCCCTACTTTTAGTTTAGAAGTGTTTAGATTATTAGGTACAAGTGTTTTCAGTGTAATCTATCCACTTTCTTTGTCTATTAGTTTTAATACCCATTGATAATCTTTGCATAAACTATTTTTCCACATTAGGGATCTCAAATGGTAATTTTCTAAATTCATCATTCCTTCTGCGTTTATTAACTCCAATTCTTCTACAAATAAGAACATTGCCTTCTCACCATTTCATTGCCCTGAAATAAAATTCATGAAGGTAAGCACAAATAACTGATTCATTATTTTATTGATTTTTAGACTAATACGTTGGTGCCAAAATAACCTCCAAATATAACAAAATATTTTGTGGGTTTTTTTGAGTTTTGTTACTCATAGATTTATCTAGGTTGTTATATTTCAGTCCATTGTCATTATTCTCTTTCATGTTCAAATTATTCCATTTTAGCTAGCAGGAGCCCTTTATATGAATCCTAGATCATTTTCAAAAATCCTTGACACTTTCTGAGAGCTTCTCTGCTTCTGAAACAGTAAGATATTCCAGGCTCATTAGATACATTTCCTGTCCCAGACTGAAGTCCTAGCTTCTAGTTGCCTTGCATAGAAAATAACATTCAGAAATCACAAACATAAACAAGATGTTCCACTGCTTATAAGTCCATTTTAGCAGTTAAGGAATAAGCATTTTAAGACAAAACTAAACAACAAATTTGTGCTAATATTTTCAATTCAAATATAAAATCATAGTAAATGTTTAATTATCTGATTTTCTACGTTTGTATTTTTTCCCTTATGCTGAAAACTTTGGTTGCTAAGTTAGGAACAAAATTACTTGCCACTTATTGTGTTATTACCAATAATAAAACTGCAAAAAAGCCAGTTTGATGTCTTAGTGATTATTGATTTATCCCTAGCATATATCAACATATTTAAACTTATTTAACTTTTTTGTATATGGTTATGCAACCAAGCTGATATTTAAGTTCAGTTTTGCAGCTTTGACGATTGCTTAAATACTTCTTCTAAATTAATTTTGTTTTAATTATGTAAAATATTTGCATGGTTTTGATCTCTACATCCATTTGATTTCTACATCCATGGTTTTGATCTCTACAACCACCATGATCCTCATTTATTTCTTTTCAGTCAATGAGATAGTTTTCCTTTAAAAGCAAAATCTGTTCACTGCTGCCTTCCTTTAGAATAATACTTCATTTGCTTCTATCTCTATATAGTCCCTTTTCTACTGGGTTCATTCTCTCTGGTTACAAAGGTGATCAAGTCAGTTCCCATAAAAATGAATACTGTACTCACTCCACCCTGAAACACTCTTGGCACTTGACAACCTTTATTACACCATGTATCCAATGACTTCTGATGGGCCATTTATTTTATAGAGAGCCTAGAGGTGCCTTGTATGGTGATAGAAACTCTATAAAATTGCCGGGAATGAATTGAGTGCATCAAACAAAGCTCCGCACCCTTTCCTATAATCTTGAGCACCGATCTACTCCTGCCAACATAGGACACCTGCTTCAGGTACTTAAGGTAACTGAACACACAGACTCTGGCATCCCCCACTTTCCTAGCCTAGGTCCGTGGATGATTTTTGAACAGGCTCCAGAAAGCAAAGGCTGCCATTCAAAACTGCGTTTTTCTAGGAGAACCTCAGGGTCATTTATCTCCTGGTTACATGAGCCAGTATTATGTATCAGTCCCTTAATTGCTGCTTCTGCCTAATCCCAGGTATCCAGCCCTCCATACGGCCTTAGTCCAGGGATGCACAGATGATCATGCCTCGGATTGCAGATTAGGGAATGAGCCTAACAACGTATACCTTCCGGGCAGAATTTAAAAACAAACAAATAACCATTTTAGCTGTTCAAATGAATCAAGGATTGCAAAAAGAAAACAAAGTTGTTTCACATCTCATCATAAAGAGTTTCTGCCTCTATTAGAGAAGAACCTGCTAAGCATCTCTAGGGCTTTTTATGAGAACCTCTACCTGGAACGCTGAAGTATTCTTTCTATTCCATCAATTCAAAAGTCATGCTCGTGCTGAAAGGTAAAAACAAGACTCAAAGGACTCACAGTCAGTGTCCCACTCTTTGTCTTTGCTCATACAACGACCCCTTCCACTGCTCTTTCTGTGTCCAGACATCAGAAGATCCTATTAAAATGTGAACATGCTCTCCAGAAGGGGAGTATGGTAATTTGTTATCACTATCAATGATTAATGTTTTATCTTTAATCAGCTAGTAAACAGCAAGGCCTAGTTGACTGAAGTATATAAAATGGGAAAATTTTGATCCAGGAGAAGAGAGATTGTTGTAAATGAGTAGAGATGTAGTCAGAATCATAATCATATATTATGCATAATATTACATTTATCAAACTATTTGTATGTGCCAGACTTTGGTATAAGCACTTTACCCACATCCATTTGTTTCTTCACAAAAACTCTATGAAGTGCATTTTATTGCAATCCACACTGAAATATGAAGAAACAAGGTCACATAGAAAGTGAGCAGTAGGGCTGGAAAGGTGCAGACAATGGGGCCTTTTGAGCACCCGTTATAGCATAATGAATGAATGATGCATCAGAAGTCTAACATGATTTAAAAAAACCTCTCACAGCAAAATTTAACTATTTATTACCAACCTAAAGAATTACCATCAAAGCCTAGACTCCTTCAGCTAAAAAAAGTTTGGCATTTTTTCTTATCCAAATACCTCGTTTAAACTGAGGCCCAGAGATGGGGGAATAATGTATCACTGTCTCTGGGTCAATGACAGAAACAGGAACAGAATGCTGTTATACTGAATTCCCAGGCCAGGCCACTTCTACATTCTTATACCCACTGTCCCCACTCTGAATGTGCATTTTCCTGTCATCTGTCGGAATTTCTTTTAATTAAGATCTATACTTTCAGTGGACAGTGTAGTAGAGTGGGAAGAATATACTATTTGTAGCTAAACAGACTCACATTTATGTGCTGGTGATGAACCTCAGACCAGGCACTCAGCCATTCTGGATGTCCCTTTTTTCCATCAGGATATAACTAGTTCCATAGGATTATCATGAGGTTTTACCCAAAGTATGCAAATGTTATATGCTTAGCATCTGGTTGTCACTGAATTCATGCTTTATTCCTCCTCCCTTCAAAACTCAAGTTCTTCAGCCATATGAAATTTACAAACATATCCTCCTGATAATTCCTAAGGAGAGAAGGACAGAGACTTTATGCATGCAACTTACTCTCTCCTGATCCCTGCTTAATATCTTTTGCATCTGGGAAGGCGTATGTTCCTGTCATTACCTGTCTCTTATTATCCAAGATCACTCTTTGAATCAGCTTGGTGTTTATCTACCAGGGGAACTTCTTAGCACATGACACATTAATTGATGTCAGACCTGGCATCCTAGTTTTGATTTATAAATCATTTCCTTGTTTTCTTTTGAAGAGTTCAAGAGCAGAAATAAAAAGTATTCTTCCTTTATCTGATTCTACTTGTCATAAAACACCCCTGTCCCAACTCTGTGCCAAGCACTAGTGACAGGGACCACCCAACAGCCTCACATCTGAACCACTTGGTCAGACTTGTACCAATCACTTCATCCAGTTCTCCAAGATTCAAGTCTGTTTGCTCACCTTACATCCAGCACTGTTTTCCCAGCTACAGATAGCGTTATTTTCCTCTTGGCCACAATTCACATTCTACCTTGGATGGGAGAGTTGACTCACTACTACAGTGCCCTTGCCTGGGACATTCATTCTTCACAATAAGTATTGATAAAGAAATGTTAAATTTATGAAAAATTCAAAGTATAGGAACTGAATTTCTTAGAGGTTTTTGATTGTAACACCAAGTTTCATGCCTCCATTGTTTTTTTATGGTGCTCTTTCTTTAGAATGCTCACTTGTACTCTTTCTTTACTTAACCAAATCTACTTACCTTTTAAGAGTCAGAAAAGGCATAACATCTAAGAAAGAAACCTGTCCAAACTTTCCCTACCCCTACAGGTTATATTAGGTGTCCCATCTTTGCCCTTTATTAACTTCTTGGGCATATTTCTATTATAGGATATAACATTATTTTTGGTAGTAATAGTTTCATCCTGCTAACTTAATAGTCACTACATCTCATCTATCATGGATGGGCATTTGGGTTGGTTCCAAGTCTTTGCTACTGTGAATAGTGCTGCAATAAACATCCATGTGCATGTGTCTTTATAGTAGAATGACTTATAATCCTTTGGGTATATGCCCAGTAACAGGATTGCTGGGTCAAATGGTATTTCTAGATCTAGATCCTTGAGGAATCGCCACACTGTCTTCCACAATGGTTGAACTAATTTACACTCCCATCAACAGTGTAAAAGCATTCCTATTTCTCCACATATTCTCCAGCATCTGTTGTTTCCTGACTTTTTAATGATCACCATTTTAACTTGCATGAGATGGTATCTCATTGTAGTTTTGAATTCCATTTCTCTAATGACCAGTGATGATGAGCTTTTTTTCATGTTTTTTGGCCACATAAATGTCATCTTTTGAGAAGTGTCTGTTCACATCCTTTGTCCACTTTTTGATGGGGTTGGTTGGTTGTTTTTTTCTTATAAATTTAAGTTCTTTGTACATTCTGGATATTAGCCTTTTGTCAGATGGATAGATTGCAAAATAGAAAATTTTCTCCCATTCTGTAGGTTGTTTGTTCACTCTGATGATAGTTTCTTTTGCTGTGTGGAAGTTCTTTAGTTTAATTACATAATATTTGTCAATTTTGGCTTTTGTTGCCATTGCTTTTGTGTTTTAGTAATAAAGTCTTTGCCCATCCCTATGTCCTGAATGGTATTGCCTAGGTTTTCTTCTAGAGTTTTATGGTTTTACATCTTAAGTATTTGTTCCATCTTGAGTTAATTTTTGTATAAGGTGTAAGGAAGGGGTCCAGTTTCAGNTTGATGGGGTTGGTTGGTTGTTTTTTTCTTATAAATTTAAGTTCTTTGTACATTCTGGATATTAGCCTTTTGTCAGATGGATAGATTGCAAAATAGAAAATTTTTCTCCCATTCTGTAGGTTGTTTGTTCACTCTGATGATAGTTTCTTTTGCTGTGTGGAAGTTCTTTAGTTTAATTACATAATATTTGTCAATTTTGGCTTTTGTTGCCATTGCTTTTTGTGTTTTAGTAATAAAGTCTTTGCCCATCCCTATGTCCTGAATGGTATTGCCTAGGTTTTCTTCTAGAGTTTTTATGGTTTTACATCTTAAGTATTTGTTCCATCTTGAGTTAATTTTTGTATAAGGTGTAAGGAAGGGGTCCAGTTTCAGTTTTCTGCATATGGCTAGCCAATTTTCTCAACACCAGTTATTAAATAGGGAATCCTTTCCCCATTGCTTGTTTTTGTCAGATTTGTCTAAGATCAGATGGTTGTAGATGTGTGGTGTTATATCTGAGGCTTCTGTTCTGTTCCATTGGTCTATATATCTGTTTTGGTACCAGTACCATGCTGTTTTGGTTACTGTAGCCTTGTGGTATAGTTTGAAGTCAGGTAGCATGATGCCTCCAGCTTTGTTCTTTTTGCTCAGAGAGAGATTTTTAAATATGTGGCACATATACAGCATGGAATACTATGCAGTCATAAAAAAGGATGAGCTCATGTCCTTTGCAGTGACATGGATGAAGCTGGAAACCATCATTCTCAGCAAACTTACACAGGAACAGAAAAGCAAACATCACATTTTCTCACTCATTAGTGGGAGTTGAACATTGAGAACACATAGACACAAAGAGGGGAACATCATACAACAAGGTCTGTCACAGGGTGGGGGGAGTAGAGGAGGGAGAGCATTAGGAGAAATACGAAATGTAGATGATGAGTTGATGGGTGCAGAAAACCACCATGGCACGTGTATACCTGTGTAACAAACCTGCATGTTCTGCACGTGTATCCCAGAACTTAAAGTATAATTTTAAAAAAAAGACTTATTCAGACATAACAAAAAAGAGTTATGAACACATCATCTTTTACTGAGGAAAGCCAAATGCTTATACACACACACACACACACACACACACACATAGGAATATATATATAATGACCATACAGTCCATATATATGGAATATATATATATTATATATACAAGTCACTACATATGGAATAACTATATATGGAATATGGAACATATGAAATACATATGGAATAACTATATATGGAATATGTATATAAAAGTCATTACTTTTATATGTAAAAGTCACAACATATCTTGCACTAGACTATGAACTCCAAGGATAGGGACATGATCTTTTTCTCACCCATACCATTTCTACCACATTGCCTAGCACAAAGCAAGTACTCAATGCTTATCAAACTTAACTAAATTCTAATAAAAGGTCAATATGTAGAATTAAAAGAGCAAAAAAGACCATTGGAGGAATTCGGGATCCTTGCTGTAAAATGGAAACACAACTTAGAAGAATCGTGTCCTACAATTATATGGAAAGTAGAGGTTATAAGCAATAAATTTGAATATTTGGGGAGATTTCTAAGTAAAATATTGAAGGTGCAGCCTAGAGTTGCAGTCTGATTTCTTCTTCCTGCTTATAGTAAAATGTGACAAGAAAGAAATAAATTGAGGGAAGAAGTATTGAACAAAAAAGAACCAGTACCTATTGATTTGGGAAATTCGCAAAAGATGGCAAAAGACACTAAATTCAGGAGATTCGTTGTCAGGGAAACATGCTGTAGGAGACAATCAAGGATGGGGCTGGACCACCTATTGTTAGTACCTCAGAAGGATCAAAGGTCAGAGATTCAATCACACAGAAGGCTCTGTGAAGAGATTAGGCACGTAACTCATGGATTCTCTCAGCCATCTAATCATAAACCAAGAATAAAGGTGGAATTTTCCAGAAAAGATTTGTGAAGGAGCTCCTTGTCTAATGGAGTAAATAAAGGTGGAATTTTCCAGAAAAGATTTGTGAAGGAGCTCCTTGTCTAATGGAGTAAATCCCTGAGATATACATGAGAAACTTGTGAGGTTTCGAGAATGTCATGCTAGCAAAAATATTGCCACCTTGGACTGAAAGGGACAAAGAAAAGATGAAATAAAAGAAGTGTTGGACTCCTACAATTCTACAGACATAAAACAGGCTGATAAGACTACTCATATGCAAACATTTCTTACCCTTCATCAAAAAGAAAGTATCATTCAGAAGTCAGAGCCATGATCCCTAAGGGCAAATCCACAAAGTTCAGAGAGTAGAGCTGTGGGCCCAGAATTTGTAATAATTTGTTACAGCAGCAACGGGAAACTCATACCACATAAATAACTGAAATTGTTTTGGGTTTTTTTGTTTGTGTGTTTTTTCAATGCCAGATTCCTTCTTCTAGGAAGTAAGCTTCATAAAAATCAAAGATCTTGTGTGTCTTATTCACCATTGCATGTCCAGCACCAAGAATATTGTCCAATTTACTGCAGGTACTCAAGAAATATTTGTCAAATAATTGAATCAATGTATTAATGAGCATAATATGTATTAATAGCACAACTATGGATATAGCTAACCTAGACTGAGAGAGTCATGCAATTCTCAGATATAATTTCAATCATTTCTCCTCATCTCTAAAAAGTATAGCAAAATGTACCACCAGTATAGGAATGCATTTAACATTATCCATAAATAATTTAAGACAAGTAAGTTATGTGCAGATGTTAGTATTTAACTGTGATGGAGGACAAGTGTAGTTGTAATATACCTCAAATGGCCTAGACATGTCACTTTATCATAACACTGAATTTTGGTGACCTTACAGCTAGGATGCTGTCAAAAGTCATGAGCTTCCTGGATATTAGTAACCATAATTGGACCACTTCTCCCAATAGATAGAAAACAATATTTTATATAATTCTTTGAATTTGCTCAAAAAATCCTGAGGCCATTTGCTGTTTAGCTGCTGCAGATTTTATCATAGGGAAGTTTATAAGTTGGTTTGTGCTATTATAAGGAAACCAGAGATAATCTGGAAGTTGGATCATTTGTAAACTTTTATACTTTTACACAAATGCAAGACAGAATGTCCCAAGCCCAATTTGATTTTCCAAATCCAGTAGCTCCATCTGTGGGCCATTGCTGAAAGCTGCTGCTGCAGTTCTGTGCAGTCAAATTTTACCAGCTAATTGCCAAAATCAAGGCCAAGAACCATGCATATATATTTATCATAAATTTTGCTCACATAAATGGGCTCAAAGTACACCTGAGACAAGGGTAGAATCTCAAATGGCATGTTCACCCCTTGATCAAATCATTTGGTTGTGAAAAGTAATCTAACTAAAATATTCTCCAATTAAGTTATGGCATGCATGGGAGAATTTTTAAAGTATATGTTTAAAAAGCTGTTTTTTAATAAGGAGCTGATTTTGATTTCTGATTATATTTTGGGGCACACAGATTGCTTCAACAGGAGCAAAAAAAATGAACAGAAAAAATTGTGAGTAGGTATTTAGAAAAGGTGTTTACTAGGGTTCTCATGTGTTTTCTTATTAACTCTGGTTGACTGGCTTCCTCAGAATGAACATGCAAGAGAAGAGAGAATACAAAAGATGCAAACCACATCTTGTGTAACCTAGTGTCTGAAGTGCCATTCCATTACTTGTATTGATTTTTATTGGTTAGAAGTTAGTAAGTAGGTCCAGCCCACACAAAAAGGAAAAGGATTACACTGGGGTATGAAGAGCAGGAGGCAGGAATCTTTGGAGGCCATCTTAGAGGTTGCCTACAATAGCTTCCTACTAAAAAATTTGAGATTCTCATATTGTGATGATTAATTTTATATATCAATTTGGCTAGGTTATGGTAACCAGTTATTTGATGAAATACTAGACTAGATGTTTTGTAAAAGCACTTTTCAATGTTTTAAAATCTGTGATCAGTGGACTTTACGTAAAGCCAATTACCCTTCATAATGTGGGTGGGCTTCATCAATTAAAGACCTTAAAGAGCAAAAACTGGGGTTTCCAGAAAAAGAAAGAATTTTGCTCCCAGACTGCAGCATAAAAATTCTGCCTGAGTTTCCAGCCTTCAAAGTCAAAGCTACAACATTACTGTTACCTGAATCTCCAGCCTGAGGCTTACCCTGCAGATCCCAGACTTGCCCGCCTCACAGTCATATGAGTCAATTCATTTAAATTAATAAAATGTCTTTCTCTTTTAGTGTCAGATAGATAGGTAAGTAGATAGATAGATAGATATACATACATTCTATTGGTTGTGTTTCTCTGGATGACCCTGTCTAATAAATATATAATATGAAAGTAATAGTAATATCTGACCTAATTACCACTCAGGATTAGTGTAAGGCTAAAATATAGTTGCATATTAAACAAACATTGTTTTTAGAGTCACAGAGACCTGTGTTCAAAACCCAGCACTGTCCCTTACATAGTATTTTTCTGACCTTCAGCAAACTGCTTACCTTCCAGGATTAGTATGAACATTTGAGAAAAAGATAATGGTATTTATACTACAGAATCAAAATGAAATCATGAGAGAAAAAAATAGCTTGAATACGGTAGTCACTTGATCAAAGTTTGTTTAAAAAAAAATAAATATATATATATTACCAAACAAAAACTATGTCATTACTATTTTTCATATACTCATTTTGCTACTACTACTGGCATAGTTTGCTGCCTCCAAATAGTGCAGATTTTATGTGGATAAACGAAATTAGCACCAGTTCTCTTTTCACTGTTTAAAATGTTTTCCCTACCAACTGGAAACACAAAATAAACAGCAAATTGGGCATTTAGAGGTAGAATAAATAAATCACAGTTAAAAACAGTCAATTAATCAAACTTTTTTAAAAAATCAATGTGTTCTCACATTTGTTACCACGTTAATTATTGTGGCAGGGTTTTTCAAAGTTGCTCAAAAGATTCAGCCACATTTCAGTCCAGATGTGTGTTAGCCTTAATATGTTTTATATGTAAATATTGACAATGTTTCTTTGGGGGCATTTTAGCTATCTCATGTTTCTATTGAGCTTAACAGAACATTTATTCACTTTTTCTCACTTAGACAGTGAATGCAAGCATTAGCTTGTAAATCATGTCATTATATGAAAAAAGAAAACCAATAGAATCAACAGAGAATTGGGATTGTGCAAAACTCTTTGTTTAATCTGTCTGGCAGGGGTGAACACCCTACCGGGAAGATATACATATAATCTTGCCTTAATGAACTCTATTTACTAACTCTGTTATTTATGAATATATATGATTTATTAATCAACCCAAATGTCCATCTGTGACAGACTGGATTAAGAAAATGTGGCACATATACACCATGGAATACTATGCAGCCATAAAAAAGGATGAGTTTGCGTCCTTTGTAGGGACATGGATGCAGCTGGAAACCATCATTCTTAGCAAACTATCACAAGAACAGAAAACCAAACACCGCATGTTCTCACTCATAGGTGGGAACTGAACAATGAGATCACTTGGACTCGGGAAGGGGATCATCACACACTGGGGCCTATCATGGGGAGGGGGGAGGAGGGAGGGATTGCATTGGGGAGTTATACATGATATAAATGATGAATTGATGGGTGCTGACGAGTTGGTGGGTGCAGCACACCAACATGGCATAAGTATACATATGTAACAAACCTGCACATTATGCACATGTACCCTAGAACTTAAAGTATAATAAAAAAAAAAAATTTTTCTCAGTATTTCTCAGTGGGTACATTTATGGAAGATCAATGTAATATTGTGTGGTGCACATATCAATGTACTGAGGTTCAAACAATGATTCCACTAACCATACTTGTAACCATGTGGTGTTCAATTATTGAACCTCTCTCTGAGCCTTAGTTTTCTCATTTGCAGAGTGAATGAGTCAGAATAAAATACTTCTGTGAGCCTGAGAATAATAGATCACTTCAAATTCTTCATGTGGCAAAAAAACAGGTCATAAAATGTTCTAAGTCAAATTATATTACCTCTTGCTTAATTTATCTGTAAGTCATTAATAACTACATGTTGAAAAATTAGTGGCTACTTATTTACCAAACTGTCATGTTAGTCCTCTAGAAAAGCTCCAAGAAAATGAAAAACTAGATAGTTAAATGCAAATCTAAAGGATGAATCACAAAATCACCAGGACCAAATCAATTGTGTAATAATACAATTTAAACATAAAGCATACAATTTTTGAAGTAATTGTTTTTATTATTATTACTAATAGTTTATTCAAGACTTAAGTAGTTCTAGTAAGTTCTCATTATCTGCCCTTCCATCTTTACTTCTGGTAAGGAATTTTCAGATCTGAAGTGATTCGATGAAAACAAATGGGAGAAGAAACTATTTAGTTCCAAACTAAAGAATTTGAACTGTGAATCTGCTTTGGAATTATATTTCTTCTTCATCAGCTGTCAGGGAGATGAGAGCACAGATAGAATGCAACTGTTTCAGCAACACTCAAAAATGCAGGATGATACTAAGAGACCAAGCACAAGCATGAAGTCTTGAAATGCAAATCTTACATGAAGCACTGGATAATAATCTAGAAGTCTATTAACACAGAGTTATTTTGCAAGGAATTCCAAAACATGTTTCATAACTTTTAACTCTAGTTTTAAGAACTAAAAAAAGGATAAAATTTATTAGAATTTCTCAATCCTATAGAATCTCTTATTTTCTCACTCTAGCAATTACTCAGTCTACAGTAGCTTAAAATGGAAGATCTGGAACCACTAGGGTTATTTCTGTCTCCTTACACACTATCCCGAGATGTTGTCCTTTGATGATGTACCATATCTGTCTCCCTTTCCTTAAAAATGTAACTAACCATCTTCAATATTCTGATGTACATTAACCATCACGAATAAAAGCAATAAAGTTAATCAAAAGTGTGGTGCCTTGACTTCCATGGGTATATCCAGGAACACAGGTAATATTATAGAGTAGAATCTAATCACTTGATGGGCCACTTTGGGGTTACTGTGCACCTTAAGATTAGCCCAAACAAATGCAAGTTGCATTTTCTGTCTTTCTTGCCTCCACAGAATAAGCACGTCTGTGCAGTAAGCCCGTAGGACCTTGAACATTCATTTTCTCGGTTTTGGATTTCAGTCTATGTTACTAAGTCAAGTCAGTGCTCTCCTTGGCATTCAATCTCATAAATTCAGGACAACAAATAAAGAGGAATAGGCTTCATTTATGTCTCTATCCTTAGATATGTTCTCTAGTAGAGTTCACCAGAGTACTCTGAATTGGGGCTGTGTTTGCCTAGTCATTAATAAAGTGAAAGTTTGTTCTCTATTTGGCTCTTGTTTCCTGGCATATAATCCTTTGTCAGGATTCCTCCCAAAAAATTGGAGGAAATAAGAAGCGTAGAATTCAGGCACCAAATCTTCATCCTGTGTCTCTAAAATGCCCCTTCCTCAAACTTCCATAGTACTTTTATAAGATTTTCTTAAACCTATTTTTTAAAATTCGGTATTATAAATGTTTATAAAAGAAGCTTTGTATAAGTACTGAAATTATTTCTTGTAACTAATAGGTAACAATGAGCCTTACATATGGATTTTGATAGAACTAAGTTGATTATGATTAAGTACAATTTAATTTTTGGAATGTGCCCAATCATCTGTGCAACTCATATAAATTATTTATGGTCAACAGTGTTTCTGAGATAAGTTATTCAACATTATAGGCAGAATGGATGATGCTTCTAACTCAACCCTTTTTCTTACATCCTTCAAAATAATTGGCAAATTATTTATTGCCTCTTAATTTTAAAATGTGAAATATAAGTAATAATAATAGTACCATAAATTTGTTTAATACTTTAGTGTGGTCATTCCCAGTCAAAAAGCAAAAGATGAATGTTTGCAATGAATTTTCAACTCTGCAATTAAGTGAGAAAGAAATAATAACAAAAATAGAACAAGCAGGTTTCAATTTTTGATCACAAAAGATCATTTCTCAAATCAAAATAAGAAAACAGTGAATAAGG
>NW_016814668.1:139844-141537 GCF_001698545.2 Rhinopithecus bieti | reverse complement strand
TTAAGTGAGAAAGAAATAATAACAAAATAGAACAAGCAGGTTTCAATTTTGATCACAAAAGATCATTTCTCAAATCAAAATAAGAAAACAGTGAATAAGGTAAAAAAAAAAAAAAAAAGAAACTTTAATCTCATCAGAGGGTTGATGATGTTAAAAGGAAAATTTAACTAAATTCCAAAAGTTATAAACCCTTTCAAGGTGAATCCTGAAATCTAAGGAGCAAATCCATCATATGTAAGGAGCTTTGCCGGTGTTATGAAAAGCAAGCAAAATATAATGGCCACACATAAATAACGTATCGGATATGATTCTGAAGAGTCTCAGATTCACAGCAAATTCCATACATGCTGCCAATTATTTTCAAAAGTGTGCCCACCAATTACATAGTGGCACATCAAAGACCAGAAGTAGGAAGGCAGAAAGAGAGAATACTGCCATGGCTCAGAAAGCCATGAGCAAAATTAAAGAGCAGAGAGAGCTATTCAATGGCCCACAAAGCTAACAGGTTAACCGTAAAACAGAGATAACTAGAGTCTCACTGAGGTTTATATCTCAACCCTTGCTGAATCGGAGTCTTGAAACTACCTTCAAAACTTTTAATTTCAAATTCCATTTTGTTCATTGCTGGTATATGGGAACATGACCAACTTTTGTATGTTAAACTTGTATCCTGCAACCTTGCTATATTTATTATTAGTTACAAGAGTTTTTGGGTCAATTATTTCATACTTTTTACAAACACAGTTATGTCATTCACAATCAAAGACATTTTGTTTTTATTCCCAATCTTTCTTTTATATCCTTCTCTAGTCTAATTGTATTGGTGAGGACTTCCAGTATGATGTTGAAAAGCAACAGTGAGATGAGACATTCTTTCCTTGTTCCTTAACTTAGCAGAAAAATTCTGACTTTCTCAACATTTAAGTATAATGGTGACTATGGGGTTTTCATACATGCTCATTTTCAAGTTGAAGAGGTTATTTTCTATTCCTTGTTTGCTGAGATTTTTATCAAGAATGGATGTTAGATTTTGTCAAATATTTTCCCATCTATTCATATAATAATGAATGGATTTTGATAGTTAGAATGAAGTCGATTATGATCAAGTACAATTTAATTTTTGGAATGTGCCCAATCCTCTGTGCAACTCATGTAATTTTTTTCTTTTCAGCCTATTGATGTGAGGAATTACTTAATTGATTCATCGATTTTTCAAACTTTTTTTAAATTAATTTTTTAAATTAACTGATTTTTGAATGTTGAACCAGCCTTGCATACCTGAGGTAAATACAACTTTGTCATGGTATATTATCCTTTTTATACATTCTAGAATTTAATTTGCTAAGATTTTATTGAGGCCTTTTGCATTTATGTTCATTTGGTCTATAGTTTTCTTATAATGTCTTTGTTAGGTTTTGGTATTAGGGTAATGCTGGTTAGGAAGTACTCTCTCCACTTTTATCTTCTGAAAGAGATTGTAGAGGGTTGGTATAATTTCATTGTTACATGCTAGATACAATTCACCACCGAACCCATTTGGGCCTGGTGTTTTCTCTTTTGGAAGGTTATTAATTATTGATTCAATTTGTTTAATAGATATAAACTTATTCATATTTTCTACTTAATTGGTGTGAGTTTTGCTAGATTGTATCTTTCAATGAATTATATATAGTAATATATAATTATATATTAT
>NW_016814668.1:133163-139261 GCF_001698545.2 Rhinopithecus bieti | reverse complement strand
TTAATTATATTATGTATTACAGTGAATTATATAATATTCCTTTAAAGTGACAAAAATATTTCTTGAACTATTAAGCAAGTATAGCAATATAATATATAACTATATTCTATTATAATGTATTTTATAATATACAATACATTAAATCAATTATTAATGACCCTCCAAAATAGAAAGCACCAGCTCTAGATGTTTCCACCAGTAAATCTTTCCCATTTAAATAAGAAATGATACCAATTCTCTACAATATCTTCCAAAAAATAGGAGCTGAGTAAATACTTTCTAACTCATTCTACAAGGTTAACATAACCCTAATGCCAAAATCAGGTAAAGACATTAAGGAAAGAAAAAGTACAGACTAATATCTCTTGCAAATATAGATTTAAAAGCACACAGGGTCAGGAGATCGAGAGCATCCTGGCTAACACGTGAAACCCCAGCTCTACTAAAAAAGATACAAAAAAACTAGCCGGGCGAGGTGGCGGACGCCTGTAGTCCCAGTTACTCGGGAGGCTGAGGCAGGAGAATGGCGTAAACCTGGGAGGTGGAGCTTGCAGTGAGCTGAGATTTGGCCACTGCACTCCAGCCTGGGCGACAGAGCGAGATTCTGTCTCAAAAAAAAAAAAAAAAAAGCACACAATATAATATTAACAAATCAATTAGAACATGTATAAAAGCAATTATACACTAGAAACAAGTGAGATTTATTCTAGGTATGCAAGACTGTTCAACACTCAAAAACCGATCCACTGTAATCCATCCCATCAATCTGCTTATGAAGAAGAAAAGCATACAATCATATCAATTAATGGAAAAAAAAAAAAAAAAGCATGTGACAGGGTCCAGCATCCATTGCTGATAAAAACGTTTAAACTAGGAATAGAGGAGAAATTCCTCACTCAATAAAGGATGTTTGCCAAAACAAAAACAAAAACAGACAAAAACAAACAAACACAAACAACCAACCAACCAAAAAAAAAAAAAAAAATCCTACAACCAACATTACACTTAATAACAAGAAAATTTACGCTTTCTTACTAAGAACAGAAACAAAACAAGGTTGTGTTCTCTCACCACTCCTATTCATAATTGTAATAGAGGACCTAACTAATATAATAAGACAGAAAAGAGAGTAAACATATACAAATTGGGAAGGAACAAAAATAACTGTCATGATTCACAGATCATATGACTGCCTATGTAAAAAATCCTTTAAAAATGACCAAAAAAAATTCTGGAACTAATAAGTGACTATAGCAAATTTCCAAGATACAAGGTTAATACACAAAATTCAATTGCCTTTCCATATGCCAGCACTGAACAATTAAAATTTGAAATTTAAAAAACAGTAACATTATAACATCACCAAAAATTAAAATACTTAGATATACATATAATAAAATATGTACAGTTCTATATGTGAAAAACCATAAAACTCTAATGAAAGAACTCAGAGAAGATTTCAATAAGTAGAGAAATATACCATGATCATGGATTTAAATATAATATTGTTAAGATGTTGATTCTTCATAATATAGACATAAAGACAATGTAATCCCAGTCAAAATCTCAACAAACTATTTTGTAGATCTCTACAAACTAATCCTAAAGTTCATGTGGAAAAGCAAAAGACCTAGAATGCTAATACAATGCTAAAGAACATATTTGTAAGACTCGCACTATCCAATTTTAAGACTTACTATAAAGCTGCAGTAAGCAAAATAGAACTACCTTGGTGAAACAATAGACATATAGACCAATGGAACAGAATAGAGAGCCCAGAAGTAGATCCAGACAAACATAATTAAGTGATCTTTGATAAAGGAGCAAAGGTAGCTCAATGGAGGTAGTCTGTTCAACAAATTGTGCTGAAACAATTAACAACAAACAAACAGAGACCCCACAAGAACAGAACAAAACAAAACAAAAACAACTAGAGTAAAATCCTACAGCTTTCACAAAAAATATTTTAAGATAGATCATAGCCTAAACATAAAACTCAGTATTATAAAACTTCTAGAAGAAAACACAAGAGAAAATCTAAGTGACTTGGGGTTTAGCAATGAGTCTTTACACAAAACACCAAGTGTTGGAAAAAAGTTAGCAAGTTAAAATGTATTAAAATTTAAAACTTCTCTGCAAAATAAGCTGTTAAGAAAATATTTTTAAAGCCACAGGTAAGAATAAAGTACTTGCAAAATATCATATCCAGTTTTAAAATTTGTTTCTTAAAGTTCTACTCTTACCTTGATTTAAAAAAAAAGAAAAGAAAAAACTGGTTTCTAAATTACATAACAACCCTTAGAACTCAGCAATAAGTAGACAGCTTAATTTTAAAACATGAAAACAACCTAAACAGACACCTAATAAAGTAAACATATAGATGGAGAATAGCAAATGAAAAGATGATTAACATAATTTGTCATTTAAAAATTGACAATACTAATTGCTGGTGAATACTCAGAGGAGCAGGATCTCGCATTCACTGCTGGTGGAAATGCAAAATATTAATAGTTCAGTCACTTTGAAAGACATTTTTCTAGTTTCTTACAACACTAGACATAATCTTACCCTTTGATCCAGCCATCATACTCCTAAATATTTAACCAACTGATTTGAAAACTATGTCTACAGAAAATCCTTTATGCAAATCTTTATAGTAGTTTTAATAACCCCAAACAGGAAGCAATTAAAATGTTCTTCAACAGGTGAATGAATAACAAACTGGTATATCTGCACAAGTGAATATTACTCAGCCATGAGAAGAGATGAGCTACTAAGCAACAAAAGGAGAGGGATGAAAATGAAACGCATATTACTAAGTGAAAGAAGCCATTATGAGAAAGCTACATACTGGACCATTTCATTTATATGGCATTCTGGAATCGACAAAATTCTAAAAAGATCAGTGGTCTTTAAGAGTTCTGTGAGAGAGGAGAGAGGGTTAAACTGGTGAAGCGCAGTGGAGTTTTAAGGGTGGTGAACATATTCTATATGATACTTTAATACAGGATACATGACACTGCATTTGTCAAACCCATTGAACTTTACAGCACAGAGAGTAAATCTTAATATATGAAACTTTTGAAATCATTTAGGAGGTCAGAAGTCCCAGAATGGAATGCAAAAATGTGACAAAACAATCTCACTGTATGTATAAAATGTATGATGTATGAAACAAATACATGAAATGACAACACGGAGGGAGTTGAGGAAAGAAACACAGGCATAAATAACTCTGGAAATGAATAGAATCTACAAGACTAAAATAAAAGACACTGTATATAAGTACCATAGTCTAGTTGATAGCTTTTTCCCATAAGAGTATACATTAACAATTCTGATGCCACTATGCATGTATAATGAATTGAGCAATTAAGTAAATGAGTGGCAGATGGTGGGAGCCAGGTTCTTTTCTGATGGAGTAGGAGTTCACAGATAAGTAAGGAAAGAGGCTAAAATGATCCAAGTGGTAATAGATTAGAATTGGAGATATAAACTCATGCTTAATTTCTTACAGATATATATGTTTCTGTATATAAATATCTAAAGGTACATGTATATAAATGGCTTATTAGACACACTTATATTCCCTTGCTGTGCCAACTTAAGAGAGCTGGAAGCAATGACACGCTCATAGCAGAAGCACAACTGGCACTGAGATCTTGGTTTGTAATATCATTCACCAACAAAAGGAACCAGGAATCCTTAGACAAATGGTTGATTCTACAACTGGGGTAGGAAATGATGGTATGAGATGGGGTACAAGATGAGCCTGGAGCATGTTGTGCCAGGAAGTAAGTGCTCAAAAAATTATGTCTATAATTATATGAATATATCAAAGGGACACAGAAGCCAACTGCAAGAACTATTAATGGCCAAAACATGAACAATTTGAGCAATAAAATCAAGTAGAAATGCATTATAATTCAAAGTATAAAAATAAATATTCATAAGTCTATACTGATATAATGAAATGATTGAACAAATAAAAATATGGGGAAGAAAATTTTCCATGCAGAAGAATTGTAAATCACTTATATGCATAACTCACCGCTCCTAAAATATGTGATATGCATAGTGACTTTCTTCCAAAGAATATGGTCTGGAAAGCGGGGAGGTGGGAGAGTAACTTTATGACTTTATTATGGAGAAAACTGTCAAACACTAGCTCAGTCATTAATAAAGCTTAACTTTAAAAAGGATGCTATGTCGATCATATGTACCCTAGATAGGATGTGAAGAAAATAACATTTTACCTGTGTAGTCTTCCTCCCCAAAACCCTTAACTCCAGTCCAATCAAAAAACAATTAGACAAATTTCAATTCTAATACTGGCATTCTAGAAAACACCAGTACTCCTCAAAAGTATCAATGTCATCAAAAGCAAAGAAAGTCTGAGAAACTATCATAGTGAAGGGGAGCTGACAGAGACATAATGAATAAATATAACGTGGTATTCTGGATAAGATCCAGATTATAAAAAGAACATTAGAGAAAAAATAAGGAAATCTGAATAAAGTGCAGACTTTTAAATTAACAATAATAAATCAATATTGGTTCATTAATTATAATAAATGTGCCAGTCTGACATAGGATGTCATTAATAGGGCAAACTGATTATGGAATATATGGGAATTCTCTGTACAATATTCAAACTTTTTCTGTTAATCTGCCTCTGTTATAAATTAAAAGTATTTTAAAAGGTAAATGAATAAACCATTAACACCATGTAATTTCCTTAATTTTTAAAATGTTTATCTGATGATGAGATCCCATAACTGTAAATGTCTGTTTTGGACCTTCTGAAGCCTTTCTAGAAGGATTGCCCTCTTTGATATTCATTATAATTCTCTGATCTATCTTAATCACTATTATTGTGAGGCCCATTTTACAGAATAGGAGAATGAAGTCAAGAGACATTATATGCTTCTCTTGAGGGTATTCAGCAAGGAAGTCACAAAGACAAATTTCTGAATCTCCAGTCCTTCTTTAATTACACCATTCTGTTACACACTTGACATCACCACAAATTACTGACTTGTTTATTCTTGTATCATCAGTACTTTATGCAAGGTATAATTAATAACAGATTCAGAAAATAATGTGTACAATAATCCATATTTCATGTTTACAATTTTAAAATTTTATGACTGGGAGAAGATTTAGAGATAATTTTTTCAGCTCAAGTCCTTCTACTTGGAAATGAGAAAAACGAAACTCAGAAAGGTTTGCAAATTTTCCCAATGTCATTGCATGAGTAGTATCCGTGCCAGGGATGAAATCCAGTTCTATCTGATTGCAGAACTTTGGTTCTTTATTGAATAGTGTGCTAGTTGACAGGTTGTGGTACTGGAGAAATGCCTTCATCTATGGCTGAAGAGTTATGAAACAAATTGCTATACGAATTATAATATTTTTTAAAGTTTATGAAAACTTCTAAACAGAAGTTGCCTAAAGAGCAAAATAAAATAAAAATTAATGTAAATAAAAAAAGAACAGTTGTAGACAAATACTTTAGGGCATTAGGTAATAGCACATAAAATCTATAATTTTAAACTATTTTTTATTTATAAAAATGGCAATTTTGTATGGTTCAACTAAATAGTAAAATCTCAAGATAAACCTGTTTATCACATTGGCATGTATATTAAAATGCTACCGATGGCATGAACCCTTATTAATATATTAAAAATGCAACAAAAACAAAACAATTGACAAATGGGAGTTAATCAAGCTAAAGAACTTCTGCATAGCAAAAGAAACAATCAACAGCATAAACAGATAACCTACAGAATGGCAGAAAATATTTGCAAACTATGCATCTGACAAAGAGCTAATATACAGAATCTATAAGGAGCTTAAACAAATTTATGGCTGCATAGTATTCCATGGTGCATATGTACCACATTTTGTTTATTCACTCTGCCACTGACAGGCACATAGGTTGTGGGACCTTGTGATTATCTAATACTTAATAACTAAATTCCCTTTGAAAACTGGCACAAGACAGGGATGCCCTCTCTCACCACTCCTATTCAACATAGTGTTGGAAGTTCTGGCTAGGGCAATCAGGCAAGAGAAAGAAATCAAGGGTATCA
>NW_016814668.1:122656-131417 GCF_001698545.2 Rhinopithecus bieti | reverse complement strand
TATACATGATATAAATGATGAATTGATGGGTGCTGACGAGTTGATGGGTGCAGCACACCAACATGGCATAAGTATACATATGTAACAAACCTGCACGTTATGCACATGTACCCTAGAACTTAAAGTATAATAAAAAAATTTTTTAAAAATCTTAATAACTCCTATTTATTATATGTATATAATAATATTTATACTTAATATAATAATAAATTCCATTTATATGTAATACATATGTACTGTATGTATATATAATATAAAGATGTATATTATATTACATATAAATGGAATATTATATAATACATATGTATTATATGTACATATCATATACATATGATAAATCTGTATATTATTATATATACATGTGTATATAAATTGGAGTTATTAAATATATATATATGTTCTCTAGAGGGACAGAACTAATAGGATATATATATCCTGACTAATACAGTTAACTTACCTGAATTATATAATATAAAATCAACATATCAGGATACCAGCAGAGAAATGACCAGTGTCTCCAAGGCACAGAGATTTTGGGACCGAAGACTTGCAGGTTCAGATGACAACATGTGTATGAGCAATAATCCCATCAGAACTCTTAGGAGCATAACAGCCACCTTTTTGCACTTAAACTCATCTGTATATGTGCAAGGACCACTTCATCTTGGCCTGGAGCATCTATCAATCTTTAAACTCTATAGTTTACAACATGAGCTACATGGCACATAGCTAAGCTCTCACACACCACCCTCACACACTCCGGGCTATATCAGGCTAGAATAAGAACACTTCAGTGCTGCAGAACAAGAAAAAAATTATTTTGGCAGACATTTGGAGAATGACAATGAGCTCCACTATTAAGCTCATTCTACAGATCTGTGTATTGTTATTATTATTATTTTGGATTTTAACTTCCAATACCTATAAGTAAGAAGATACACACAAAAATTCCATATTTCTTGTTTCTCTTAAAAATTCAGAGGGCAACAGTGAACATATCTTCCTCAATGGTTACAAATAGTTGAGTAGTAACTGTCCTTTTTTAGAAGAGAAATGCATGCTCAAATTTCTCCTCTTTCCTACCATCCCCTTTTGCATTTCCATGGACAACAGCATTCATTTATAATACCTACCAGGGTGCTATAGACCTGAGCCTATGTGAATCCCCATCTAAACTGCAAACTCTTTATACACAGGGAACTTCCCTTACTTGGATCAGCCTTCTCTAAGATTGCCTGATACATGGTGCTGCCTATAAGGACTGGAAAGAACAGAGTTGTGGAAAGAGCAGTAGAAATAGAGTTCAATTTTCAGTCCTTCCCCTTGGTAGTTTTATGACCCTGGGGACGTTTCCTCATTTATCAAGTAGAATAGCTACAACACCCATTTGATAGAATTACTGTGAATTAGATAACATTATGCAAAGTATAAGAAATATAGTAGGCCCTCAATAGATGCCCATTTATCATTTTTATTTGCACTTGATTGATTGCATAAAACCTGCAAAGAAAAATGAAGCCTAGATCATCAGGCCAGCAAGAGACACATTAAACAGATGGCAAGGCAACAAGGAGATGAGGCATGAGAGAGCAATTTGAAGAAACCTGGAATGGTGAGGTTTAATCAATATGGAAATGTGGGCACAAAAGGACCTGGATGGTGCTGAATACATTTTCATCTCTAATAATGAGGACACAGAGCCACCCTAGCAGGCTGTGCAGATCTCCCAGTCTATTATACTAGAGTTGTTATTGCCCTGTGCTATTCTGTAATTTGCATGGTAAATGGAAGTAAGGTCTGAGACAGGGACACAGAGCCCGCTGAGGCTGGTGCACTCTCACAGGCCAGGTGGGCAGGCCCATCTGCACAATAAAATGATAGACTCACACCCTTCATGGTTGCTTTCCATAAGGACAATAATGGCAAACACACAGTAATTAGTATTGCATTTGTTCAGATATTATCATTCTTATTGCAATTTGTATTGCTTACGTGAAGGTATATTGAGCATTTGCTATGATTAGGTTCTATGCTAAATGCTTTATATATTTTTTCTACAATTAATCCTCTGCATAATTTTATACAATAAGCTGGAATATGTACTATTATTGTCCTTCTTTTAAAATAAAAATAAGAAACTAAAATTCATAGGAACTAAATAACTTGGAATTTCTGATATGGCTGGCAAGTAGTGGAGCCATGATTTGAACTAACGTCTGTCTGATTTCAGAGCCCTTGCTCTTAATCTACTTAGATATAATCTTGTCATCACTGCATCATTAGCATAAGTATCATAACCAACATTATTGTCCAGGGTTATCAAATGTACTCACTGACCTTGATTGGTTCATAGTCTACCAAGGGTGAAAATCATGGATACCAATAAAAGCTATGGCTTTCTTGCCTTCCATGAATATTAATGAGTATATTGTTTTTGGTATATTTTCTGTCCTCCTATCCCTATAAAGGCTGATAAAAGAATCAGTGAGCCTAAGGACATAAAAAATTAAGATCCAGTGTTTATGTTCCCCCCGGCAACACTCCCACGAGGCGTCCTCCAACCTTAACGTTAATACTCACAGATAATGTATTACTTGGTAACTCAGGGTAGCGAGAGTGTTTCCCCCGTATCTTTATCCACTGATCCAAGTTCAGTTTTCTAGAGTCTCACAGATCAAATCTAGCTGTGCTGAAATAGGGGAAAAAAAAGATAAACTAAATAAGCAGAATAAACAAAGGAGAAAAAGATTATGTAGGTACAAAAGCTAGAGCAATCCCTATAAAACCATTACCTTTTGCAAATCAAACAAAAGCACTGCATTATTAGTGGCCTCCTGTAGGCATTGCTTAGGGCAAGCAAATAGCTGTTTGGATAATTACTTTGAATTGTTCAATTCTGAAGATTTATTTAGCTTGTCAAAATTGAGTCTGCAATTCAATGTCATTCACTGGTTTTTGCAGTTCTTCCCAAGTGCAAGAACTAATGTGCCTGATACTAAGACTACACCCCCTTCTTGAGCCAATCTTGGCCAAGACAATGAACCCATCAGTACACATTAATTCATTTATCAACAAATATATTGACTATTGAGCATGTCATAGGTACTGTGATAGGTGCTGGGAATAAAGTCAACTTTATTAAACAAAGCAAGGTTAAAAGAACAACATTCTTGCCAGTGCTGGAGTTTACATTTTAGGGGATAGAATTACAAAAAAAAAAATCAATATTTAATTTGATAAATGCTATAAAGAAAAATGAAGCATTTAAGAGGACTGAGGGTGACTAGGATGGAATGCCATTTTACATGATGTCCTTGGGATCTTTCCTCTGATGAGTCGACATTTGAGCATCTCCAGACAGAGGGAACAGTAAGCCATAGTCCCTAAGTTGGGTGTATGCTTGGTAGAGTATTCACAGAATAGGAAGAAGGAAGGAGTTAGCAAGGGGAGGGTGGTGAGAGATAAGAGAAAGGCAACTGTTAAGGGACAGGGTCCTTATTGTCCAGGGTATTATAATTTTTTAAATTTCATTCTGGAAGCCATAGAAAGATATTCAGCATAGGACAACTGCTCTGGTTGCTGAATACAAATGATTAAAAAATATGAAAAATAGGGGTAGAAATTTCAGTTGAGAAGATTTAGAGCCAAATAAAAGGTGTGGTGACTTGATTATAGGAATGTAGGAAGTGATGGGAAATGGTCATATTTGAGATATACAAGAGAATATGCTGATAAGTTGAATGTCGTATTAATTTTCTAGGACTATCAAAACAAAATGCCACAGACCAGGTGTCTTTAAACAACTGAAATGTATTTTCTCACAGTTCTAGAGGCTGAAGTTCCAGAGCAAGATGTCAGCAGGTTTAATTTCTTCTAAGGCCTCTCTGGCTTATAAATGGCTGACCTCTTATTGTGTATTTACATGGTCATGCCACTGTGCACAAAATGTCTGTGTCCTAATCTCCTCTTGTAAGGACACCAGTCAAGTTGTATTAGAACCCACCCACGGGACCTCATTTTACCTTAATATTACCTCTCTAAAGGCCCTGTCTCCAAGTATAGTCACATTCTGAGGTACTGGAGGTTAGAACGACAACATATAAATTTGAAGGGGACCACAGTTCAGCTCATAACAGATAATGTCAGAGGAAGAGAGGACATCAAATGACTCTAACATTTTTTTCTTTTCTAAACACTAAGAAGATTGGTGTTGCCATTTACTGAGAAAGGAAGAATACTGGAATAGCAAGTTTGAAGATAAAAATCAGTGGGAGGTCATACTGAGTAGGCAGTTGGATTTGATACTGGAATTCAAGGAAAGGCCAGGAATAGAGATACATTAGGGTGTTTGACAGAAAATACATGGTATTTAAAATGTGAGACAGTTGAAATTGCCTAGATAATGCGTTCAGATAGAGAATAAAATATGCATGTAGACTGAGACCTAAGCCACTCCAATATAGGAATGTTCTAGAGTAAAGGAGACTGATTAGCAGGAGGTAGATGGAGGACCCAGAAAGTGTGTCTCTGAGAAACATAGCTAACAAAATGTTTCTAGACATAAGGAAGTCTCAAATGTATTATAATTTGCCAATAAGACGAGTAAATGATGACTAAGGAGAGGCCACTGGATTTTTCTACCTGAAAGTTGTTGACAAATCAATATTGGTGGAGTAGTAAATATGAATTCTTTTTTTTTTTTTTCGAGACGGAGTCTCGCTTTGTCGCCCAGGCTGGAGTGCAGTGACCGGATCTCAGCTCACTGCAAGCTCCGCCTCCTGGGTTCATGCCATTCTCCTGCCTCAGCCTCCCGAGTAGCTGGGACTACAGGCACCCGCCACCACGCCCAGCTAATTTTTTGTATTTTTTTAGTAGAGACAGGGTTTCACCATGTTAGCCAGGATGGTCTCGACCTCCTGACCTCGTGATCCGCCTGTCTCGGCCTCCCAAAGTGCTAGGATTACAGGCTTGAGCCACCGTGCCCGGCCAAATATGAATTCTTAATTCCTCACATATGGCAAATCATTTCTCCAAATCATTTTGCAATCTCACTCCTGGTATTCAGAGCATGTCAGTGGACAGAAATTATCTGTATATTCACCTGGATTCAGTTTTCTTCTACCTCCTCCTCTGATCAAGTACTCAAGTTCTTCAACTTGATTAGCGAACTGATAGTTCACCTAGCTCTTGCCACCTTATTCCTTCCATGTGATGAAATCAACTGCTCCTTGAGGTTTTGCTGTGAGTCAAATGAATCAGCTTAAACCACAATTTTTCCCTGAGCTCAAACTAAGAATCCCAGTTGCTTGCCTAGAACTACCTGCTGCCATTTTAAACACTCTGTATCTGACTATAGATACAATAGATTATTTATCTAGAAAGCCAAGTACAGGAAGCATTCAAACCACAAATTCTTCTAAAAAAATTCTTATTTTCACAATTATCCATCTGATAAATTAAGTCATTTAAAAAATTAAGTCATTACTTGCTATAATGGATAGCACCTGAAGGTGGTTACGTCCACTAGGCCATGAATAACTCACTGGTGACGGTGTGGTGGTCCAGTATCTATTACATGGTATGTTTCATAACAGATCACTGAGATGATTGCATACTGATAACATACAAATTGTGGTTGTTGTTAGTCATTCTATGTCTTGAGCAGTAAAATCTATTTTGGAAAATAAATTGCAATCAGGCAAGTGTACACAAGTTATATTAATTTTAAACAAGTTGGGCTTAGGATCTGCAATCAGAAAAAAATACTATTTTTTCCTTCCCCACTGTCCATTCAGACACGCCCTATAGGCCTATTTCAAAACTGCTCTTTTGTTTCTAAATCACAAAACAATAATCACTTAGTAGCTATATGTCCAACTAAGTATAAGAATAAAAGAAAAATCTAGACTTTTTAAGATTTAAAATGTTTGCCCTCCTCTAGCTTAGGCCTGCTTCAGAGGTATGTGTTTGACTTATTTCCAACTTATGTAATTTTATTCTCTTTATTTAATACGTTGCTGTTGGTATCATCAGGGTTAAGAACAGAGGAGGGAGAAGAGATTTGGAAGCAGAAAAGTTCTAAAAGATAGAAAAGTGGCAACGGCATGTCATATGCTCATGCCTGGGGTCTCTGGGTTTAAGAGAGATTTCACCTGGCTCTTTCCCTCATAGGATGCTTTAGTAGGCTCATCAGAGAAGCCCCATTCAATGGATGGCTTCAGTCTCCTCCTACAGTGGCTGAACATGAATAATACACTTCTCTTTCAATCCCTGGTTGTATGTGGAAATTCCATATATACTCCTTCCTGTTCCGTCAAACTATGTCCCTTTAATATGGCCTCAGGTGCTCATGCTTTTGTTTGCCAGCTCTTATTCTCTCTCTATTCCCCTTACAAAGACACACCTTTGTTCCTCAAAATACACCCTGACTTTTCATTAGTAGAAGCACAGCACAAGTACTTCTAAAATGCAGCTACCATCTTTCTTTCTGCTGTCAGCTAGGCAACTCCAGACACAGGTATCCACTTTGAGACCTCCCAGGCATAGATCCAGTAACAGGTTCTGCATCTTGACAGACTCCAGGGACATGGAATCAACTTCTCTAAGTAGCCTCCTTGAAGCCCCTCTCACTTGGCATGAAGAGAAAAGCAGATTGCTGACACTGCTGCCCTATGAGGGCCCCTTCTGTGTCCACGTATCATGTTAACAATGTTCTTTTAAAAATGCAGCTCTAATTGCCAACAACTCTTTGGCCACTATAATGCCTTTGGAAAACTGAGACTAGAGGTGAACTAAAAATTGAAAAACTAGTTCTTGATTGCCTGCTAGGTAAGCTCTATTCAGGTAGATTTGTACCTCACTTTGAAATGTGGGAGTATTTACCACCTATTTCACTTACTTTCTTGAGGTTTTAGCAAATAATGACAGAAAATGTCTCATGTTTTACGTTTTATTTTAATTTTGTGGGTACATATAGTTGTTGTATATATTTATGGGACACATGAGATGTTTTGATACAAAAAAAAGAAAGAATGAAGACCTACTGTTTGATAGCAACTGGGGAACTATAGTCAATAACTTAATTGTACATTTTAAGTAACTAAAAGGGTATAATTGGAATGTTCGTAACATAAAGGGGATGGACACCCCATTCTCCATGATGTGATTATTTCACATTGCATGCCTATAGAAAAGGTCCCATTTTGATGTCTTGTTAATTTAGCATACAAATATATTGCATAAAGAAAACTTTGGGGAGACGAGAATGTATTAATCCATGTTCACAGTGCTATAAAGAACTGCCTGACAGTGGATGATTTATAAAGAAAAGGGGTTTAATTGACTCACAGATCCACATGGCTTGGGGGGACCTCAGGAAACTTACAATCACGGCAAAAGGTGAAGGAGAAGCAAGCACCATCTTTACAAGGCAGCAGGAAAGAGAGGTTCTGAGGACTGCCACACACTTTTAAAGCATCAGATTTTGTGAGAACTCACTCACTATCACAAGAACAACATGAGAGACTCATGGGGAATCCCATGATCCAATAACATCCCACAAGATCCCTCCCCTGACACATGGGGATTACAATTTAAGATGAGATTTGGGTGGGGGCCAGAGCTAAACCATATCAGAGGACTAATTAATATATTTAAACTCTAGAAAAATGTTCAACCAACACTGATCATTGGCATTCTAGATAAAGAAACTTCTATTGGCCTTTAAAATATGGCCCAGTTATATAATAGAATACTGCTTAGCAAAAAAGTAAATAACTAGAGATGCCTGCAACAATCTTGATCTATCTCAAACACACACACACACACACACACACAAACACTATGCAGAGCAAAAGCAGTCAGTCACAAAATAGAACATATTACCATACATTTACATGAAACTCTCAAAAAGAAAAATCTAAATCATTACTGACAGACAAAAAATCAGCAGTTGTTTATAAATGTGAGGGAGTTTCACTGGGTTGAGGTACAAGAATTTTCTTAGTGACAGAAATGCTTATGGTGGTGAATATATATGTATATGAGTATATAAAGTTACCAAAACTCATCAAATGGTATACATTTAATGGCTAGTTTTATTTTATGTAAATTATACTTCAATAAAGTTCATTTTAAAAATATATATATTATATACACATGCCCACACATGTATACATATATTTAGAAATTTCTAAATATTAGAAATCAGAAATACTAGAAATCTATATTTCTAAATTACATGTCTACATATCCATATACATATATTTCTAAATTCAGTGTGAGAGCTATATACCCAGACTGTATCATATTTGCCTTTATAGAATCACTTTCCCTGAATTGTACTATATCTTTATGCTTTGTCATAAAGCTCCAAAGAACACAGTAAAAAGTAACCTCATCAACCCAAACTGCATTTTCTGGAGGGATGCTTTCCAGTTAGTTGTTCACCATATTATACAATACTCTTTCCATGAGGACAAACAAGAGAAATTTCAGCAATATGTGAGCTACTTGCAAACAATGTGTTTGTTTGTACCCCATGGACACTGAATCACATAAACGATTATTTTTTTCTCTCCGTGGTTACTTTTTCAAATTGAGGGGTTTGCAACCTATGGGTTTCATGGCATGAACTCTATATATTAACAAAATTTTTTATTTCTCGTATTTTCCCCATTAACAATAAAGTCTCTTCTATTAGCAGTGATTTATTATTGTAGAAAGGAATACATAATAAATAAATAATAAATAAATAAATAAA